>NW_028324178.1:338333-669166 GCF_054372755.1 Phalangium opilio
CTAGAGCCTTATATTCAGTATTTACATTGGAATATGTGAGACCCTTTTGCTTCTCCTTTATTAACTTCCTTAAAAGATCCTAACCCTGTTAGGCATAAAATTGTTCGAACTTAAGAATAATCTTTTATACAAAACACCATATAGAAATTATCCTGAAAAAATATATTTACCACCTCGATTAAGATTAGATGCCATACGTTTGTTGCATGACCACCCTATGTCTGCTCATAGGGGCAAAGATAAGACCTTAAGTAAAGTAGCTTTTAGATATTGGTGGCCAACTATAGTAAAGGATGTCCAGGATTATATTAGAAGATGTACTTTATGCCAACAATTTTAGGCTAGAAATCTAAAGAAGCCAGGGCTAATGCAACCCTCAGAAATAGCAAGTCCTTGGTATCAGATTAGTGTCGTTATTATGGGACCTTGCCCCCAAAGTATACACCATTGTAAGTACTTAATAGTATTGGTCGATTATATAACCAAATTCGTGGAAATGATTCCACTAAAGACTATAACAGGTAAGACTTGTGTTCAAGCTTTTAAGTCTATCATTACTAGGTTGGGAGCTCCTAAAGCTATTCTTAGTGATAGAGGGGTACAATTCACGTCGAAACTTTGGCTGCAAACGTGCAGAAATTTTAGAATTAACCCAAAGTTTACTACCCTATACACGCCTAAGGGAAATCCCACCGAACGAGTAAATAGAGTAATAGGCGAGCTTATATCATTCTATGTAGGGAATCACCATGACAGATGGGATGAAACCCTAGACCTTCAATTTTCTTTAAATTCCGCACCCCAAGAAACCACGGGCAGATCCCCTTTCTTTATCAATTTAGGGCGGGAGCCACGTCTCCCTTGGGATTTAGAATTTGAAGAACCCATTCAGGACCCTGATAACCCTGACTGTGCTGAAGCTTTAAACGTTCTAAAGGAACAATTAGTATTCAGTAATGAATTATCTAAATTAGCTAAAGCTCATCAGAAAAAATACTATGACCTCCGAAATGATCCTCTAGATTCTAGAATTCGAGGTAGGAACATTAGTATGGATGGAGAGCCATCATCTGTCAAGTCTGGCAGGTCAAATCATGAGAAAACTTAGTCTTTAATTGGCAAGTCCCTTTCGAATAGTTGAAAAGCATTCCCCTGTAGTCTACGAGTTAGACCATGCTAACTCAGGGCATAATGTAGGTAAAGTCAACGTAGAACACTTAAAACTCTACTGAACAAATGTAGGTATCTTGAAGCCACTACGTGGTTATTCGATGTCCTAAAAAAAGCTTAAGGAAAAGTAGTTCAGAAGCAAAGGCAGCAAAGTGTCACGGAGAAATTTGTCAAGGTTTTGGAAGATTATTGTCCTGAGGAGTCGTGGAGAAAAGAAAAATGTCTCAATTGTAACGACATGGGTCATGAGGGAAAGGACTGTTATATGCCGAATCGCTACGTCAATTCTGAACACTCGTGCTTTAAGTGTTATTCAAAAGGGCATACGGCGAAAATTGTCCTTTTGATGATGAAGATGCTTTAATTTTAGGCGTCCCTCAGGAAGAAAAAGGAGATTTGATAAACCCTACTCGGATTGTCCCTTTGAATTTCCAATCACCTCCTTCCCCCCCCCTGAATTTTCATCGTTGGCCGGATCGTCTAATGCCGAACCAGTCTCGATAACAAGAATATCATCAAATTCTTGGTCATTAACCCCGTATCTGACTCAACCTCCTCGCTTAACGAGCTTAACCGAACCCATTACGGTGTATCACAAGTTCAGGGCGCAAGTCCTTACAAACCCGGCTACCATCAGTGAAAAATCTGCTCCAGACAACGAACCTCCAATTTATCTTCCACTCCCTCCTCCTCCGCGTCAATGGAGCCCTCTAGAGCCTATGGACGAGGAAGAAACAAATTGGGAGCGTTTTGGATCAATGGGATGGATCCCTAGGACAAACATCCCTAAAATTGTAATCACTTCTAAGATTTCAAACGCAAAACATCCATTGATTTGGAGTGCCGTGATTTGCTGGAAGTGCCACAAGATTAGGCACCATGTCGTTTCGGACTGCCCGAATATTTTCGGGAAATGTAATTGTTCTTGAAAAAGCGTAGATATGTAATTTTTTCAAATAATTTAGAGGGAATGGATCGATTAACAGTAAAATCATTTGATTGAATTTAATATTGATTAAGGATAAAATGGATAAAAATAACTAAAACAATTGCAATATCTGATACTTCAGTCAAATGATAAACCTCACACATATCGTTTGTTTTTCGGCCTTGGTCCAAACCAAGACGTTTTTTTAAAATATCTGTCACTTCAGTCTTATTGTGATTCAAATTTGAATAATTTTATTTTTGCTTTACCGTCATACATTTTCGGTTGATCTATTTCTAATTGCTTAAAGAAGTATTTAAGTATCGTTAATTACATTTAACTTATATTCAAAAACATTGATTTCGATAAGCAAATAATGTTGTACTTAATTTATGAAAGAAGTTTTAAAACGACGGTATTTGAAATAAGGAAGAAAAATATTTGTGTTGTCGAGATCAGACCAACAGCTTCCTTTATGTAAAACCCCCAATACTGCCAACGGGAGATGTCATACTAAATTATACAGGGTGTAAATAAATGTTTAGAATTCATGTTTTATTGTATGCCTGAATGCAACAAAATATATTAAAGCACAGTCCTACGATTAGTCTTAGTCTCTTAGAACCTGGGTCTCAAATTGCAACCTCTAAACTGTTTGGTAAACAACTCAACGTAAATATTCAACGTTTCTAACATTGTGGTTGAGGCACTCTTCCAGAGGATTGTCCGTGTCTTACATTACATTTGCAACCACTAAACTCATGACGCATGGTAAGACTAATGGTATTGCCGTTAAGGCTTGATGTAGGGGGATTTAATTATGCCGGTAGTAATGCCCTTGCAAACTGGCACGAACAGTAGAATAACTTAGTGCAACTTCATGTTCCACCGCTCTACTACTAGCATGAGATTGAGTTTTTGATTATTTCCAACACATTGCGTTCAATTTTTATCATATCCTGTGCTAGGTTTGTGGTAAAGATTATCTATACAATATGTTAATGAATGATGTTATTCTATAGGTTAGCTTAAATACCAGTAACTAAATAAAATACCTAAACAAATCATAGCAATTTAAACCAATAAACAAACGGCAATGTGGACTGTGGAAATAGCAAACAACGTAACCCTCCGTTTCCAAAGTGGTTACGTTGAGAGAATCTGTGATGCAAACACGAACATTATTTCACTTATTAAATTATATAACGACACTGTCCTCCTGGATTAACCAGCACCACTGTTATTTATAAATTAAATAATTCACTGTTGGTAACAAATAGTTTATGAAATGATAACGTAACATCACAGTATGACTGATTCAATATGACCAAAATTGTTTTAACGAATAATCTGGTCCTCTACATTGGTTTAGTTTCTGGAATTATATCACACACCTTCACAATTAGTAGCATTTTAGTGAGATTAACAAATAATGAAACCGTGTATACCTGTCCTCAAATGAGAATGTTGAATTATATGCGCTAATGTAAACACCACTCTTTTAACTGCCGTAGGGAAAACACATTGAACATTTTGTCATTTTTCCTGTAATATTTTGAAGTTGAATTCTTCACAGGGTGAAAACACTACCGTTGATTTCTTCTAAACCATAAACACTTGGATAGATATGCCATTTTTTACTTAAAACTAGAAGCGCCAACAAACAGTCATGATGAATACAGTATTAAGTTAGTAAGTTACGTAGCGTAAAACCTAGGCCCTAGGGGTTAGGATTTGTAGCATGAATCGAAGCAGACTGCGTATTTTTGTAATTCCAATCCAAAACAGTGCTGGAAATAAGCTTTCTTATAATCTTTAAAAGGAAAGACACTATATTAAATAGACAAACTAAAACTTAAGCCTTGGCCGTAAAGAACGTCGAAAAGCTTACTTTAAGTGATATAAAAACCTCTATTAACTGTAATTATTTACCTGAATTACTTTTCTAGACGAACATTCGACCTGATAACGACGTATTTCTTATTAAGGGTGCTACAGTTAATTAGAAAATACATATAAAGGTGCTCAAGCTCGGATGAAATACCAAAGTAATTTGTTAGCGTCTACTGCTAAGAAATTAGGAAAATCAGCAAGAAAGCCAACATTTGAAATATGTCAACGTAACTTGTTAGCACCCACAAACCTAGGCCCTTCTAGTTGTCAACGAGAACGAAATGAAGAAATAGGTTTAAGCGCGCTATAAGGTTAGGCTGACTTCTGACCCAAAAGTACTTTTTTGATGTACTTTGTTAATTAGTTAAAGTACAATACTTAGACTTCGATAATTAAAAATCGAAACAGGTAAGTTTCCCATTTAATAAATGCTTGTTAATTTAGAAGTATTCCGAAAAATAACTTCGCTATACTTTTTCCGTACGGCCTATGACAATTGCATTTTTAACGCTTTTTCTATGGGACGCTAACCCTAAAAACTGTGAATTTTCCTTTAACATTACGGAAGGGTGTCAAGTCATATCTACAAGGGCCTACCGGCCCTGTAGAATTGTTTACTCCCCTTGCTCATGCTACTCCTACTTCTGCCCATGATTATTTTGCCCCAACTGGCCCCCTTACTACCTCAGTAAAATCGACTGGAATCCCTATTATTTTTCTTTCGATTGAAAATGCTCACGCAATTTCTTGGAATTGTTCTCACATTAAGTTCTTCGTCATGACTACCCGGTTCTCTCAATCTCGGATCATAAATAAGAGTTCTTGGCATAGGTGAAAATGGAATTCCAAAACGACAAACTGAACCTTAACCTTCTTCCTACACGTGTTCGCGTGTTTATGCATTTGAAATGACGTTAACAAATCCCCATCATCATCGTTCAATTTACCAGCGTAAGAAATAACTTTATCAATATATTCCTCTACTTCTTTAATATTTGACAAGTCACCTTTAAGCTTCGGCGCATCTTTAATCCAAATCAACCCATGTTGATGAGGAGAGCCTCTTTTCTGTATTTCAACCCTGAAGTAATAATCTTCAATAAAATCAAGAGGGCCTAGCTTTTGCAGAGCTTTAAGAAAAGCCCGAAAACGGTGGTCAAAATATCTAGCACAAGTAACAGTATCATCCTGAATTAACTTTGCCTTTTCCGAAAAACTTAAATTGCCAATATCATCATTCGCTAAGCGATCCTGACCCGAAGTCACCCTCAGTATGTTCAAAAGCTCAGGCCATTTGCCTTCCGCAGCTGAAAACGTTATAAAAAAGGTAGCCGTACCAAGCTTCCTAATCACAGCCATCAACTCTTTCTGCCTATGCTGCCAATATGAAGGCGAGGACTGCAAATTTTCTAATACTCTAAAACCATCATCCTGCTTAATAATTGAATCGAGTGCACAAGCAGACGATAAAAACCCAGCAGTGTAGTTTGAGCCATCTTTTCTCTTAGTTTTCCTCATACAAACTTGTATGGAAACTCTAACTTTCATAGTTTCCAATTTAACAAAGTGTAAAACAATTTAGACGGATTTTTAGCACAACGCCCATCAATATTACGAAGCTCCCACTAAACAATGTCCCCGAAACTACCTTCAACCTTAAGGTCTCTCTTCAGACCCACATAAATACTGGGGAATGACAATTCCTCCGCGTCCTCGTCATAGAGTAAAGACATTGGAGTTAGACCTTCACCAGGAGCAAACTTAACATGCATGGTATTAGTTGGTAGGAAATCAGACAATGTCACTAACATCGTGTCTTGATTCCCAACTGGGAATTAATTAACTTCATTCGGTTCATTCCAAATTTCATCGCTATCATTCTCATGCTCTACATTCATTGACCGTTGTGGGTTTTAACTTAAAGCATAACCATGATTTTACTGACGGTCATTTTCGTCAACAATAAATTCAAGTTCTTCTGGAATTGGATCTAAAAAATTGCTCCTAACGGTTATCCCATGCTTAATATACAACGGCGTTTTCACCAAAAGCTTAAGAGCTTCGTGCATTGTTTTTGGTCTAACAGTTTCATACAAATAGGGTGTGTTAAATCACATTCTTCTCATGAACTCAATTTGAATAGTATCTGTTTCACGTGGTAACATACGTAACACTGAAACGGTAGACTTGACATTTATAGGAACATTGACCACGTTTCCTTTAATTCCTCTTTGTTGATCACAGCAAAACCTTATTTGCATAAAAGGTATTAGTGGTGAGATCATTCTTTCCTCTAAATTTGACTAATAAACTAGTTCAACCGGAATTTCAGGAAACTCAAATCCATTTTCTTTGGAAAACTTGGGTATTTCGTTTTTCCTTACAGCTTTATTACAAGCACTGCTTAAAAATACTCTGTCACTCAGCTCAAGACGGTAAATACCAGGGACAGCCCAAAACACCGCAGACTTAACTAAGCTACCAGATGCTTTAAAGTAAGATTTGAACAGCCTTCACATGGCAACGTTGGACCTTCTTTTATGGTATTAAAATACGTCTGATCTATAACTAAAGGATTTGCCCTCCTTTCTGCCACAAACAATCTGTTTCTAGAACGTTCAGAGTTCCTAAACTCGACATTTGCACGACTTTCAGTCATAGTCGACTGGTTTCTCACACGTTCTGCTTCAACGTACTCTAAATCTTGGCGTTTACTAGCCTTTTTCATCTGATTACAAGCACGTTCTGCTTCAAGGTGCTCAGAATCTTGGCGTTTACTAGCCTTATTCAACTGATTTCTAACACGTTCAAGTTCAACGTACTCTAAATCTCGGCGTTTATTAGTCTTAATTAATTGGTTCTTAACTCTTTCGCTTGCTCTATACCGTTCATCAAGCCTTTTCACTCGCTTGG
Organism: Phalangium opilio; assembly: GCF_054372755.1. Classification (NCBI taxonomy): domain Eukaryota; kingdom Metazoa; phylum Arthropoda; class Arachnida; order Opiliones; family Phalangiidae; genus Phalangium; species Phalangium opilio. The sequence goes on from NW_028324178.1 coordinate 345,238, forward strand.
TAAGTACACCAACCTGATTTTCTTTTTCACGATATGACTCGTTCTCACGCTTCTTTGCCTTAGATCGCGTCTCTTTCATTCTATACTTTTCATTTTGTCTCCAGATTCTCATTCTCTCTAACGGATACACATGGCCATGAGACGTAGAAAGTAATTGTTCATCGTTCGCTACCATTATAGAACTAAATGATTTATTATTAACCAAATTCATCGGTTCGTCGGTAGTAATTACCCGACTCTTACAGCGCTTTCACTAGATCTTCCGTCTAATACATTATCCTTAGTACTACCGTGGCCAACAGGCGACTCAATAGAACTAACAAACAAATTAGGACTAGAAGTATTAGAAGCTGCACCTTTAGCCTTAGCTTTTTTGTGAGCTGCTAAAACTCTTCTCCTTTCATTTTCTCTCTTCTTAAACTCAGGGTCTGACCTTTTTGCCCTCATCCTTTCCCTTGCCTTACGCTTTCGCATTTCATCCTTACTCTCAACATTATCTTCCTCTATTTTATATACAAAACGTCAAATACTTACTTAAATCCACAGTACTTCCAACTTTCAACAACAATAATTTACTAGTAGTTTTATTGACAACCTACTGGCAAAGAAATTCTTATTAAGAATAGCCCCGGCGGATTAAAAAGATCTATTTACAACTAGGTGGGCGTATCAACCCTGCCGTCTCGTTAAATTTAAAAAATATTTTTTATATTTTTGGCCTGACTGTTATCTACAGCTAGATGGTTTTTAGTCAAAAAAGAAGCTCTACTATTATGTACCACATATAGAACAATTTTGCTTACAATATTATGTTACAAATAGCTTTGAAATGTCTTTTTTAGCGCTGGCTAACAGTTTGCACAGTTTCCTAAAGCAATTAAAATTCATATAATTTTTTAATAAAGAAAGTCTATAGACGAATTAGGAAACCTCATACTCAGAAAACAACTTTCAGGGGCGCTAGCCATATCGGGGGCCAAATATTTGTAATAATACTTCACGGTAGATGGCGCTAAAAGACTTGCTCTTGATATTAATTATTTTCTTAAAAATATTTTCGTGTTATTTTGCGTTTGTATATACACAAATAAATTTGTACCTAAGGTCCAAACTTATTTATGTCAAAATTGATATAATTACTATAATTGCAATTAGTTATTAGTTCTCGTTTTAAAGTGTAGGGGGATCGGTTTAAAAAAGCGCACTCTCAAGCTGATTGGCTAGAATTACGAACCAAGTCACTAGCATCGTCTGCTCACGGGTTTATGTACAACTTGCGGTGTTTATAATAACTCCAGGATAAAAGTTTTAAATTGTGTAAATTTTATTTTAATTAGAAATATAATAAGTTTAAGTAAACCTTGGTCAAAACTATGAAATCGAGAACTAGGAGCCCTCGCTATGCTGGGAAAGCTTGCTTTGTTTTATATTGCACAAAGAGAGGTGATTCAGAAAACGTAAATACAATTAAAATTAAAATTTCAGAGTTTAAGGCGACGTTATTATTAGAAAATTGTTTCAGATTTCATTTCAAAAAGTTCCTCCCTTAAAAAATACCGCAATGAGATGTCTATGGCTGAAGAGCATTCGGGTAGGATTGCACTTTCCGTGACCTACCCAACTAACAATGGTTTCTAGTTAATTAGACTATGAGGAGTCCGAAAAAAATAGTTTAAAAATTATTTGGCCGCCGCAAGTTGGTCAAAAATATTTTTGAAAATTTTAAAATCCATGCACTTACCGCCATTGAAGCCGCTATCCGCTTAACGCATTCTGCACTCAATCTTGCAAAATAAGCCGGGGGAGACTGACGTACTCGCGCCGGAGTTATAGCTATGGAATTTTTAAGCTTACGGAAACTGTTTATTTCTGATAATAGGACGGAAATATAAATGCGGCCAAAACTGAAATGTTTTGGGAAAATCGTTGAATTTTTTGGGAATTCGATAATTGATAACCGTAAATTTTGGGGAAATGCGGATATATACTTCAAAGTTTGATAACGGCAAATTTTGAAAAAAAACCGTCAAATTATTCAGGAATTTGTTTTATTTACTTAAAAATTAACTAGTCGGTTATTTTTTAAACGTACTAATCATTATTTTGGGAAAGGTGGCCAATTAACTAGGGATTTGATAAGTGTACTCACCATTATTATTAAAAATGTGTCAAATTATTCCTGAATTTGATAAATGTGAAGGTCGATATTTTGGAAAAGGTGTCAAAATACTCCTGGATTTGATAAACATGTGAAGGACAATATTTTGGAAAAGGTGTCAAATTATTGCTGAATTTGATAAATGTGAAGGGTGATATTTTGGAAAAGGTGTCAAATTATTACTGAATTTGATAAACGTGAAGGAAGATATTTTGGAAAAGGTGTCAAATTATTCCTGAATTTGATAAATGTCAATGTCGATATTTTGGAAAACTAGGTGTCAAATTACTCCTGAATTTGATAAATGTGAAGGACGATATTTTGGAAAAAGGCGTCAAATTATTCCTTGATTTGATAAATGTGAAGGACGATATTTTGGAAAAGGCGTCAAATTATCCCTGGATTTGATACATGTGAAGGACAAAATTTTGGAAAAGGCGTCAAATTATTCTTGATTGCTGAAATAACTAGACGCCTTTTCTAATATATTAATTTTGACATTTGCTAATTACCCAATAATTTGTCGCCTTTTCCAAAATATTGTTGAAATAAATTGATGCATTTCCAAAATATTGTTGAAATAAATTGACGCCTTTTCCAAAATATTGTTGAAATAAATTGACGCCTTTTCCAAAATATTGCTGAAATAAATTGACACCTTTTCCAAAATATTGTTGAAATAAATTGACGCCTTTTCCAAAGTATTGTTGAAATAAATTGACGCCTTTTCCAAAATATTGCTGAAATAAATTGACGCCTTTTCCAAAATATTGTTGAAATAAATTGACGCCTTTTCCAAAATATTGTTGAAATAAATTGACGCCTTTTCCAAAATATTGTTGAAATAAATTGACGCCTTTTCCAAAATATTGTTGAATAAATTGAAACCTTTTTCAAAATATTGTTGAATAAATTGACGCCTTTTCCAAAATATTGTTCAAATAAATTGACGCCTTTTCCAAAATATTGTTGAAATAAATTGACACCTATTCCAAAGTATTGTTGAAATAAATTGACACCTATTCCAAAATATTTTTGAAATAAATTGACGTCTTTTCCAAAGTATTGTTGAAATAAATTGACGCTTTTTCCAAAATATTGCTGAAATGAATTGACACCTTTTCCAAAATATTGTTGAAATAAATTGACGCCTTTTCCAAAGTATTGTTGAAATAAATTGACGCCTTTTCCAAAATATTGCTGAAATAAATTGACACCTTTTCCAAAATATTGTTGAAATAAATTGACGCCTTTTCCAAAATATAAACTAGACTCCTTTTCTGAAATATTGGCGTTGACATTTTCTAATTTCTCTATAATTTGACACCTTTCCTAAAACATAGTTGCAATAGCTCAATGCCTTTTATTTCAAATTCTTTTCCAAAAAATGAAATTTACCAAGGATTTGACACATTTACCCAAAAATACGTCCATTCACATTTGACAAATATCCCACGGATTTGACACATTTTCCAAAATAATGTTGAGTGAATTAAAAGAAATTTCCGAATAGTTTTACGGCTTCTTCCAAAAATTTACCGTTATCAATTGTCGAATTCCCCAAAAATTCAACGATTTTCCCAAAACATTTCAGTTTTTGCCGCATTTATATTTCCGTCCTTTTATCAGAAATAAACAGTTTCCGTCAGCTTAAAAAATTCCATAGCTATAACTCCGGCGCGAGTACGTCAGTCTCCCCCGGCTTATTTTGTAAGATTGAGTGCAGAATGCGTTAAGCGGATAGCGGCTTCAATGACGGTAAGTGCATGGATTTTAAAATTTTCAAAAATGTTTTTGACCAACTTGCGGCGGCCAAATAATTTTCTAACTATTTTTTTCGGACTCCTCATAGTCTAATTACCTAGAAACCATTGTTAGTTGGGTGGGTCACGTAAAGTGCAATCCTACCAGAATTAGGCGTCGAGATTATATTTATGAACCGGTGAAGTGCAGTTTAGTATGCTCCAAGTATTTTAAACCGTCTGATTTCAAAACTTGGAAATTTGGGAACATACCAAAATGTCTCAAAGAGTGAGCTGTACCTTCTATATTTCCGTGGGAGTTTTCTCATCAAAAAACCACCGTAGAAACAACATCAAAAGAATATACCACAGAGCTAAACAATAGTGCAAAAAACAACCATTCTAGTGAAGTAAGCATAACACCCATAGCAGAAGACCGGGAATGTGTTATAGAACCAATGTTATCTGATATAGTTACAGTTATTGAGTCACTGAATGATTATGTGAGTTCTGGAGACCGATGTACTAAAGATTTATCGGAGAAGCATTTTGACCAACCAGAGAATAATATTAAATGTAAATGTGCTGAAACAATAAAAGAGCTGAAAGCAACCATCGAAAAACTAAAGAGAGTAATTGAGGTAAAAAATTTCAAGATGAACAAAGTCGAAAAAGATTTACGTCATGCGAAGAACTTAAAAAAGTCAAAAATATTGATTTTAAACCGAGCATAGAGAGAATAAATAATAACAACAAGGACATAGCATTTTACACAGGATTACCTAACTATGAAGAACTTATAAGCAGACGATACGTATTTTTAAAGAAAGGCTCCAGAGTCCAGACGCGATTTCCCAGATCTCCTTTCGAGACTCTGCAGCCACGCTATTGGTTGTAAAATAAAGCTCAAATTTCCTACGAGAGGTGGCACTGGCGTAATGATTTTGGTTAATAACCGTGACGTTCGCGGATCCCATTGCCCTCTACATTATGGAAGCTAGCGTCCGAAACTCCTTTGTCATCTGCTCCTGGTCTCACATTTGTTTACCGGATCCATATTAGACCAGGAAATAACTAGACGTAGTGGCTTTCTGAAGTTGAAATTTTCGGCAAATGATAGTGTCATGGCTGATAAGGGTTTTCTCATTGAAAAAATGTTAGACAAGATTGGTGTGAAATTAAATATACCACCATTTTTGAGCGAAAAAGGCCAGTTTACCAAAGAAGAACTTGAGAAATCTCAAAAGATTGCAGCCCTGCGCATTCATGTAGAACGATGAATTGAGCGAATAAGAGGGTTCCACATCCTTAACCGTCCTGTTCCCTTAACTCTTGCTCCGGTTATTAACCAACTCTTGACAGTTGTAACTCTATTGACCAACTTTCAAAATCCTCTCATCAATGTCGCAGATAATTTATCTCTGAGATCCCTCGAAGATGATGAATTTTACGAAGAAATAACAGTACCTATTCATGAAGAGTTGGATAATTTCGAAGAAGAAATTAAGCAACCGGAAAATGAGTCCTTAAGCGACGAACCAAATGGTTTTACTTCAGATGAATATGAAAATAAGGAATATGTATCTTTCATTAATTTGGATACATCATTTGAGGAAGGTAACTAATGTATGTTAAAAAACAATTGTTCCATACAATTTTTGTAAAACATAATTGTAATAAACTTTAAGACACATGTACAATTCAGTAAAATCATTTTTCGAATTTTTGACAAATTTGTACATTTCATACTTAGGCCATTTTAGGAACTTTCATAAAATTGCACAATTTAGACTAATAATCTTAGGAACCAGAGACAATTGCACACTTTATACTAAAAATCTTAGGAACTTTGATTTTAACGATTTTAGGAACTTTCATTTTTTATTATAATTAGCTAAATGAGGCAGCATGCACGTGAAAAAAAGCCTTTCATCTTTTTCCACTTCTTAGCATTGAAACGAACCCGAATAATAATCAACCCAGCAGGCATATATGTTACATAATCACACCATTTAAATCCTGATAGACCCATTTGTTCCATAATTTGATAGTAATGATTATGGTTTTCGTCCAAAACTGGTTTTCCATCAAGAATTTTTACGTGAAATTCTTCTTTTAAAAGATCCATTGGGTTTTTATCTCGCTTTGACCATGGGCATTTAATTTCCAAAAGTCCGAAAGGTTCGTCTTCTTTTGGGTCATGTATTAAACCATCAGGAGAAGTACCCAGCCATGGTTTTGCAGGATCAATAATATATCTAGAAGTGTGCACAGTGACATTATGACCAATGCTGATTAGTTTTTCCCTATACTTCATTCTGGCAATCGGTTCATTTACTCTCCCATATTTTATTGCATGCAAATGACTGATATCTTTGGGTTGAACTATATTTTTTATACCAACTTGGGTCCAAGATTGGTTTTTCGTTTTGCAAACCAAACCATAAATTGACGAATTTGGTCTGGTGGCGCGTGCGTTTTTCCAAGCGTCTGATTGAGCTTGTTCTCTAGTAGATAATTCTAGCTCTCTCGCATCCTCACAAGAAACTATATTTTTCTAGAAATGTATGTGGAAATTTTATTTTTTAATAAGAATTTATGAAGATATATATATTTATTATATACCTTCAATATTATCAATTCTGAAGGATTAAATGCTCTAGTATAATTGTTTACATTGCAAATTGTAGAAGCACATGAGTCCTGATGTTTTTTTATTGGAAATCCTTGTTTAATATACACATCCGTAAGTAAAATTTGACTGGGAAAAGGCTGAAGGTTATGGATAGTTTCAAAACCATCTTCATTAACTGATAGCTGTAAGCTAATAGGTGATCCCTCTGGAGCATGCCCTATCCTAGTATTAATCCAATTATAATACTTAGGTTGTGGTAATATGATTCCCCAGCCGTCTTGAAATCCATTCGAATTAAGATTATTTATTAAATCTTTTGTCACTGTTGCCACCTCCTTTTGATCCACTGTAGAACTCTCGTACATTTTGCACAAGAGAGGTTTGTTTTTGCCACCTTCTTTGGGCGCTTGGAAGTAAATGTCTATCTCAGAAAAAGGGCGTATCTTTTTACCTCTGGGCCGATTCCACTGCCGTGGTTTTTCCGTACATGAAAGTTCTCTTGGGGCATTTGCTATTTGTTTTTCACTTCAAAAAGCTAACAGCCTAAGCAACACAACACCATGGTTACAAGTACCATTAATTCCAGCTGGACATCCACAATATTGATCCAAAATTGAAGGACTTGATATTTTAAATGCAGCACAAACTGTGTAGGGATTTTCATTTTTTTCTGACTTTTGAAACATAGGGCTTCAACAAAGACTCTGTCATTCTCACTGAAAAAAGTTCAGCTAGCTAATTGGACCAAGTCATCTTGCGACTTATTGCCACTTATCTAACGCCTTTACAATGCATAGAGGGGGTGGTGGCTCTGAAATGTTGAAATGAATTAATTAATAATAATGCCTACATCAAAATTTGTTAAACTCTTTAACTTACACTTCTGCTTTGCTCATTAATGAATCAGAAACAATATAATCCTCAATAAAAAAAAATGTAGCTTCTACGAAAATGCTGCTGGGTTCCCAATTTTGAAGAATAAAATGCCTTTATGTTGATAAGGGCACTTCTTTTAGGCATTTCTTGTAACCCACAATGGGAAATAGTAAACCACCTTCTATTGCGGAATTTAAATTCATTACTAAATGAAACTTAAGTTTAACTATTAGGGTTAGTCCCCCTATTATCGGACGCTCCTACTATCGGACACATTTTTAAAAAGTTGTTTATAAAACTGCAGGAGAAAAAAGGAACACTGTAAGTTACCTAGTTTTAAAGAGGGTCTCGAAATCTGTATGTTGCATGTAAAAATACAGACGGGGCGCAATGTCAGTGGAGGAAAGCGCGAACGAACCGGATATCCAAATTTTTGGATTAATTAAAACTAATTGAGGGGCCGAAAAAATTCTTCCCCACATTTTTAAATCGTGTTTTGAGGTATATAAATAGAAGCCAATTAAAGTTATGTGTATGGCTGTAAATCCCGAATCTTTTTCTATAAATTGCTACTTTAACCGTTAGTTCTAGGTTTTTTTACATGAAAATACAACGCGATTAGTATCTAATGTAGAAAACCTATTATCGGACAGCTTTCAAACACGTTTTAACAAAAAATAATTAACGTAGGCTTACAATAAGAGAAGGGATTGTAAATATTTAATGCTTAATACGGTTAGTGATGTTTAGAATGAGTCCAGAAGTGTCAGAGAAGTAACAGTGTTCACGGTTCTTTTATTGTTAAAAAAATTGGTGTCTCAATTGAGGAACCATTGTCCGATACAGAGATCCCAGTGTCCGGCTACTAAGACCCACTGTCCGATTCAGAGATCCCAGTGTCCGGCTACTAAGACCCACTGTCCGATTCTGAGATCCCAGTGTCCGGGCTACAAAGAACCACTGTCCGATTCTGAGATCCCAGTGTCCGAGCCAGATGTATAGGCGTCCGATATATGGAACATGGGTATCCGAATCAACATCCAAATAGCCGATAATAGGGTACGATACTTGCAGAACAAAGTCCATGATTGGGACAATATTACATCGCTCTTTTGGAATTATTTCTGTACCATTAAGTGCACAAACGTTCAAAATATATATTTCATAAACTAACTTTTCAAAGGTTTTCTGTGATTTCCTTACATTTTACCATAAATTTTTAAAATGTGACCGATAATAGGGGAACTAACCCTATCAACACAAAATCAGCACAAACTCAGACGGACCCGTGAGCAGACGATGCTAGTGACTTGGCGAGTAATTCTAGCCAATCAGAAATGAGAGTGCGCTGTTTTAAACCGTTCCCCCCCTACACTTTAAAACGAGAACTAATAACTAATTGCACTAATAGTAATTATATCAATTTTGACATAAATAAGTTTGGACCTTAGATACAAATTTTTTTGTATATATGCAAACGCAAAATAACACGAAAAATATTATAAGAAAATAATTAATATCAAGAACAAGTCTTTTAGCGCCATCTACTGTGAAGTGTTATTACAAATATTTGGACCCCGATATGGCTAGCGCCCCTGAAAGTTGTTTCCTGAGTATGGGGTTTCTGAATTCATCTATAATAATAAAAAAGATAATAGAAATGACTGTTTATTCCAAGGATATAGCAATGAAATAATTTTTCTATTAATTTCCGTCACAATTGGGATTTCTGACAGTGGAAGTTTGTCGTATACCCCTCATGTAACGGAGAGTAATATTTATCCTTTCCCTCGAATTGCCCGGACCTACCATTCAAGTTTGTTGGCAGGTTCCTCATTAATAGCATGGGTCCATGGCTCAAATTAATATACCTTAGAGAAGACTCTTTTCTATTGGGTTTCATTTGGAACTCTCTTGTCCCTCCAAAACTTAATGAAGCAATAACTGAATGTATTCCTTTTTCTTCGTTAGCGTGCCATCCAACACAATCTTGGCCGTTTCTGTATAGGTTAACCACTACAGCGTTAAATTGAACGTTCTCATGTTTCTCTACATACTCCTTCAAATCGAGCAAGGATGATGGCCAGTTTTTTAATGATAAATAGCTCACCCTTTGTTACGAATGTGACGCGGATTTAAAAAAACTAACTAGAAAAATAGACCATCAGTTTTTTAAATAATAATGCTGTTTAACTTAATAGACCTAATGTTTTTTATATGATGTATATAAAGTCCGTTGTTTAGAGTAACATCATCAGTCCGCAGTTGTATAACACCGTAGTCGGTTTGAATTATCATATTAAATAACCATTATGACAATTAACTAATAATAATAAACAATTTTAAATAATCATTATGACTATTAACTAATGTTAATAAACAATTTTAAATACCTATTTAACCCGGCTAACACAACAAAAATGGCCACGTTAAGTTACGAACTTTGATACGCACCCGTGAATTACGCACTATCACAACTTCAACTGATCCTTGTCATCACATCGTTACGCGCTATCCTTACCGGCACTACCCGACGGACATGGCTGACGACACAAGCTTCACCTCGACTATTTGATGCCTTAACCCACAAGTGGAACCATGGGCAATCTACTCTGAACGGCTCGACATTTTATTTGAAACGATGGCTATCACCAACGAATCCATGAAGAGAGCTCATCATCTAACGTGCATCGGACCAGACGTTTACACGACACTCCGTGGTATATTGGCACCCACCAAACCAATTGCAACTGCATACGCCACAATCATAGCTTCCCTGACGAAATTTTACAACCCAATTCCACTCGAAATTGCCGAACGTCACAAGTTTTACAATCGCTTCCGCTTCCCTGGTGAATCCATATATACTTATCTTTCTGAACTTCGCAAACGGAGCGAGTTGTGTCAGTTTACCGATCTCTCCAACATGCTACGTGATCGTCTCGTATGTGGCATCAACGATCAGCAAATCCTTGATCGTCTCATTTCTGAAAGTGGACTCACATTCGAGAGGGCCACAACCATTGCACTGAATATGGAGAGTTTCGCCAGAAATTCCAAGGAAATGAAACGCACTACCAATGGTTCAAGTCTTAATGGAGTCCACGTCATTCACACTCGAGATCATCACATACGCAAACGACCCACGTCGCATCCACCGTTCGACCAGCCTACGGCACCCGCTGTCCATCGACAATCAAACATATCCAGCAGAAGACAATGCATAAGGTGTAACGATCCCAATCACGCACCACCGGTGTGCCCTTTCATCAACACAATTTCCTCCAAATGTCAAAAGAAGGGACATCTAGCCAGAGCTTGTCTTGCCGCCAGGGCGAAGAACAAGAACAATCGTCACGCAAGACCCAAGCGAGACAAACATCGCGCAATACGAAAGATCAATAGAACCAAACGGATACGAGGTATTCCACGTAAGGACCAGTAACAGCATAGAGCACGGAAGTCCACCACGACCGACTATCATCCACTATAACATCAATGGAAAATCAAGAGCGATGGAGTTGCCTTCCACTGTACAACCTTCATCCTCCCACCCTCCACTGCCTTCCACTGTACATCCTCCATCCTCCCATCCTCCACTGCCTTCCACTGCACATCCTCCATAATATCATCTTTTAGAGGAAAAGAGCAGGGCATAAGTCTAACATGGGTAAAAGCTCATAATAAAACAGAGGGCAATGATAGAGCCAACGCGCTTGCGAAGGCAGCAATTAGTAACCCGACTACTCAGCTAGAGACGAGTGTATCTAAAACCATGAGTTAATAATATGTTAGCTCCCTATAAGTTACTCAGGCAATTCATTTCTATACTCATGCGTTTTCTCCCGTGCCGCCGGCTCCCCAATTATATGCGACGCTCTGCGGCCGCCACGTGAACGAAAATCTTATTTACTCTTCTTTCCGGTTTTTCCCCGGAAGCGCGTATAGTGGAAACTAGAAAATGATATCGGAGCTATTTAAGCAGCCGAATATTTCGCTCAGTAGCCTCGGTTAAGAAAACAGTTAAGAGATCAGAGGATTGGATTTAGCTGTTGTTTAATTTTCTCGTTTCAAGTAACAATAACAACTCTTATCAATATCGGCAAATTGCATTGAGTTCCTATGTTTTTTGTCTCAGTACTGACACAAACGCCATGATTTAATGTTAAATTGTTAAAACATAAACATTCACGACTAAAACACTCCCTTGATGAAAAAGCAGCCGACGAGCCGTACGAGCGGGATTTTTTTCGACAAGAGAGAGCGCAACATTCGGATTTTTTCCCGCGCGGGCGAAATGAGAAGAAATCGCTGGATACATTACGCCTATGGAGCCTGAGTAACTTATAGGGAGCTAACATATTATTAACTCATGCTAAAACGTATATTACGAAAGTACTCCATACCTTTTGTCTCGAACAGTGGCAGCTTGATTGGAACATGTCTGAAAAAGGCAGGAACGTGTACAATTTTAGAAATAAAGTTAAGGACAACCTCGTGGTACCAGACCATTTCATGAGTCAGTTCATTAGTGTTCATGGCCAATTCTCACAATATTTGCATAGATTTGGGCAGGCAGAGGCGGTTGCCCTGCATTACTTTTACGACTGTCCACAATGTGTAGGGTTTTTCACAAATCGGCCAATAAGGGTAGAAGGCGAGACAAATATTTTAGCAAATGAAACAGTTTTTAAAGAAATAAAGACATTAATGCACCATCTAATACAATATTATTCGACTAATACTTAGAAGCCCAGCAAACACATATCTCCTAAGGATATCCCTCCAAGGTACCAATATCGCGAGAATATCCGATCCGTTGTGTATATTCCCGGGATGTATAATGTTGTACAAAGAAGAGATTTTTATAATATCATCCCTAGTACATTGACTGGATATAATATTTCTGTTACTCCCATTTATATCTCCCAACTTTGTCCGAAGTATGTTTGTTAGGGTTTATCTCTCGGAGATATGTTTCAATGTGTTTACTGGATATCATTTATTAAATGATATTTAACTTCAGTAGAGAGCTGCAACTCCGTGGAAGAACTCCGAAACCCGCTGGGTTCCGCGTTTAAGCGATGGGAACTCCAGGAGTTGGAAATGTTAATCTGAGATAAAATTGGAGTTGGGTGGCAGCGGAAGTTTTCGTGTGCGGAGTTGGGAGGCAATGGGAATAATGATAATTATAATTGCGGAGTTGGATGGCAATGGGGTGGCAATGGAAAATTATCTTAAAACAAGGAAATCTACGGAGTTGGAAAACTTAAGTCTGGTAAGTGGTAGGGCTCCAATTTAAAAGCGTACTTTAACGTTCTTTGTCTTCAGAAGCTTCGTACGAAATTCTTTTTTCACCCGTAACCCCACGTGACACGTCCCCTCAGTGAGTCTCTCACACACAATGGGGCCATGGGCGCTTTCCTTTTCTCTTAAACCTATTGACAAGAGTCTCCTTTCTAGCTTTGAGGCTTATTAAAGTAAGGCAGTAGGCATATTGGCAGGCAAAACCAATAACAGAATGGGCTCTAGTGTTAGTATTTCTTGATTCGTGAAGTTCGTGGCCTTCTCCTTCAAAATGGCATTTGCGAAGCGAATCAGTCCGATCTTAATTAAATAGCTAATTTAAGAAACTAAGCGTAAAATATGACTCAACATCAACGCGAAGCGCCTTTATCCCCGAAATCTTTTAAGTTTTAATGTCTAGAAGAATTTTATGAGTAAATATTATTCCTTATTTGAAAATCATAATTTTTAAGAACTCGTGATATCAATCTTAGGCCAAATTTGAAAGAAAACTAATGAGCTACACGTTTTACTTGAACTTTCTATTTTTCCAATTAGAAACTAGAAAGGTTTTAATGGAGAAGTTAGGAGTTTAAGAAATTTTAATTTTCATGGAAGGAGTTGGGAGGAGTTTAAGAAATTTTAATTTTCATGGGAGGAGTTTTACATTTCGCTGGGCGGAGTTCTGCGGAGTTGAAACTTTTGATTATGGCATTGGGAGGAATTGGAGTCATTGTTGTGTATTGCCTTGGAGTTGGAGGTTAATATTTTCATTTTGCAGCTCTCTAAACTTCAGTTTTCATTTTTAGTACTTACGTTTCAAAACAAAATTTTTTACATTCAACTTCAGTTATTTTTCTGTATTTAAATTGTAATTTTAAAAATAAAAACAAATGTATATATGGCGCACAAGACTTACTTCAAAATATAGTGGGTCGATAAAATTAATGATCAAATAATAAATTTTAATTTTAATTACTGAATAGATTTTTCGTCTAATTTTTTTTAAAATAGTCTTTTTTATGTCACACAAAATAACCACACAACAATAAAACACATTTCATTACTTACATAGCCATGAAAATAAGAAAAATAAAATAACTTTAGCTCATTCATCTCATTATTGACATTTTCAATTATTTTTTGAAGATTCTCCTTATATCTTCTTTCTCTTAAATTATGTTCTGGTTCATCTAATATTTTAATTTTCATTACAGAAAATTCTAATTTTTTTTCCATTCATTAAGATAATGAATTTTTTCAATATATATTTTTTCTTCTTCTGTGATATATGTACTGAAATAAAGGATGAAAAAACATAAAAAATCCTTATTTATTGTTCACAAAGTCAACAATGTGACGTTTTTTTATGACAATTAATTGGCATGCAATTATATTTACGTCATTAAAATGGTTGCAAATTCCTGCCATGGGGAATTGTCGGGAAGGATATTCCTTTCTATATCCAAATAAATTCGTTTCCTCATCTCGATAAGCACTTTCCTAAAAAGACATAGGCTTATTTCCCAAAACAATACTCCGAAAAAACCCACGTGAGCCTATAGAAAAATGTGGGGGGTTTGGCTACAGGGGTGGGGACTGGGGAAGGATATACGTGACATTCCAATGTTCATTGCCTAAATCACCTCACAAATGATGTTGAAACATATGGGTCACTCGGCAATTTCAGTGCCTTTAAATTTGAAAACTATTTACAAGCCATCAAAAAGAAAATGAGTAATTCAGGTAGACCCTAAAAGCAAATAGTAAACCGCATATATGAAGAAAGATATGTAGAGAAGCCGAATTTCTCTGAAAACGCAAGTGGAATTAAACAGAAAAATCCAAGTTGTAAAATGGCACATAGCGATGGTCCGCTTATCCCCGGATGCAGTGGTCCACAATTTAGAAAACTCGAGTTGGATGGCTTTATCATAGGCGTACGTGAGTGTGATAACTGTTGCGTGATGGAGGATATGTCGTATGTTACCGTGGAGAACATTGCTAATAATTAAGATGGTGTCACTGTTGTTATTGGCCGAACATTTGATAAAACCGAAGATTTTTATTCAAAACCTTGCCCTTCATCTCTTGTTGGAGTTGTTAAAGCTAGTGGTGTTTCTCAGATTTTAAAACTGTGGAAGGTTTCCGATGTAGTACGTAAAGTTCAGAAGTACCAAATTAGTGGTGCTACTTGGCTCCTCATCGATCTTTTGCATCTGAATGGTAGGGATTTTGAAGTAGCTTTTTTTCTTGCTACAGCTAGTTTAAGCTCTTTGCACAATTACAATTAACAGACTTTTGATTTTATTCCTGTGTGTGAAGCTCTCTGCACGCTGTCATTGTTTTTATTATTTTAAATTCGGACTTTCTAATAAAGTTTCCACTCTTTGAAGGAAAATGACGACTACAGGAGGTGACGTTTTCGTGGTGGAATTCTTGGCAACGGCTAGTGTTGCGGTTGTCCCAAAGATTTGGGTTGACGAAGAAACTGATGTTTGTTCCTATCCAAAGAATGAAAAAGATGGATCTAAATTAGCAAAAAAAAGCGCTTCACCAAATAACGACTGGCCAACATTCAATATCAGGATACTTTTTCGCTGTAGTAAGTTCTTCAGTTATTTCCAAAAATTAAAACCATTTCAAACTTAATTAAATCTTTCTATTTTGTTAAAACACAGCAACTTACGAGGTTGCTTTTAAGAAAATGAAATGCATAGAGAATGAAGAATCCAGCAGTGGTCCAGATAAGGGTAGAGGTTATAGAAGAAAGAGGCCATCAAAACGTTATTCTGCAATTAATGAAGGTTCTGAAGAATCTGAGACGGATTTTAATCATTTAATTTGTTCGCCCGTTCCCAAAATGCCAACATATTCTGTTAACGCCAAGAAGCCAAATTCTAGTGAGTTTTAATGATTTGTATCCTGCAAAATATTTTCATAATGTTATTTTACGTTTGTAAGGCAGTACACCCAAACATTCAAATATCCTCTCAAGTGGATCTGAGGAGCATGATAGTGAACTTCATTCTTCTAAAGTCACCAAAGTTTCAAGAGATGATCCACATTGTGGTTCTAAGAAACGAAACTCTAGTGAGATCTAAAAATTTTGACCTCTGGAAACTATATTCATAAAATTATTTTTTAAAGGTGATACTCCAATGTCTTCAAATAGAGAATCTGGCATTGAATCGCGTAGTCAGGCTAATATTACATCCATTTCTGAAATTTCAAGAACTTCTGCTTGCCACATTGACTCAGATGAAATGAATCACAATGGCATCCTTAATACTGAAGATTCCCAGTCATCTACATTAGGTCTAATTAAAGGTGGAAACTATTTTTTATTTAAAAAACTCATACATTTTTATTTTTAGAAACCTGTACCGATCTGGAAGCTGGTACTGGATTAGGAATTAGCAGTACGTTTAAATGTAGCAAACAGTACCTTTCTTAATTGTATAGTTTTCAGACTAGGAGAATTTATATCATTACATCAGGAGACCAGGCTACAAGAAGTACAAAAGTGGCTGCACTTTGTACTCCTTGTATAGCCCCCTAGTCTGAAAACTGTATTGCTAATTGTGTTCACCCGTTCTCAGTACTGATATGATTTTCATACAGGCAATCAGCGACAAAATCCCGGATCTAAAAAACCTACTGAAGATGGTAACATTTTTTCCGCTTCTCGTAGAGAGTATCCTCCTGGAATTATTTTGGTTAAAGAAGGTATATTAACATCAGAAATTGACCTTTTCCCTCCAAATAAGACTGTGCACTAGAATAAACTAATTTTTCATTTAAGATTGGTATCGAAATGTTAATAGAAATTTCGAAATATTAAAAGTAAACTCTAATGAGATGTTGGCAATGATGGAATGTTTTGTGAGGCACATACAAAACAGTAAAGGAGTCTGGATGTCCGATTCGCCTGTGGCGGAATTTGACTTTCCATTTCCGCTATCGTCAAATGATGATCTTCAGAAACTTGAAGAAAAACTTCAAGATCAGGATTCAACGGCACAATTTGTAAGTTATTTAAGAATGAAACTAACGAACCTGTGCCAACTGATAACACCCTTTGAACTGAAGGTTCAATTTCTGAAAAAAATTGGACGATCAAACGTGAAAAACACAGTTAAAAGAACTTTTTTAAACATTATAACTGACGAGGTTTCTGTCCTGTACAATTGGGAGGGACGCAAGACCAAAATGATGATTAAAAATTTGCGGATGACGGGTGAAATTATTGGTTGATTGAAAAAATTTTATAATTGTACAGTGCTGGTCTGTGAGCTTAATGTTTTGTGTTTGTAGCAGCAGCAATGTCATCACATAACACAGCGACGAAAAAGTAAGTCGAAGTTGAAATTAAGTCTCGTCTTCGCCACGCGCAGGGAAATATTGATAAAAAAAATAAAGTCTATTTTAAAACATAAATTTTAAAATCAAATTTTACTCTGTTGTCGGGGACAGCGAACCTTCTAGGAGTCGACCATCAAATTTTCAACTTAAAAAAAGACAATTGTGTTTAAAGATTCTATCCGTAATGCAAAAAGCTTTAAAATGTTATTTTTTCAATTTAAATTATTTGTAAACCAATTGCTTCAAATGTCCAAATCTAAAAACAAACAATTTTAGTTAATTAAGATGCCCTTTATATGTGCAAAATTATTTTTGAATTTAAATTATTTGTAAATGAATTGCTTTAAATGTACACATCTACTAAAAGTCTAAAACCAACAATTTTTGTTAATTAAGATGACATTTAAGTTCAAAATTTTAAAATGTTATTTTTCAATTTATATAATAATGCTGAAAGTTTGGTTATTTAAGGTTCTATGTTTGTAATAAAGTTTTTAAACACTGATTATTGAATCTAAATTATTTATTAACGTTTAAAGGAAAAAAACTAATATACAATGAAAATCCCACAAAATAACCCTAAATCTCCAGATAATGACCCAAGAATGTGGGAAATAATATTTTAGGAATGCTTTTCGGACATTCAATGGATAGTAAACAAAGGTCCTTATTTTGTCCCAGGATTATCCCCACATTTATCTGTAGGATCAACGGGGTATAGAAATATTTAGGACATCTGACTGTCCCAGGGACATCCCAAGACTAAGTTTCTTAGATTTAGGAACATCCCAGGGACGATGTCTTTGGACCTGACTGTAATCCGTTGGGCGTTCCTGGGACAATATTGCGTTAACTAGAGTCAAGCTCGAAGTTTTTTTTTAATCCATTTAAAGGTTTTCTCCCTTCCCTCATCTGTGGTTCGGCTGAATAGCTGGTACACTCTAAGAAAAAGGGGTGTAAAATTACTTCCAATTGGGAATTTTAGTTTGTCCCAGATTTGACACCCTTTGGGTTCTACAAAAGCTCCCCAAAAGGAGTAAAACTATGTCCTTTTCGAATTTTATTTTTCCCCTCATTCAGTTTAATGATTCCCCATGTGGAGTAGTATTATTCCCCATATGGAGTAGGAGTATTCCCCATAAGGAGTAGGATTATTCCCTATATAGAGTAGAATTATTACGCATAAGGAGTAGGATTATTCCCTATATAGAGTAGAATTATTACCCATAAGGAGTAGAATTATCCCAAATGCCCAGTAGGAGTATTCCCCATAAGGAATAGAATTATTCCCCATAAGGAGTAGAATTATTCCCCATATGGAGTAGAATTATCCCAAATTCCCAGCAGGAGTATTCCCCATAAGGAATATAATTATTCCCCGTACCGAGTAGAATTATTCCCCGTACCGAGTAGAATTATTCTCCGTACCGAGTAGAATTATTCCCCGTACCGAGTAGAATTATTCCCCGTACCGAGTAGAATTATTCCCCGTACCGAGTAGAATTATTCCCCGTACCGAGTAGAATTATTCCCCGTACCGAGAATTATTCCCCGTACCGAGTAGAATTATTCCCCGTACCGAGTAGAATTATTCCCCGTACCGAGTAGAATTATTCCCCGTACCGAGTAGAATTATTCCCCGTACCGAGTAGAATTATTCCCCTACCGAGTAGAATTATTCCCCGTACCGAGTAGAATTATTCCCCGTACCGAGTAGAATTATTCCCCGTACCGAGTATGATTATTCCCCATACGGAGAAGACCAGGTGTACTTTATCATTCTTAATAAGATTTTTACATAATTGAAAATTCAATTTTGCATTTTTATTGAAATTTTTCAATAATTTCTTTTATAGCCGAATTTGCCTTCGGTTTGCTTACATTTAAAACAAAATACTCAAAAACCGACAAAGTTTTGTATAAACAATATAAATACTCAAGGTTGAAAACCCAAAATGAACAAAACCAGACCAATATGGCACTGTTCAACTCGTTCGCCTCTAAAATTTTTACTTTATCAACATACAAAATGTATGAAAAGCTACTTAAGAAAGTACCCTGGTACACTAAAACTGGGTCCGCACTTAATTGGTCAAAGTTTTCTTTCTTTAAAAAGATGTTCTGCATTTTTTCTTTGACTATTCCCGGAATGAGAAGCAGTGCTCCACGTTGTTTTTGGTCTAAATAGGAAAAAAACATGGTGTTAAAAAGTACCTTAACTATCTTATATTGCGTTTTCAATAAACAATATACCTTGCTTTTCAATGGAATCTTGAGCATCATTTATCTCACTGTTCATTTTGTTCTTCATATCCTTCATTGCAACAGGGGTCATTTCCCATATCTTTCCACAGTGTTTTTTAAGAGTTTCTACGAACTCTTTCTCCGCATCAACTTGTTTTATTCTTTGAAATTCTGATAGAAACTGTAAATATATAGCTCTGGTTAGCAATCTAGGTATTAACACACACTATAGCTGAAAATAATGAAATAACATATTTGTTGTAAAGTTTAAATATTCTTATCTAAGGCTTTAGGAATTAAGTGCTTTTGACTTTTACCCTGAAGTTTACTGTATTGACTACGGTATAAAATTATTTTAACGTACTTGTCTTATGTCACACAAAGCTGGATATTCTTCGGTTATGTCTAATATGGAAACTCCACGTAGAATTTTCTTTTTTCTATCAGAAAACGTCCTACACATTTTCGAATTTATTAGGCGATAATTGATTTTAACTTTCTTTAGCTCCTCCTTCATGTGTTTTACGTGTGTTTGTAAGCTTATCTTGTCCTCCATTGATTTCTTTTCCTGTTTTTTATGGAATTTTTCCAAACAATATTTTTTATTTAAAGGAAGAATAATGAGATTTTAGCAAAATCATAACTTATTCAGAAAGTACACGTATAATGGATATGTATTGAAATCTTCGCCTTTAAAGTTATCTGACCAAAGAGCGCCTAACTATCGCAAGTCTTTGCTGTCACCCTTGGCCAGAGCAACCATAAGGGCAAGGAATTTTTCTAGGCTACTTTCTGAGTAAATAAAAAAAATGATTTGCAAATATTTCTTTCCATATATTTTTGTTGACTATTTTGTATATTTTTTGCTATAGCAATTAACAAAAATCATTTGTAGGACCTCATTATGCCTTTAAAAAAATTCCTCATTCATTGTAAATATAATTTACCTTCAACTGAATGACACGATTCGACGCTTGTTTCTTCTTACTGCTCTTGGATTCCTCCTTGCTGAAATTCTTAGCTCTGTTCTTTTTGATCACGGATGTTTTGCCGCAATTTTTAGGCACAGATTCTTCGTCAGCAATTTCAGTGCTGGAATTTTCAATCATGGACTCTTTGACAATGGTTGTTACATTAATATCTTCTGAATCTTCTTGGCAAATGGGACCATTGCTCGTCTTGTCAATCTCTTCTGAGTCTTCTCGGCAAATGGGGCCATTGCTCGTCGTGTCAATCTCTTCTGAATCTTCAGCGCAAATTTGGTCATTTCCCTCCATTCCACTGTCTTTACTGGCTTCTTTTTCTTTTTTCTTTTGTTGACCCTTTTTCATCAAGATGACTTGCTCCTTGGTCCTTCCAAATAAACGTCGTGCCTCTTCTACACTCTTGTTTCCTTGCATGAATTTCCTACTGTTTTTGAATTTGTTACGCAGTAATAAGCGCCACGATTCCTAAATCAACGAAAAAGGATTTACATGAAAGATACTGTTAATGTTTATAAACTTTAGATTTATTACCATTTTTCCAAGATATGGTAGCTCGGCCGTCAACTTCCCGGCAACATGCGCGTGAGATGGTGGATATCTAAGATTACAAAACTTATTTTAAAGTACACTGCATCTAATTTTATGGCATAATACGATCTGATTAAAACAACACAAGAGTACCACTGGAAGGATCTCTTCTCGGCATTGCAGAATGTAAATTGTGCATGGCTACTTACAGTGAATAATAATGAACCAAATCGTGGTATAGAATATTCACAATTTCTTTGTTTGCTCGTTTTCTTTCATAATCAGTATACAGGTTGTATTTATCTTTTTGTATTAAAGACATTGGAAAGGTGGGAAGCTTGTATTCCACTGTAAATTTTGATCGACTTATCTTAACTTTTTCATCAAATGATATAACTTCTTGGTTCATAACACTAATAAAAAATAGTTTATTTTAATATATTCTGTTCGAAAAAAGGAGATCCTATATGTTTACCAAGAGCCTTGATTTTCAATCGAAGCTGTTTGCTCCTCACTTTCTCCATAATCCTGATTTTTATAATTTAATAAAAATGTTACATGTTAATTTCATTTTCAGCTATTTAAACGAAAACATTTTTTATTTGCTATTATTATGAGGTATTATTTTTTGACAAAGTTGATAAAATAAATTTTAGCTACCGGTACAGAGGTTTAGATTATAAAATTATTCTGTACATTTTACCTCTATCTATTCACTTTACTTTTCAACATGGAAATCTAAGCTTATTAATCTGAGATCTAACTATGCTAGTGGGCAGATTAAGGGGAATGAGCTCAGACACCCGTGACGTTTAGTTCCTCTCAATCAACGAAACTCTATTAATTAAACCCTTACCATAATATCCATTACGGCAGCACCACTGCTAGATGCATTTGTATTTGGAGAAGAGGTGTCATCCAATGTCATCTGGAATAATAGTCTTATTTTTGGTCAACATACACGTATAAATTAATAGAAAACATGATAACAGACCGTGCTCTTTCTTTTGACTTTAATAATCATTTTGTTTTCTATTTTTGAGGAATCAAACAAATCTACATCTTGTTTGAAGTCGGCATCGTATGACTGAAATATATTTAATACAAAGTGAAGAGCGGAGTAAAAATATTATAATATAGAAACTATTCTGGTCCATGGTTTATTAATTAACTATTGGGAGCTAACAGTTGGCCACGGGGGAAAGCTAGTATGACATCATTCAGCCAGGAAGAGATAGAAGGGTGTGACGTTTCAAGGTCGTAACTGTTAGCTTCCTATTGAGAAAAATATATATAGAAGAAACAAAGCTATCTAAAAGGAGCTCAAATTTGCACCTCTTTTAATTAATTATAACAGCATCGCCGGGGTTTCCAACCAAAGATTTTTTAAATCATATAAAATAACACTTAAAATGCATTAAAAAGGCAAATATGTATAATGACATGACATAGCAAAAAATGTTTGGGAGACCAAAGGTCGTGTCATAAATGGGGTGTATAGCTGAAATCCTGGCTAAAAAGAAAAAAGTATATTTGCTAAAAAACAGGTTATTTGAATTTATATCCAGGTCAAATTGAGGTAAAAAATTATGTTATGAAGTAAGATTCTATAAAAACCATGCATATGTATAATTATTTTTTGTGGGAAACCCTGGAGATGTTTTAATTTATTAAAAGAGATGCGAAGTTCAAAACTTGTAATATTTTAAAGGCTTTCATGCGAATTTCTTCTATGCGTGTTTTATTTTAGTGAAAAATATTATAGCTTAAAGAGTAACTGGCGTTATAAAATTTGAATCAAGATTCCCAAGATAATCTACTTTAAATTAATGTTTAGATATTGGGGAATTTAAAAAAATAAACTGAATATTAAAATGGTAAGAATATGTCGACCGTCATTATTATTAATTGATTAAAAAATCAAATTCTGCGATACTCAAAGAGTTAATTGACGTGCCAATAATTCGATTGGCTTGAAGCAAATTTCGCATTTAAGACTTGTTCAACAAACCCAGGATAAATGATTACAAAAATTTCATGATTTCTTGAAAAATGTACTACTATAACTTATAAATTATATTTATTTTGCCAATCGATGGTAATTTTCCGGTAAATTTCGTTAATTTACAACGGAAAAAATAAGGTACTTTAAAATCGGTAAATGACTGGTAAAATATCTCTAGGCCTGCGCCTGCCCTAGGGCCATCTTGTTTTCTTTGCAAAAGCAGCAAGCCTTCCCTATCTCCGAAAAGTTTCCATTCGTTATTTCTTAGAAAAAAAAGGGAGGAGGGGCGGAAAGTTTGACCCAGTGTGAATTCCATACAAAGCCGGCCGGCTGCGGGTAGGAATGACTCACTCAGGGAAAGTGGGAAGCTGTTTCATAAGTAAAATACAGATATACCATAAGTATATGAAACCGAGTAGGTTAGCCATATGAAAGGCAGTTGTTCAATTAGTAAATTAATTTAGGACGGTTAACACAACAGAAAAAAATTGATAGACTGAGGGATTTAATATATTATTTTGTTTAAGTCATAAATCTGAATTAAAAACCAATTCAAGGCTAAGTCACATGAAATCTAAACAAAAACCCTCTACATTTTTCTCACAAAATCATGATAAATCTGGTAATCATTTTTGAAAATTAGAATTTCACAAGCAAAATATTTCCATAAAAACGTTTGTTACAAACCTGGAATATAAAATCTCCTTGCTTGATGTCCAAATAGGCGGGATCCTTGGCTATAGCAATCTTTAGATTTAACAATGTTGGATTTTCCATTTCAAGTTTAAGTTTCCGTTTGCTATCTCCATAGCAAATTAGACACACTGTCAGTTCACTCATTATACAATTAACGATTGAAAACTCAATTTAGATTTTTCTTATTTGGATAAGGGATAACCACGCAAAAATACTTTCCGACGCGTCCTACCCTTTCTGGGAGATACTAAAAGGTTGCAGAAGAAAGAAAGATCAACAGCATTTACAGCGAGCGAGGGCAATAGGGCACACCTTAGTTTTTTTTTCTCTCCTTCGTGTCAAACACAAGAAGAAATAGACTGGCGGCGCCTGCTATAAAAAATACATTCGCCTACTTGTAAGAAAGGGGTGGTAGCACTTAGGTTTTTACGTAGAAAGAGGAATAGAAGGAGAGGTTTAAAACGGGAAGGGGGGAAAACGTTCTTCTTTTACGTCAGGTCAAAGAACTTAAATACTAGGAATGGAAAGTTTCCAAGAGACAACCGGCAAATGGGGGAACTTCTATTCCTCTTCTATTTCCCCTGGTTTTTCAGTGTTTTTCTCATGCAGCCGCTCTATATGCCTCTTTTCACTGTTCAGATGGCCACCAGTGCGAATCGCGAAAAAGTAAAATAATTTGAAGATTTAATAAGTGTAAACAACTAGAATAATGAGTTCCTTTCGACCTTACAAATGCTCAAAATGCGTATTCTTCACAAAAAAATATACATTATTAATAGCACACGTTAAAAACAAACACGCACATGAACCCAATTTTTCTGTTACGTGTGGTTTAAATAACTGCGGTAAATGTTTCAAACATGTGGAAAGCTACAGAAAACACGTTTATAGAAAACACAAGAATGTGATTGAAGATGAAAGAACCCAGTTGAAAGTAGTTTCAACTGTACCAAATGAAGAGTTAATTGATGAAAGTATGAACGTGGATGGAGATAATTCTGAGAATGGGGAAGAAGACGACCCTGTCGCGACTATTCTTCCCTTGTTCAAGGTTGTGATAAATTGACTTATTCCTGATACGGATATTAACTTAATACTTCAGTTTATTAGTTTAAAAACATTACAGCAAATTACTCTCACTGCGCGTCAATTGTTTTGTTTTAAAATTAAGTTACTCCCCCGAGATCTCTAAGATAACTGCCTTCTTTACAAAATGGAATGGGTTTTTATACAAATGTAAGATCATCATTTTTTACCAGAATGTCTATTTAGATATCAAAGTTCAAACATGGTTTGTTTTCTAAGTTAACAGTTAAGGTTTTCTATGTTCAGTTCAATTTAGTTCAGTTTAGTTTAGTTTTAGCTTGGAGGTGATCGATTAGAAGTAGCGACATTCTCCCCACCATGGACTCCGTTCATCCGTCAGTGACTTCGAATCGATGAAGCATTTGGACTGCTCGCCTTATTGTGGATCCTCCTGGAAGCTTGACGGCGACTGCTCGGACCTTTCCATCTCGACCAGGGAAGACTTCTTGAATTCGTCCCATGCGCCAACTTTGACGAGGAAGTTTTGGTTCCGCCAGGAGTACTATATCGTCCTTCTTAAATTCCACCACGTCATGGACTGGCTTGCTTGCGTGAGCGGTCTTCAAATCCAGGAGGTAGGCTTTGCTCCAACGGTTCCAGAACTGGTCAAGAATCTTCTGTCTATAGCGAAGTCGTCTGGTTAACTGACTTCTACAGGCTGTGGGTGGCATATCAGCAAAATTGGCACTCGGAAGACAGCTCAGTCGTTTGCCGATGAGGAAGTGAGAAGGAGTTAAGGGGGAGGGCTCCCCTAAATCAGTGTAGGTGTAAGTCATCGGTCTGGAATTCAAAACTGCTTCTATCTCCGCCAGGCTGCTTGTTAGCTCTTCATAGGTTAAACTGCTTCGTCCGAGGGTCTTCTTGAGGCATTCCTTCACTGACTGTACTATCCTCTCCCAAAAGCCTCCCCACCAAGCCGCTCTCTCAACGATATATTTCCAATGTATGCATTGTTGTCCCAGGAAGTTCCGGAAATCGTCTTCGTTTATCCTTCCGTAAAGAGTTTTTAACTCTTTCTCAGCTCTCTTGAATGTTTTCGCATTGTCCGAGTATACCGTAGTGACGAGTCCTCTTCGGGCAATGAAACGTCGAAAGGATAATATAAACTTCTCAGTGCTCAAATCCGTTACTGCCTCCAAATGCACTGCTCTGGTGACTGCGCATGTATAGAGCGCGATGTACGCCTTCTCGTGTTCTTCTCCGTTCCTTATGAATAGAGGGCCGGCAAAGTCAATTCCTGTGGTGGCAAATGGAGGTGTTTCTACTATTCGATCGACTGGTAATGGTGCTGTTATCTGAACTGCAGGCTTTGTCCGGAATCTTCTACATCTACCACATCGGTTTACGACTCTTTTGACTAACTGGCGTCCTTGTGGTATCCAAAATTCTCCTCGTAATTGCGCCAAGGTGCTTTCAAGT
Source organism: Phalangium opilio (assembly GCF_054372755.1). NCBI lineage: Eukaryota > Metazoa > Arthropoda > Arachnida > Opiliones > Phalangiidae > Phalangium > Phalangium opilio. The sequence continues at coordinate 371,264 of NW_028324178.1, forward strand.
CCACAATGTTTCACCCTTTGATGAGCCTCGATCGCTATTATCTGTGTTAGCCAATTATTGGCGGGAATGATGAGTGGGTGTTTAAGTTCATCGCTGATATTGGCGAATTGAAGTCGTCCTCCCAAACGTATGACATCGTTGTCGAGGAATGGACGAAACTGAAGGAGTTTTGATGTCTTCGCTAATGGTTCGCCTGCTTGTAGGCAATGGTAGTCATCCGGATAGCTCTCTTTTTGAATTTCTCGTACCCAGAAGAGTTTGGAATCTTGAAGTTCGGCAGCCGACAGAGGTCCCTTGCGTCTTTCATCGTTTGCGATTCTTATATTGTGGATGAAGCGACGTACCCATGCCGTCACTCTGTACACACGGCTGATTCGGCTGTATCTCTTTATGTCCAAAAGTGGTTCTGTTGTGACGCGGCAAACCAACGTGATAATGTTCCTCTTCTCCTTGGTAACTGACTCGTCTAGAGTACAGACCGTTGACCTGGATTGACATGGCCATTGATCTCTCTTTTCCGAAAGCCAGCTTGGACCTTTCCACCATAGAGCTGTCTTGTTCAAGGTGTCTACCGAGCAGCCTCTTGACGCTAGATCCGCAGGATTCTCCTTTCCAGCTACATGTGACCAGCAATTCGGATTGGTACTTGACTGGATCTCCATCACCCTGTTGGCGACAAAGGGTTTCCACTCCCTCGACACACCACGGATCCAGTGTAGCGTTATCTCTGAGTCGGTCCAGCATCGGTAAGCAGTAATTGCTCCTTCAAAACTTTCCATCGTCGTCTTCAGTAGGCGAGATCCAATGAAAGCTGCCATAAGCTCAAGCCTTGGTATGGTGAGTGACTTTATCGGGGCGACTCTGGTTTTCGACGATACTAATGAGACTCCAATTTCTCCCTTGTCCGTCTCGTAACGAATATACGCCACTGCTCCATAGGCCGACTCGCTCGCGTCACAGAAAAGGTGAATCTCTCTATCGACAACCTTTCCATGGATTCCAGAATAGTACCATCGTGGAATCGACATTTTCCCGAACTCCTTCAGCTCTTTGACCCAGTCGTTCCATAACGTTAGAATGTCAGAAGGTAACTTGTCGTCCCAACCAACGCCTTTTATCCACAGTTTCTGAAAGAGGCACTTGACTCTGATGAGATATGGTGATAACAGTCCGATCGGGTCAAATAGTCTAGCCGCCGCCTTGAGTACCCCTCTCTTTGTATCTTGGGTCTCCCTCAGGAATGCCAGTAGAGTAGATATATCGAAAGTTAGGATGTCTTTCTTCGGGTTCCAAGCTATCCCAAGTACTTTCAGCAAGTTGGAGTTTGACTCTTGGTTCAATAGCGTCACTGGTGCTTGATCTTCGGACCATTGAATTGCGAGCTCTTCACAGTTCGTAACCCACTTGCGTAGGTTCATTCCAGCTTCGGAAAATATCTGTCTCGATCCATGGTAGATTTCATTTGCTTCGTGCTCAGACTCGGCACCGGTTACAAGATCGTCCACGTAGAGCCTTTTGGCTAACATCTCGCTGAGGACAGGATACTGTTCATGGAATTTCTTGAAATGATGACGCAAGGTGGCCGCGAGAAGGAATGGGCTGGAGGCCACTCCAAACAAAACTCTCGTCATTCGTAAGTGTACTACTTGAAGTGGCTCGTCTGGTTTCGGTAACTTCGTAATCCATAAAAATCTAACATAATCTCGGTCTTCCGGCTTGAGGACTATCTGCAGAAATGCTTTTTCGACGTCGCTCATTAGAGCGATCCGATGTTGTCTGAATTGAAGCAGAATTATTAGCAAATCTGGGACTAAACTTGGTCCAACGTGTAGGCAAGAGTTTAGCGCTGGCGATCCTTTCTCATGGGCGGAAGCATCATGGACCACTCTGAGCTTTGTAGTGGTCTTATCTTCTCGGAGGACTGGGAAATGCGGAAGGTAATGCACTCCGTTTCTCATGGCGATATTCTCTTCAGGTACTCGTTCAGCAAAGCCCTGTGCCAGCATCTCGTCTATGGCGTCTTCGTATCTCTGGAACAGAACGGGATTATGTCGTAGCTTCTTGATAAGAGAACCCAGTCGCTTGGTAGACAAGGCGATGTTATCCCCAATTTTGTCTTTGTTGTCTTTCCATGGAAGACTGGTTTTGTATCTTCCATCCTCAAATTCCAGAGTGTCTTCATGACTGGCAAGTACACTTTCTTCGACCATGGTATGTGTATTCTCTTCCTTTATCCCCAAGGATTCAATCTCCCAGAAGGCTTTGAGAGATTTCGCAAGTTCTTCATTCTGGATTCCGACCCTCATGACTTGAATTGAGTTGACCGCCACCGATTGGTTTTGAACTCCGTGCACCGACCATCCGAATACGCTCTTCACAGCTACCAGGGAATTATCGAGCCTCCTCGTCTCTCCAGTATTTAGAGACCAGAAATAGTCGACACCAATTAAAATGGGTACATCCTGCGAAACGGAGACTCCTTCAATTTGGTCCATATCGCCCAGCGTTATTTCTTTCTCGTCCAATTGCTGTCGAATGCATTCCCCAGGAACAGTAACGATAGCTCCACTGATGGTTGGTACCTCTAAGGCTTCGATTTGGGCAGTGATGTTGGAATCCATTACGCTTCGAAGCGTTAATTTTACAGTTCTTCTGGTGACTCTTTCCGGCTCTGACTTCCCAAAGGCAAATACGTTGACGAGTTCCTCCTTTACGACAGGTAATTTTAAGCTTCGTACCAAATCTTCTCGTACGAAGGTTCCTTCGCTAGCCCCATCAAATAGACATCTCACGGGAGCCCTGGTATTTCTTCCTTCTGCGTAGACAACTACAGTTTGAAGAAATAACTTGCGTCGAACTTCTTTCTCTGGCGGCCGTGGGATAAATGTTGTCATGGTGAGGGACCTTTTCTCGGGTTCTTGATGTTTCTCACTTTCGTCCGGTTTTTCCGCTCCAGATTTTGAAGTCTCATTGAATCTCTGCCGACAGATAGATGCATGATGCTTTCTCCCACAGTGTTGACATTTTGCTTTCGAAGTGCAACGGCGTACCGGGTGACCTTGACTCAAGCAAAGGAAACATCTATTCTGGTTCCTTATCTGCTCACCTTTCTGCTCTAATGATAAGGCTTCGCATTCTTCCGTTGGATGCTCCGTACTGCCACAGAAAAGGCAGGTTTTCGAGACGGAAGTCTTGAGGACCGCTGTTGTTGGGACACGGCTCTTTGGATTCTGCAGACTTTTGAAGTAACTCGGCTCATGCTTCGGTTTGTGCGAACTCCAACGTCCCACGCCTATAGCTCTACCCTCTTCTTCGGCTCTATTAGGTACGCATAGGACCATGGTCTTTTCTCGGCTTTCCACCTCTCGCTTGAGATGAGTCAACAGATGTCTCGCGTCTTGTTCCTCGTCTGCATAGTTCTTGTTGAAGTCCAATAGGATCTCTTGTGGCAGGAGTCGCGTAAGAATTGGGTATAAGAAGGTTCCATATGTCTCCATGGTCGTTCCCAATGCTTCAAGACTGTTTACTTGTATTTCACAAGTATCATATAGCTGTCTTAGCAACGTTACCTCCGTAGCTCTCCTTACAGGTTGTAGATGCAATAGCGTTACCATATGACTGTTGACGGCTTGAGACCTCTTGCCGAAACGTTCATTAAGCTTCTCTACCACCGCTCTGTAGTTTTCGTCCGACAGCGAGTAACCTCCAATAGCTTGCAACGCCGGACCCTCGAGGAATGACTTTAAGTACACGAACTTGTCTACAGTCGCCAATGCTGGATTATGGTGTATGGATGCTTCAAACTGTCCCCAGAAGTTCTGCCAACACGAGAAATCCCCATTGAACTTAGGAATGGTCAAGTGAGGTAGCTTTACGGTTGCTCTACTCCCTCGGTTTCTCTCTCTATTAAGTGGATCTTGAGCTTCCAAACTTGACCGGAATGACTCGTCTCCTCTTTGAACCTCTAGGGATTTAATTGCTCTGTTCAATTTCGTTCTCCATTTAATTATCTTCTCTTTATAGTCTTCAGATACTGCGACCTCCATTTCGATCTCGTCTTCGTCCATTGGCTCTTGGATCTGAATATTCAGCTCATTAAGACTGGTGTTCTTGCTTTCCAGCTGTTCCAGAATCTCTTCTAACTCGTCCTTGACCAAATTGTCTTCTTCTAAGGCTTTCTCGAGCTGGTTTAGCAACTTAGTGGTTCTTTGACGAAGTACACCTCTAGCTTTCTTTGCGGCTTCCATACCGTGGATCAGTCAATATAGCACCTCTACAAGTCCCTCTCAATGACTTCCCTTGAACTGTCTCGTAATTCTTCTCTATTCGAATGCCACGATATTTACTTCTCGTTCTCTGCTCCCGGGTTTCGGCACCAAAATGTCGCGACTATTCTTCCCTTGTTCAAGGTTGTGATAAATTGACTTATTCCTGATACGGATATTAACTTAATACTTCAGTTTATTAGTTTAAAAACATTACAGCAAATTACTCTCACTGCGCGTCAATTGTTTTGTTTTAAAATTAAGTTACTCCCCCGAGATCTCTAAGATAACTGCCTTCTTTACAAAATGGAATGGGTTTTTATACAAATGTAAGATCATCATTTTTTACCAGAATGTCTATTTAGATATCAAAGTTCAAACATGGTTTGTTTTCTAAGTTAACAGTTAAGGTTTTCTATGTTCAGTTCAATTTAGTTCAGTTTAGTTTAGTTTTAGCTTGGAGGTGATCGATTAGAAGTAGCGACAGACCCAGAAATTATTTTAAAACCCCTAGAAATGAGAGATACCCTTGTGAAACTTCTTTTGAAATACCGAGAAAAGCACTTATTGCCATTAAGCGTTATTGAGAATTTAACTAACGACATCTTTGATTTCTGTGATAATTTACTAAACGCGCAATGCTCCAAAATAATAAGTGTTCTGCGGGAAAATAATATTGAACTTGAGGAGGAAAAGTTAACCAAACACACCAAGGATATTCGGGATGCTTTTATAAGCGTAAACACCTGTTATAAAATATCATCTTATTGTACTACAGAACTTAAAATGGTTCAGCCCCAGCAATTTACGTTTTCCCAAAGCCTTGAAAAGAAAAAACATAGTCATTTTCATTATGTACCAATTTTAAAGGTTTTAGAGGGTATTTACGAGAAAGAAGAAGAACCACGACGACATATTAATACGAGCAGCATTCCTCAAAATTTAATTGCGCATTTTAAACAGGGAGAAATCTCAAATGAAATAATTAAACAGAACGCATTGAATCCTGATACGATTCAACTTCAGTTATACGAGGACGAATTTGAAGTGGTTAATCCTCTTGGATCCAAAAGAGGGAAGCAAAAAATTATAGGATGCTATTTTTCCTTATTAAACCGTAAAAACCAGTACCGAACCAAGTTGAGTGATATTCATTTAGTATTTCTGGCAAAATCCAAAGATGTTGATGATTTTAGATGGCACGAGGTATTTCGACCCTTATTATTTGATTTGGACAAATTGGCTACTGAAGGCATCTATGCAAAATGCAAAAAGAAAATACTGCGGGGATTTGCCAGTATATTTTCTGGAGACAATTTAGGCTTGCATAAACTCGCTGGTTTCAATACGTGTTTTAATTCCGGTAGAATTTGCCGATTTTGCATGACGGACAAAACTGAGATAGGAGAAAAGTTCTCCGAATCACAAGTAGAGCCGCGGACAATGAGTCGGCACCTTTACCATTTGGAATGTTTGGCCATGGACGAAAGGGAAGGGTCAATTTACGGGGTACGGTCAGAAAGTCCGTTATTAAAACTGGACTACTTTGATTTGACCAAACAGCTTCCTGTAGACATCATGCATGATTTGCAAGAAGGTGTTATAACAAAAATTCTTAAGCTAGTGATATCAAATTTAATTTCTACGGGTGGACTAACTCTTGAGGTTTTTAATCAAAAACTTTGTGACTTTCCTTACGGAAAGTCAGAAAAAAATAGGCCTCAAATTCAAATTCGTAATGCAATTCTAGGTAATGGGCAATTGAAAGGTACTGCCACAGAAATGTTCTGCTTACATAGACTGTTGCCTCTTATATTAATTGATTTCATTCCTGAAAAAAATCCGTATTGGGACTTGTATCTCGAACTAAGGGAAATATGTGATTTCTTATTCGCCCCTTCCATGCTGAAGGATAGTTTACATATTCTAGAAAATTTGATTAAAAATTTCCTCACTCACACTAAACAAGTATGTGGACAAGAATTTCTTACCCCAAAATTTCACTACCTAATTCATTACGCGCATTGTGTAAGGAAATTTGGCCCCTTACGTCACATATCATGCATAAGGTTTGAGAGCAAGCACTCATATTTCAAATCCATTGCCCAGAATTGCAAAAATTTCAAAAACATTACGAAAACTTTATCTCACAAACACCAATTTTACCAATGTTATAACTGGTTATCAGAAAGGTCACCCTGCATTGAAAACACGTCATTGGGATCATTAGTTGATCAGTCAACGTTACCGACTGCAGTAAAAAATTTACTTAGCCCTGATTTACCTCAAAAATTATACTCAGTCAGAAGCGCGATTTACGACAGTATTCAGTTTGCGGTTGGTAACCTATTTATATACGAACCAAGTAGTTCTCACAAGCCAACGTTTTTCGAAATTAACTACATTTTTTCTATAGAAAACCGTTTAATAATTGCGGGAACTATCTGGTACTGCAAAGAGTTTTCTAATAAATTGCATAGTTATGAAATTGCAACTGGTGAAAAATCACAATATAAAATAATTGAAGCTGGAAAATTTACAAATTACCACATGGTAGATAAATATAAAATTAGAGAAAAATTGTACGTAACCTTGCGTTATGGGTGTTTTACAAACATGAACTACTTTTAAAAATATTAAAATAATATTTCTTTGAAATTGCAATTATTTAAAACGTTCTCTTCTATAAATAAATAAATCTAAGCTTAATAATCCAGTTAATTATAACATTAGTTATATTGAGAAAAGGGTCACCAATATCTTTATTCAGATTAATTAGGAGGCTAAGTTATGTAAATAACGCGCGGTAAACAATTCTTAATAATTATTTACAAAGCGTGGAAATTTAATGAAATTTCCCCAAAGAAATTCTTTACTTTTCCAGGTTTTCGTAGGCGCTTTATAAGCTACATGTATTGAGCGAAATTTGGGGATCGTTCCCTAAGTAGTTGTTACACTACAAAAGTAGTTTTTAAAACTGCTGTTAGCCATGTAGTTGCTGAAAATTTTGTTTGAAGGGCTATAGAAATTTCGATTTCCCCCCCCCCTGGGCCCCCTTATTTCGGAATCCAAAAGAGTAAAATTTCCAGCCAAAATGTGGACAAACGCAGGAGGGGTGTATTATAAAAGGTCCGTGGTGTAAAGGAGGAACCCTGCCTTCGCCATAACAAGGCGTTGCATTATGGGCGACCATGCTGCCTCATGGCAGCAATAAAATTAACTTGAAAAGATTAAACATTGAAGTACTAAACTTTTCTAAATTTTTTTGGGAACTGGCGTTTAGTTATTGTTCTGAGGGATACTTAATTATGGTTCTAAATGATACTTTATTAAGATTCTAAATAATAATTAATTATGACTCTAAATTATACTTAATTTTCATTCTAAATAACAGTTTTTATTCTGATAATTTCTGTTCGAAATAATAATTTTTGTTCTATAAATGATAATTTTTAAATAATAATTTTTGTTCTATAAATGATAATTTTTAAATAATAATTTTTTTATAAATGATAATTTTTAAATAATAATTTTTGTTCTATAAATGATAATTTTTAAATAATAATTTTTGTTCCATAAATGATAATTTTTAAATAATAATTTTTGTTCTATAAATGATAATTTTTAAATAATAATTTTTGTTCTAAATGATCCTTTTTTGTACTAAATCATCGTCTAAATGATAACGGATAACAATTATCACCTTTATTTTGATTAGCCAAAAACTTATTAAAGAGACTAATTTGGGATCGGAAATTTAAGCTCTTGAAATAATTTTAATGAAGATGTAGAAAAGCAATAAATTGGGATGTAGAATGGGGATAAAATATATTTTACTCCCTTATAGAAAGAGAATAAAACATATTTTACTCCCTTAACACACCTGCCGAAAGGGAGTCATTAAAAATATTCCCTTTTTAACACCATTTAGGGAATTAAATATATTTTACTCCCTTATAGAAAGAGAATGAACCATATTTTACTCCCTTAACACACCTGCCGAAAGGGAGTAATTAAAAATATTCCCCTTTTAACACCATTTAGGGAGTAGTAACGGTGTGGTAAAGGAGTACTTTTTATTTTCCTCCTTTATGATTCCCCTAAAGGGAATAAAAAAATATATTTACACCATGTATACTCCCTTTTGACTCCCCTTTTTCTTAGAGTGTAGTTCTTAGATGGCAAGTATCCATTTTTTCTACCCGCTCTTTTCTCCGAGGAAAACGCAGCCCTCACCTTCAGTGAACTTTTGACTGCTTGTCAGAAGGTAGAAATTAATTTGACTGACAACGAAATTACACGAGTTGAAAGAGAAACTAAACTACAATCGAAAAGCAGACTTTGGCAGCGGGTACGGGCCAGAAGGATTACTGCATCCAATTTTAAAAGAGCATGGCATACCAACCCATCACAACCTTCCTTATCCCTAATATGAGCTATTTGTTATCCAGACGGAGTCTACCCATTCAACCGAATACCATTGGAACGAATCCCATTCGTCCGAAAATTTCTAGCCAGTATTTTAAAATCTAGCCCAATGCCGGGATTCGATTGAATGGGAATATTTTCCCATTCAATCGAATCCCATTGGAACGCATTCCCTTCAACCGAAAGTTCCAAGCTAGTATATTAGTTTATTTGATTTCGAAGTGGTCTGCGTCCCACCGTGGTCTAGTGGTAAAGCGTCGGATCGTCACGCAGAAAATCTTCGGTCGAATCTCCATCAGGATGGTGAATTTACTAAAATCGAATTATAAGTATAATTCAGAATAATCGATACTAATCGAACTTAATGTCCTTGCAAGTGCAGAATTTAGAAGGCGTATTTATAATTCAGCAGTATTAAGGATTTCACAACGAGAAATATAGCATTGTTAGGTTGAGTTACAAATTGGATGTTATAGCTGGGGTATTTTATTTTGGTTTTTTAGGTTAGATTAGGTTTGGTTAAGTTAGGCAACTAATATTTTATAAATCATTTTCCAAAATATTGATGTTTAGCTTCATTGACTTGCCAAATAAAATGCCTTTTCCAAAACATTACTGTTATGTTAGGTTAGGTTTGGTTAGGACTTCTCTTCCTCTTTGGACCGGTTATACACTTCAAGTAAGTGAATCCCTTAAGGAATGAAAAAATAAATAAAACCATCAAATTTTACTCTATCTGAGTTTTTTGGGTATGCTATCCGCCGGATACCCAGCACCCACCTCGCCTGCCACCGGATATTCAGCATCCATTTCGCCTGCCACCGGATATTCAGCATCCATTTCGCCTGCCACCGGATATTCAGCATCCATTTCGCCTGCCACCGGATATTCAGCATCCATTTCGCCTGCCACCGGATAGCCAGCACCCAATTCGCCTGACACCGGACAGCCAGCACCCACTTTGCCTGCTTCCTAGGACTCCTAACAGACCAAACATAGATGCATATGACAAGGATACACTTCTCATAACCGATAGCGGCCAACCTTGTTGTGTAATAAAGGGGGCTTATTATGAACTCCTGGTGTTACGTATTTAACCAGAATTGATATTAATTAATTTAACAAGCTTGAGAATGGGATCCTCTTATGTTGTTAATTAGAGATAATACCGGTTGTTTTTCATCTATATCCAGATTTTTTATATACCTATGTTTTTTATGCATCGCGGTCATACTTGTAACCTTTTTTATCGCGATGCCTTTAACTATATAACCGGATAACATTCCGATAACGTTGTCAGTGTTCAGTTGTTCAGTTGTCAGTGTTCAGTTGTTCAGTTGTCAGTGTTCAGTTGTTCAGTTGTCAGTGTTTAGTCACAAGCGTTCCCGGAAATTAACCTTAATGTTTTAATTAAATTAATAAAGAGTTTGTAACCAGTTAGTCCCAGAGTCGTTCTTGCGTCAAACAACAACAGGTTATGGGCCCAGCACGCTTCCACTGCGCAAAGGTTTAGAAGTCATACGAAGTGCAACGCCGGGAAGATTATCCTTTAAGGTGCGGAATCAGACGGAGAATGGCCGGAAATCACCTGGGACGAATCGAGACGTTAACGAAAAATAATTATTATACCTGGAAAATGCCAGTGGAATCCCTGCTTCAAAAGAACGACCTCTGGGAGTACGTACATGGAACTTCATCGAGGCCAACTCTGGTGCGGGGAACGGAAGGCAACGCCCAGGTGGTCGCTACCTGGGACAGTAATGATCGAAAAGCAAGAGCGGACCTAATCTTGTCGATCTGTCCGTCGGAGTTGAAGCAAGTAAAGAATTGTACGACCTCTCGAGAACTATGGCAGAAGCTCGAATCCATCTACCAGTCCAGTGGACCTGCCTGGAAAGCCACGCTGCTGAAGAAACTGACCCTCAAGAAAATGAAGGAGGGAAAAGATGTCCGGGACCACGTCCGAGAATTCTTCGACGCAGTAGACAAGTTGGCTGACATGGGAGTAGCTGTGAACAACGACCTACTGGCCATTATGTTGTTATACAGTCTACCAGAATCGTACGAGAACTTCCGGTGCGCAATAGAGTCCAGGGATACGTTACCTGATCCGGAAGCCTTAAAAATAAAGATCCTGGAGGAATCGGACGCCAAGAACTCTAGGGAAGACGAACCCGTGCAAAATGCGATGATGGGCAGTAACCACTTTTCCCGGACAACTGCAGAAAGGGGTAGAGGAAGAGGTTTACGTGGACGAGGAAGCACGACCTTCAAGTACAAGTGTCATGGATGCAGGAAACCCGGCCACTTTTAATAAATGATTGTAAAAAAATGAATTATGTTAATAAGATACAAACTTTTATTGATTTACGTTTTTTTTGAAGTATCATTATAAATAAATGTCTGATTGAGCTAAAGTTATGGTCCCCTTTATACCTGTTTCTGCTTAGTGCAGATTTTGAATATGTAAAACATTTTCTTAACATTCTTAATTAAAATGAAGACTGAAGGAACAGATATTAATCAAAAATGTCTTGATTAGAGTCAAGACCTAAAAAGTATTGATAAGACAGAGGTTATCACTTGTCTGAAGGATCAGATATTAGTTTTTCTTTTTAATTGAAACTTAAATGCATTCTTAAGAAAAAACAACGTTCCATTACCGTTTTCCGTTGAAATAAATTATTTTACTGGTAATCAATTTCAAACATTTACTTATCTCGGCTTTTCGACCTTAATTCCATTCCCATAAAACATTTTATCATTACATTAATTACTTTTGGGAGATTAAGTGTCAAAATAACCTATAAAAATATAAAAAACTGTAATAGCGGTCTGTTTAGCCATGACAACAACCTTTTAAAAGTTACAAGGACTATATAACCCTTTCGAGACCAACAGGACCTGAGCAAACTATAGCTTAACCTGCTGCTAGTACGACCAGGGAGAATTGATGTAAACTGGAGTTGAAATTTCATCATGTGCGACCTGCGGCCATGAAACTCTCCCATAGTCCCAGTGTGTGTAGAACATAATTTTTTCGCTGTTATCTGCCAAAATCAATCTTCATAGGTAGTGCCGCCTCCTCAATTGAATTTTTCATGATATATTAAGGTTTGAACGAACAAAATTCTATATTACTATTTTCACTACCATGTCCCTCTGCTAACTTGAAGCAAACTTTCCTTTCTTTTTGCTGCTCATTACCGGTGCCATTCCCTTGACTTTCTGTTCGTTATAACTACTATCATGAGTTTATTTATTTCAAACCAAAATATAAAAAATGGACTCTTTTTTCCTTTTGTGCTACTTAGAATTTACAAATGTATATAACGTTGTGCCGTGAAAAATCAAATACTCTCTAACCATTGTTAGAAACTAGAGAGAGAAATTGGGCAGTAACACTGATCATGCCCTGAACTATGAGAAAGACCAATACGACGGTTGACTAAAGTACATTTGATATTACATCATTTTGCAAAACCGCGAATAAAAATCTTACTGTCCCTATTGAATTTGGCGCCATTGGTTTTAGATTAATTAAAATGTTCCACTGCGAAGCATGCCGGTCACGAATGTGGATGTATCGTCTTCAGGAACCTTTTAAAACGCAAAACTATACACGTATTCTCCCAAAAGTAATTAATGTAATGATAAAATGTTTTCGGGGAATGGAATTGTGGTCGAAAAGCCGAGATAAGTAAATTTTTGAAATTGATTACCTGTAAAATAATTTATTTCAACGGAAAACGGTAATGGAACGTTGTTTTTTCTTAAGCATGCATTTAAGTTTCAATTAAAAAGAAAAACTAATATCTGATCCTTCAGACAAGTGATAACCTCAGTCTTATCGATACGTTTTAGGTCTTGATTCTAATCAAGACATTTTTGATTAATCGGTAAGTAGATATCATACAACATGATTTAATGGCTGCCTTGCTAAAGTATGTTATACAAGTTAGAACTTGGATGACACTGGAGAAGACGATACTAGCATTGAGCAACACATCAAAGCGCTTGCATTTGAAAACACAAAGACCAGGCCAAATCTTGATCTTATTGAAGAGAAAATGGAACGCAACTTCGCCTATCGCCAAAAATTAATTGTAAAGCTACCTGTTACTGAAATTCTACTAAAGTTTTCAAACCTGCAAAAGCAAGTTGAGGTAAATTTTTCACCGCGACAGTATTAACAGTCGAAGCTAAGAGATTTCGACAACGATTACTGGAAATCTAAAAACTTTGGCTAATGCAAAGCGACACATCACATACTTTTAAATTTATTGAAAATATTAGTTTTAATTAACTGTTTTTATCGTATGTAGTTGCTCAAGGAATTTCATAGAGTAGTCAGAAACCAGCCAAATCCTATGGAAAAAGGGACGCAATTCCTTAAGACTTTTGCGCCTAAAATTATATCAAGGGCAAAGAAAACTCCGTTTTTCAAAACCATGATAAGCATGCTAGAAGAACAGAAAGATTTGGTAACAACAGAAAAATACATTGGTGGGTATACATTTTTATGTTTCGGCTCACTTAGTTGATATGGTAATTTTATAACAAAAAATAGTTTTCGGACGTGATAAATTCATCCCATTTACACAAGGACTTCAAGCTACTTGTTGGACACAGTAGTATGCACCAATTAGTCTGGCCTCCTTGGCTAAATGGTATGAACCCCTCACGTCTGAAAACTATGTATAGAAGTCATATAAATGAAATTGAATTTTAATATTAAAGATGAGATATAGTTTTGTAGTTTTTATGGCAGCAATTTAGTATTCTACTAATAGTCTAATACTCTATTAAATTTAGAAATGGAGATGCAGGCAAGTTGTTTGGTATTACCAATTTTGCTGAAAGAAAATCCCGAGGAAATGTTTATGTTTCATGTAAGGCTAATGTTTCATATGTTCTTAATATAGAAAATTATTTTTCATTTCTTATTTTTTGTTTTCACAGACGTCCACAACCCCAAATCCAGTATTGAAATTGCAAAAAGAAAACCTCTTCACAGCAACCTCTGAGGTTCATGTAGAAGGCGTGACTGTTTCATCCCCTAATATTTTACAAGGCTTTGTGCTTATGTTCGTAATATATTAAGTTTTTCAAATTGCTTATCCAAAACCTGTTCAAAAAACCCTTGAATTCATGCAAAAACTAATGTTTGAGGTTCCGCCTGTGAACAAAATTTCAGTTCCAGTTAAAAATGTTTTTAACAAACTATCGGCGTAGTGTGCACACTAAGGTTTTGTACCTTTTTGTTTTTGGGTCAATAAACCCTTATATGAAGCAGAAATGATGTTTTAAATAAAGGATTATAAACACTGGGAAGTGTATTATTACCAAGATATTGCAACCAAACACCTATTCCCATGACACTCAATGTACAGTTTAACGTTGGCACAAAAAACATTCCTAAAGAGACTAATAATCGAGTTTATGGCCCTAAAAACTATAAACCTAAGGTTCTTAATCATACACACAAAGTGAAATAAAACCTCTCGTACTTTAGGTACCAAAACGTTCTTATAAAGTTAGATAAAACACCTCGTACTATGGGTACCATAACGTACTTACAAGGTGAGAAAAAACACCTAGTATTATAGGTATCAAAACGAACTTAAAAGGTGAGATGAAACACCTACTATAAGCGCCAAAAATACCTACAAGGTGAGATAAAACACCTAGCACTATAGGTATCAAACCGTACTTACAAGGCGAGAAAAATCACCTTATACTAAAGGTATTAAAACGCACTTAAAAGGCGAAATAAAACACCTCCTACTATAGGTACCAAAACGTACTTACAAGGTGAGAAAAATCACCTCCTACTATAGGTACCAAAACGTACTTATAAAGTTAGATAAAACACCTTATACTGAAGGTATTAAAACGCACTTAAAAGGTGAGATAAAACACCTTGAACTATAGGTACCAAAAAGTACTTACAAGGTGAGAAAAATCACCTTATACTGAAGGTATCAAAACGTACTTGAAAGGTGTAACAAAACACCTCTTGCACAAGGGGTCGAAAAGCTTTTGTATGGTGTAGAAAAATTCCTTGTCGACAGGTTTTTAAAAACACCTAGGTTCCAAGGTGTTTTTCAGCACCAATAGAGGTGTCACTGGTGATGCAATGAAAAACACCTTAAAAAGAGCGAATTCCTACAGTGTACTCAGTCTTTATATTCCAACGAATGTGGTGTTTTTGTATTGTACTACTTCTTTTAATTTTTGAAATGTGAAAGGACTATCCTGCCAAAACCTAGTTTACACGGTAGGAAGTGGGCATTTTATGTTCATCCGGCAAATAAATTAGGCCTAAATTTGCAAATAATGAAAGAGATAATTCAATACCAAAGAGTGAATCGATAGCCTTTAGACTCTGGAAAAATATGCCTCTAAAATTCGGAAAAACGGAAGGTGAAATTAGTACATGGCTAAGAAAGTATATCAACCCCAACGACACTAAATGTGGTGCATTTATTTGCCCTAGATTTGATAATACAATGAATTGTGTCATGGGCGTCATGTGCCGCAATTGGTACCACGATGCCCTAATTACACTAACCAAACTTATTACGATTATCAGCAGTGCATTCCCAGAAAATTCTAGATTTATCTGACATACAATAAAATAATGTGTCCTAAAAACTTAATAATAATTAATTGAATACAGTTAAATAGGTCTTTAGAACACACATTAAATTAAATATCCAAAACAGCTCGATGCAGTGATAGTAAAAATTAAGCTGAACCTTCTAACTACGTGGAAACGTTAATCAATACTCATTTGGTCTTAGAAAGAAAATTAATGGTAAGAAATGGAAACCAGATGCTCAAGACCGCTATTAAAGCCACATCGTTCCTATAATTCAGCTATGATTAGGTACACTAATAGGGTCTTCGTGCCGATACTGGCACAGGTACAGTGGAAGGCAGGGGAGGATGGAGGATGTACATTCATATTCTAGATTTGTTACTCCCATGTCGTTTGCACATAACGGTGGACACGCTAGGCTTATCATGGTACACTGTAAAAAATAATGGTGTATTGTAACACCATATATGCTGTTTTTATCGGTGCCAAATATGACACCATTTAAGGTGCAATTCAACACCATTTGTTAGATTATTTCACACCATGTACAAATATTATTTTCAAATAAGAAGGAAACATTTGGCATATAGGCACCATTAAGAGTCCTTTTTAACATATTTTTATGAACAAATTCCGGACTTTTAATATTACTAATGGTGTTAAAAGTATGTCAAATAACTCGTAATAGAAAAAGTTACGACCAAATATGGAATTAGGTAGGTGTTAATTTAGTGCGAGATTTAGTATATTTAACACCATTAACCCTATCTATTACACCCATTTCAAGAGAATTCGACTAATTTTCCAACTTTAATGGTGTTACAAGCATGTGCAATTACATCTTTCACATTATAATCCAGCAAGTATTTGAAAGGAGTTAATATAGTTTGTAATTTATTGTCTTTAAACCCATTTCATTCAACAACGCAGAAGAAATCAAACGATCAAACACCATTTTAAGGTCCAATTGACACTATTTTAAAAACATCCTGCCTTATATATTAAACTTTGTTTGCCTTCATGTTGTTAGAAAAGTGCAAAATTACACCTTACATAGAGTTAAGACTCTAAATGTATTGCACTTATACTGTATTTAACACCTTTTAACATACCGTTTCAAGTCCCTACTTGCCTTATTTTAATACCATATGCCTGTTTTTATGAATATAATCGTGTTAAAAGCTCGCAAATTCACACCTCTTGTGTCACTTTACTATACCAAATGGAGTAAAATAGGTGTTACGGTTTCTATATTGAGTACCACTTTCGTGGTGTAAAACGCACCTTGTACACCATTTAAAGTACCTATTTACCTCTTCTTCAAGCCACTTTTTGTGCCCCATTTCAATCCGCGTTCTTACCCCATTTCAATCAGCTTTCTTACTCCATTTCAATCCGCGTTCTTACCCCATTTCAAGCCACTTTGGAACCCCATTTCAAGCCACTTTCTTACCCCATTTCAAGCCCCTTTGTTACTCCATTTCAATCGCCTTTGTTACTCCATTTCAAGCCCCTTTGTTACTCCATTTCAAGCCCCTTTGTTACTCCATTTCAAGCCCCTTTGTTACTCCATTTCAATCCCCTTTGTTACTCCATTTCAATCCCCTTTGTTACTCCATTTCAATCCCCTTTGTTACTCCATTTCAATCCCTTTTGTTACTCCATTTCAATCCCCTTTGTTACCCCATTTCAAGCCCCTTTGTTACTCCATTTCAAGCCCCTTTGTTACTCCATTTCAAGCCCCTTTGTTACTCCATTTCAAGCCCCTTTGTTACTCCATTTCAAGCCCCTTTGTTACTCCATTTCAAGCCCCTTTGTTACTCCATTTCAAGCCCCTTTGTTACTCCATTTCAATCCCCTTTGTTACTCCATTTCAATCCCCTTTGTTACTCCATTTCAATCCCCTTTGTTACTCCATTTCAATCCCCTTTGTTACTCCATTTCAATCCCCTTTGTTACTCCATTTCAATCCCCTTTGTTACTCCATTTCAAGCCCTTTTGTTACTCCATTTCAAGCCCCTTTGTTATTCCATTTCAATCCCCTTTGTTACTCCATTTCAATCCCCTTTGTTACTCCATTTCAAGCCCCTTTGTTACTCCATTTCAAGCCCCTTTGTTACTCCATTTCAAGCCCCTTTGTTACTCCATTTCAAGCCCCTTTGTTACTCCATTTCAAGCCGCTTTGCTACCCCATTTCAAGCCGCTTTTTGACCCCATTTTAAGCCGTTTTGTTACTCCATTTCAAGCCCCTTTGTTACCCCATTTCAAGCCGCTTTGTTACCCCATTGCAAGCCGCTTTGTTACTCCATTTCAAGCCCTTTTGTTACTCCATTTCAAGCCCCTTTGTTACTCCATTTCAAGCCCCTTTGTTACACCGTTCAAGCCCCTTTGTTACTCCATTTCAATCCCCTTTGTTACTCCATTTCAAGCCCCTTTGTTACTCCATTTCAAGCCCCTTTGTTACTCCATTTCAAGCCCCTTTGTTACTCCATTTCAAGCCCCTTTGTTACTCCATTTCAAGCCCCTTTGTTACTCCATTTCAAGCCGCTTTGTTACTCCATTTCAAGCCGCTTTGTTACCCCATTGCAAGCCGCTTTGTTACTCCATTTCAAGCCGCTTTGCTACCCCATTTCAAGCCGCTTTTTTACCCCATTTTAAGCCGTTTTGTTACTCCATTTCAAGCCCCTTTGTTACCCCATTTCAAGCCGCTTTGTTACTCCATTTCAAGCCCTTTTGTTACTCCATTTCAAGCCCCTTTGTTACTCCATTTCAAGCCCCTTTGTTACTCCATTTCAAGCCCCTTTGTTACTCCATTTCAAGCCGCTTTGTTACTCCATTTCAAGCCCTTTTGTTACTCCATTTCAAGCCCCTTTGTTACTCCATTTCAAGCCCCTTTGTTTCTTCATTTCAAGCCGCTTTGTTACCCCATTGCAAGCCGCTTTGTTACTCCATTTCAAGCCCCTTTGTTACTCCATTTCAAGCCCCTTTGTTACTCCATTTCAAGCCCCTTTGTTACTCCATTTCAAGCCCCTTTGTTACTCCATTTCAAGCCCCTTTGTTACTCCATTTCAAGCCCCTTTGTTACTCCATTTCAAGCCCCTTTGTTACTCCATTTCAAGCCCCTTTGTTACCCCATTTCAAGCCGCTTTGTTACCCCATTTCAAGCCGCTTTGTTACCCCATTTCAAGCCGCTTTGTTACCCCATTTCAAGCCGCTTTGTTACCCCATTTCAAGCCGCTTTGTTACCCCATTTCAAGCCGCTTTGTTACCCCATTGGCAGCAATTGGGGTAGAGCTAATAGAAATTTATTCGAAAACATTTCATGGTATAGAATTGTTTCTTTTATTTTATAGAGAGGTATTAAAGCATTGATATTGAAAATACATTTCCAGATTTTATCTTTGCACGCCATATAGTTTATCTCATTAATAATCTCAAAAGTTATTCTTTACGAATAGCCTCAACCAACTCTTTGGTTGGTTTTAACAATGTGGTATGGGTGATTCCTATGAATAAATTCTCTATAACAGAAAGAGTTTTAGCTAAAGCATCCGCATTATACGGGATGTGAAAAATCCAAAAGCTGGAAAAGTAAAGTACTATAGCTGAAAACAAATCGCAACACTCTACAATCTTTACTTTGTCAATGTATAAAGACAAATTTTTGCTGGTTATTATACGGCTTCCACTATAGACAATCATGGGGCCAACCTGCATCGATCCAATGTCCTAGAGATATATGATGAAATTAAAGTAAATCCAAAAAATGTAACTCCAAAAGCAATAATAACGATAATAATTATAATTTTATATATAAATTTATAGTTACAATTTAGCATTTTATTTGATAAGCGCCACTGGCGGAGGGTCTGGAAATCTTTACAAATTGGAGATATTTACAGACATTCCAAAAGAAGCGCTCATCAAACATACATACAACCTACTTGCTCAGCACAAAAAATGTTTTTGTAATTTTCATTTACTAGACTCGGAATAAGGAGCAAAGCTCCAATTTGTCTTGTATCTGAAAAAAACGCATAACCTTAGTTATCTGATAGTTTTCAAAGAGAAATTTTCCATGAGAAAACAATGCAGTTGAACTAATATTTGTAGTATATTTACCCTTTTTCCCTTTCTCTGTGTCTTGTACTCTGCATGCATTCATAATTTCAATCTGAACTTCTTTCGTCTTAATCTTATTAGAAGCTAAGGCCCAAATCTTCTCAGCATACATGAGAAGACCTTTCGAAATACTTTCTTCAGCGCCATTCGCGCACTTCGAAATTCGCTGGAATTCCAGGTCGATCTGAAGTAATATTATGTAATGAGACCTATAGCTTTAAATTATTCATATGGCAAAATATACCTGCCGAGCATTTTGAAGTGCTGGATACATATCTAACATATCTTTTATCTCAGCTCCATTCTGAATTGCCTTGGCACGATTAATGAATGTCCGATCCATTCTAGAATCGATTGCTGCCGGGTCTTGGTTTTTTTTCTTCAATTCTTCTTTCATAAATTTCTGATGTATTGATATGGATCTTTCATCCTCAAAGTCTACAAGTGAGTCGTCTATCTATAAGTAGTAGCAAAAGGTAGTAGTACGTAAATGTGACTGTAGCGGAAGTGGAGAAACTGTCCACTAGACCCGCTTTCTATTTCGATGTGTAGGACTAAACTTGGTGAGGCCCAAACGATTATAAATTCGAACTGTCGTCCGACTTCGAAACACCAATCAGTAAACGCGAGAATTGAGAATATAATTTTAGGTGGGTGTAAATGACAAAATCATTCTTACATCAACGTTTCTCTTCGCCTTCTTCATCTTTTTTGAACTTTTTATTTGCTGAGAATGTTTGACCACTTTAACATTGGATGACGCAGTCTTCTCGTGGACATTTGTTTCTTTACTGTCTTTATCCACAGAATGTTTCATAAAACTGCGTTTAGACGTCCCACTAACACTGGCATGTTCCGAAGCAGTCCCGCTAACACTGGCATGTTCAGAACCAGCCCCGCTAACACTGGCATGTTCAGAACCAGCCCCGCTAACACTGGCATGTTCAGAACCAGCCCCGCTGACACTGGCATGTTCAGAACCAGCCCCGCTGACACTGGCATGTTCAGAACCAGCCCCGCTGACACTGGCATGTTCAGAACCAGCCCAGCTAACACTGGCATGTTCAGAACCAGCCCAGCTAACACTGGCATGTTCAGAACCAGCCCCGCTAAAACTGGCATGTTCAGAACCAGCCCCGCTAAAACTGGCATGTTCAGAACCAGCCCAGCTAACACTGGCATGTTCAGAACCAGCCCTGCTAACACTAGCATGTTCCGAGGACTCGACAGTTGGTGGTGAATCTGCTCTTGACTCTCTAGCAGTTTGTATGGTTTTGTCTCGAGTTTTCTCATTCACAGTTTTACATCCCACTATTAAAGGGACATTAACTATTGTTCCCAAAGTTTGGTTGACATCAATATTATACTCAATAATAAGATTAACGCTACCTTCAACGATATTCTGAATATGAACATTGTTCTCAACACTGTTCTGAACCATACTTTCAACCCTATCATCAATTCCCTGGGCGCTCTCTTCTACGGATTCTCCCTCTTCTGCACCTCTCTTGCGGGCGTAACGTTTCCTCATTTCATCTACCTTTTCTACCCCTTTTATCCCTCTCCTAAAATTCTTAAACTTGGTCGAAAGCTTTTTTCTCCAAATTTCCTAAAAAATATTTAACATGTCACCCCGTATATCCATATATTTTTAACAATATTACACATATGTAAAACATACAAAGCCACAACCAGGTGCATCTTCCAAATGGGGATATTTCCTTACTAGGGTTTTAGCCGTTTCAAGATGGGAGGGTGGATATCTGAAAAAAATGAAAAAGTGTGGAATTTACGAAGCTAGTAGCTACACGTTTCTGTATTAGTCAGTAAAAATAAATTTAAACTTACAAGGAATATTTGTCCAAAAGATCATGGGCAACAAGCGAAACGATTTCTTTGTTGATTTGTACTTTGCGTTTGTTGTCTAACGCAGCATAAACAGCTTCATCAGTAACATAACGCGGTAGGGGTGGTAAGGAATATTCCATACAGAATCGTGTTCGCTTTATGGCAGGCAAAATTAGTTTTTTTTGACAAACGTCCGAGCTAAAAATTCAGTAAATTAATTAAAAGGGCACTCTTTGAAAACCGAAACCAAATTTGCTACGTTTCATTCTTGTGACGTTATTTAAATTGAGTGGCGTTAAAATAGGCAGTGTAATTATTGTAAAAAACCAAAGATCAGCGAACTCCCATAAATAAATCAAATTAAAAAGCATATCTCATCTACTTTCTACAGTATAGTGATTGTTTAGATTAAATGTGTAATTTGAGTAAAAAAGAAAAAAACACAATGATTACCTCGAAAAGGCATTGCTTGAATCATTAGAAGAGTTCTTTTCCAAAATAATTTCTGTTTCAGAGCTATTTCTCATTCCCATTAGAGATTCGTTTCCAACAATATTTTGCTCTACTTCATTCGCAGCTTTAGCCTTTCACAAAATTGGATTTAAAATAATGTTGAAATATATCTGTTATCAGAGGTTCATAATATAGGGAGGTTCAGAGTAACATGATTAGTTTCCTGTATTTTCGCCTATGCAAATAGCGTTCTACCAGGTGTCATTTTGCTTTAACACATAAAATATTGTAAAATATTTGACAAAAACAATTGTTTAAATAGGGAGACAAACGACAAACTCGGGTGTTATCAATTCTCGCGTCGTTCTCGAACTGTTTCTCAGGAACACATATTTACTCATATTAGTATGTAAAGCTATAGTTACCATTTTATCATCTTCAAACATGTCTACTACTTTAATATGCATCCAATCATATAATACAGTATCTTCGTCCATATTAATAAATTCTTTAAAGTTGTCATCATAAACCTCCGGGCAAAAGAACGAAGTTTTTGTTTAGGATGAAGTCTTTTAAGAGACTTTCAACAATGGAGTGGAGCAATAGAGATATTTCAATTGGAGGGGAAAGGATATTTTTTGGGGTGGCCCAGGCGCCATTTTGTGCAGACAATGTTGCATAGCGTTCTTCAGCGGTACGCACGGAGGGAGGTGAAAATAGGCGCAGTTGGTAAGCAAACCCACGACGTTTGACCCCCCCCCTCAACTGAAATAGCTCTATGCCAGTTTTATTTTTAAATATTAGGAAAACAGCGAGGTTTACTGGAAACACCACTGGAGGAGGGAGTTGGAGTGAGTGGGTCCCTTAAAACCTTATAAGGAGTGTGGGGGGAGTGACCGAGGGTGAAAGAATATTTGTTCACGCGTATTCATAATAATAATTTTACCTGATAAATATATTTATCTCCAACAAATTCCTTCAGTTCCCTTTCGTTTCTTTGTAGATGTTTTTTGAAACAACTATAAGAATTGCCATCAAGGACAACTTTTTTTTTGTTTTCTCGCTTACACAGCAACACTTTCGTTTGTTTAACGTTTGAACTCATACCAAACGTGCACTCGCGTAACCTTTTAACGACTATTTAACCTCTTTTAAATTTTCAAAACGTCCGGTTCGAAAGTTCATAGATATGAGGCAATTCTGAGAATCTTACGCTCGCTTAGGCCGATGAAAAAGAGTGCTTAATTTAACTCGCGGTGCGCGATGCTTGCAACGTTTTCCCGAGAAATAAGTTTCAGTTCTTTAAGTTCGACTGTCGAATGTAAATTCAGGAGGACCCCTAAGAAATCAGCTTGAAGCCTTCGTTATGATTATTTTTTAATACCTCGTTTTTTACGCGCCTATAACCGGGAGTTCTCACACTGTCGTCAAAACTCTATCAATCACCAAATTAAAAAAGAATTCGCCTACCAGTAGGAATAAAGAAGTGCCCTATTTACGTCTACAAGTTTAAATTAAATTTCATGAAAAAGTGTTGTAAATATAGTAAAACTAATTACGCCCAAAAAATAAAATGTCCACGCGCTTCCAACATTGATGACCCCCATTACCATCCCTCTAGCTCTCCACAGTTTTTTCTCGCCCACAAAACGGCAGAAGGCTAGAAGCGAGTCTATTATTCCTCGATTGATAAGCTTATGGTGGTTCAAATTCCTTTCTTCCTTCAATAAAAAACAATATCGTCTATTCGAGAGCTAATGCTTAATTACAGAGGAAACTTTTGTAAAGGTTTACCATTTTAACTTGTTCATGCGTAATTATGGCTGCTTTAAAGTTGTATAGTTGCTGCAAATGTACATTTTTTTCCAAAAAGCCTACGTTGCTTTTAAAACATATTCAACATTGCCACGAAAACGAGCCGAACTTTTCCATGATTTGTAACATCGATGGCTGCCCAAGAACTTATAAAAAAATAGTTTGTTACCGCCGACATCTCCTAAAAGAGCACCCCTTGGCTCTAGCGGAAAACGACGAAAGAGAAGATGATATAGCTGTTCAAGAAGAAGTTAATGAGGATCTTACAAATTTTACTCAGGATTCTGACTCAGAAACAAACGAAAATTGTGCACAAAATCGTCAAAAAGACACATTTAATCTTAAACACTCCATTTTACGTATTTTGCTAAAATACTGTGAGCAACACAGACTAGCACACTCGGTCATTCAAGAAATGACAAATGATTTATTGAATCTCTGTTCAAACTTGTTAAAATCTCAGGCAGAGAGTATTTTTAAAACGTGGAAAGAACATGGCCGCGAAATGTGTGAAGTGAAAACATTTGAACAGATAGAGAAACTTCAAGTTATGTTTAGCGCTCTCGACTCCACATACAAATTGAAAAATATTTGTAAACAAGAACTAGGGTTAATTGAACCCATTGAAATTCCATTTCTACAATTTGGTGAAGTTAAAAAACGATGCTTCCACTACGTGCCAATTTTACGAGTTTTACAGAAATTGTATGCAAACGAATCAGAATTTGATTATGAAGAAAATCGCAAATATTCAGCAGACACTAAGTCTAATTTTTTTTATGGTGACTTTTTTAAAGATTGTTGCGCTAAAGAGGACGATAATTCAAATCGAATACTTTATCTGCAGCTATATTTTGACGAATTTGAAGTTGTTAATCCCCTGGGATCAAAACGGGGTGAACATAAAACGTTGGCCTGTTATTTTACCCTATTAAATCGAAAAAATAAATATCGATCTAAATTAGAAGACATTCATCTAGTTTTTCTTGCTAAAAGTAAGGATATGGAAACGTTTGGATTGAATGAAATTTTGCAGCCTCTCTTATTTGATTTAGAAATCCTGGCAAATCAAGGCGTTTATTTAAATTCGTTAGCTTGTAATATTAAAGGATACGTTTCAATTATAACAGGTGATAACTTAGGTCAACATATGATAGCCGGGTTTCAAAAGAATTTCAATTCTGGACGTTTTTGTAGGTTTTGCATGACAGACAAAAATGATATTTCCGTTGCTATGGTGCATAATGACCTCGTGTTAAGAAATTTAGAAATGCACAAATACCATTTAAATTACGCTAACAAGGGAAACGGTGAAGGCTTAGTCTATGGAGTTAGAAATGAAAGTCCTTTAATGGAACTAGAATATTTTGATTTAACGCAACAGATGCCTCCCGATATTATGCACGACGTTTTAGAAGGTGTTATGCCATTTATAATTAAAACAATTCTCTCCCACATGATGTCAGAAGAAAGGGTATCATTAGAAGAAATCAATAAATTGATAAAAACGTTCCCATATGGAAACACAGAATCAAACAAACCCCAATTACAAATAAGGAACGCAATTATTGGTTCAGGAAACATTAAAGGATCTGCAAGCGAAATGTTTTGCTTATTTAGGCTGTTCCCACTTATATTTCACGATAAGTTAAAGATGAATGATCGAGGCAAAATTATATGGAAAATTTATTTAATGTTTCGTAAAATTTGCGATATTTTGTTTTCTGAAGAAATTTCGTCAGAAACCGTTGAAAAACTTCAGGACTTAATAGAATTGTTTTTGAAAATGGTAGTGGAAACCTTTGGAAAGGATTCCATCTTTCCAAAACTCCACTACTTACTACATTATCCATATTTTATTAGAAAATTTGGTCCTATGAGCGTAATATCATGCATGCGTTTTGAAGCAAAACACTTACATTTTAAAAATCTTGCCTTAGCCTGCAAAAACTACAAAAACGTGACTAAAACCATGGCGGTTAGATATCAAATGTTTCAGTGCTACAACCTTTTGTCTAAGAATGACATTACTGGGTTAAGAAACACAAGTAGTATGAAGAATACCACACTGAATTCATTCTCACAAAATGTGAAACAATTATTAACCGAAAAGTTTCCAAATACACCTCACTTTTTCGTGATCACGTTTGCAACCTTAGATAGAGTGATATATTCTATAAATTCTCTTTTAATAACAAATGTAGAAAACAAAGTGGTGAAAACATTCACTGATATTAAGTATCTCATTTGGTATGGAAATGAGCTATATATATGTGGAAAGCTAAATCAAGTTAAAGGTTTCAATGAAACCCTTCATTCGTACGAGCTTGAATTCACAGGTGATTGGAATTTGTTCAAAGCAGGCAATGAAATACACCACCGATTATTAAATAAATACGAAATTAATAGAAATGTTTATGTCACTCTAAGGTGTGGCGTGGAATAGTAACGATTTCATATTCCCCTTGATTCTACTTTTGTATGTTTGCTCATTGTAAATGTAGTTAAAATAAACGGTTAAACTTGGATTTGGAATATATTATTGCAATAAATGCTTGCATATAAACCAATGTCGTCTCTTTGAAACAATCTTCAGAACAATGGCTGAAATTTTTTTTTTGCATTTACAACCAAAACAAATTAGTCGGAATTTGTAAACGTTGTTTTGAACGTCCCCTAATAATAGACATGGAAATCAACGCCGGGCGTCAAACCCTGTGGTTATCTTCATTCAAGGTCTATAGAGTTGCCGCTTCGCTAATATAGGTTTGCTCACGCGCCCATCTTTTACCTTCGAAAATTCGCGACTTTTATTGGCTGCCGAATATGACGTCTCCCGTAGACCTTAGTGAAGCATCGTCTGCTTATGTATAGTCTTTCGAGGCGCGAGTTGTGCAGCTTGTGCTGTATTGGCATCCTCAAAGGTAAATTAATTACTTTATTCTGATAACTTTTTTGTATGAAATATTAATGCTAAATTAGGAAGCTTTTAGAGATATTTGGAACTTGCTTCTTTAGTTTATTTGTATTAAGACTTAAGGGATAAGACTAGGGACTCGGTTCGGGTTGTTATAACTTATTTGGGTGCAAAACCAAAATACTAATGTGAATAAATTGTATATTTTTAGATTCATACATAATAAAAATTTATGAGCCATGCCTGGAACAAGGTGCGCGGTCGCGACGTGCAATAATAGCCTAGTTTTAACCAAAAAGAATGATAGTACAAAACATATTGTGTATCACAAATTTCCAAATGACATTCATAGGAGAAAGGTTTGGGCATTTAAATGCCGCAGAGAGGATAAAATCAATCCCATGACTAGTCATGTTTGCTCGCAGCACTTTAACGAACATGCCTACAAAAGGGATCTTAGGTCTGAGTTGCTGGGGATTCCTAATAAAAAGGAATTATTGGAAGACGCTATTCCAACTGAAAATTTGGGACTGAAAGGAAGTCAAAACTGTAAATCTACAGAGAGAAAATCCAGAGTGCAACGAAGAGAGGAGCGAGTCATCGTTAACAATTTAATAAAGAAATCTAGTCCTTCTGCAATTGATAATCTCACGAATGAAGCAACTAATTCTCAAAGCTTGAAGAAAATGGGCTAGAATACATGTCTGGTTTTATAGCCAAAAAATTCTATAAAAAATATGCCAATCTGGATTTAAGAGACTCAAGTCAGAGTGATCATTGTTATCAATTACCATCTTGGGCTACAATATTATCTTATGGCGGTTTAATTGTTCCTAGCTCTACTTTCTTAAAAGCAATGAATTCATTTGAAACCATTTTTCGTAATTTCCTTCCAAACAAAGTCCTCTCCAACGAAATAAATATTGTTAAAAACATATCCAATTCAATTCACCAAGAACATGAAACTTATCCTTTGGATTTAATCCATTCATTTGTCAAATTAAGAATTTTCATTAGAATGAAATATCACAATTCAATCAAGCCCAGCAAGACAGATTGTGGGAGAAAATTAGGTAAAAAATTTAAGAAAATTGTAAACTAAAGTTCCTATAATTGTTATAATTGGCTGGAGTTTTCAAATTAAGATCTCAAAACTCATCAATAGAAATAAAATTCATTTCATTGGAATTATACTTGGTTTAAATTTTTTTGGTCTAATGCATTGATTACTTATCACCGTTATTAAGTAATTGTAATCATTTTCCTCTTGAATTTAAAGAAAATCATAATAGGTACTGAACTATGAAGTTTGATAGAAGCATAAAGTTTCGGTTTCTGCCTTACTATTTATTAAAATGTGCACAATTATCTATGCCAAACCCTTTCTAATTATTTAATTTAAAAAATATATAAAAATTATGCCCTATAATTAGCGTTTTAAAAATAAATTTCATGGCAATTCTCATATAGTCTACCGTACAGAATCAAAACCGCGCGCGCTTGAGGTCTAAGGCTGACGTCACGTAAGGGGGGGTTGGAACAGACTCTAGAAATCGAAAATTTATCTCAGGCGAGCGAGCACCCGTTGATCTTCATTGTGTTTATTATGGGGGACATCCATAAAGTTATTTTTGCAGTGGGGGGGGGGAACGTCCACCACACATGCTATCCACCGAGGGGCAGTTCATTTGGCTCCTGGGTTCATTTAACGAATCTAATCATTTAATCATGATTTATTCATTTCGCAGTGGAAGATATGGATAATCTTTATAATCTGATTTAATCTGAAGAGGATGAATACTTAATGAAAAAAGTCAACTGCCCCTCGGTTCCCACTGCTTTACCTGAATAGACCAGTGCGAAAAGAGGAGTCGGAGGGTCGCATCAGCGCTAGGTACAGTCTGTTAAAAAAGCTTTGCTCGTTGCGGTTTTCGTACATATTTTACTATATTTCAAAGCCTATTCATTATGAAATGAAGTGCGTTATAATAGTTTTGCATTGCTCTTTCGTATTTTATACGTTTCACAGTCGTCCTTTGCATATTGCATACTTATAACGGAAACCGGAAGTGTCGAAATTAGCATTTTTTAAAATATTGGATTATCGTGGTTATAAATGCGATTTTCGGATTCCTTGGGGTCGATTCATATTTAAAAAGTTTATACCAAATTCAATTGGGATGAGCCTTTATTCAAAATATGGCAATTTTGATTAGAGTGGCGATAATTAATAATCGATTATCGAGTCTTTGTCGTAATAATGCTTGTTAGATGTTATGGCACTTTATGCATATATATATATGATTGGTCTTGTGGCGCAATACTTTGAAACAAATCAGACGTTCATTAAAGGGAGGGTGAAGTGGAAAATAAAGGGATTTTTTATTGATTATTCTACTAATTATAAGACCAATCTGCACAGTGAAACATACAGGAAATAACACCGAATGATTTTAAAACTTTCATTAGTTTGAAATTTCATGGATAATTTTAAATAAGGACCTCTGACCATTATCGCCTAAATTTGATCAAATCTCGCGATAAATTTATTTGACATGGAGCGTGCCACGAGAATTGTTTAATAAAAATGCCGGGGGTTACGCGATTCGTCGGAGGTCCTTATTTAAAGTTTTCCATGAAATTTCAAACTAATGAAAGTTTTAAAATCATTCGGTGTTATTTCCTGGATGTTTCACTGTGCAGATTGGTCTTATAATAAGTAGGATCAATAAAAAATCACTTTATTTTCCACTTCACCCTCCCTTTAATGAACGTCTGATTTGTTTCAAAGTATTGCGCCACAAGACCAATCATATATATGCATAAAGTGCCATAACATCTAACAAGCATTATTACGACAAAGATTCGATACACGATTATTAATTATCGCCAATCTAATCAAAATTGCCATATTTTGAATAAAGGCTCATCCCAATTGAATTTGATGAAAACTTTTCAAATACGAATCGACCCCAAGGAATCCGAAAATCGCATTTATAACCGCGATAATCCAATATTTTAAAAAAATTTAATTTTGACACTTCAGGTTTCCGGTATAAGTATGCAAAGGACAACTGTGAAACGTATAAAGTACGAAAGAGCAATGCAAAATTATTATATCGCACTTCATTTGATAATGCTAGCTTGAATAGTCTTCGAAATATAGTAAAATATGTGCGAAACCGCAACGCGCAAAGACTTTTTTAACAGACTGTACAATAGATGTAGAAAAGCTAAATTTACTTAGTTGCATAACACCAACACACGTGGGACGCTTCACAATAAAGGGTTTCCAGGGAATTTCGCGCGAAAACTTTCAATGGACTCATTGATATGTATGTGAATCCCAGATGCGCTAGCGGAAAATGAATAAGAAACTAATAAAAAGGGTTCGATTATTATACTCAGTTTCAGTCAGATTTGGCAGAACGGAAAAAACTAAGGCTTATCAAAACAAAATGTAAAATAGGACAGAAAGCAGTCACTGCCAATTCCAACTGAAACCGAGTATAGCAGGTAACAAGATGGCCCAAGGGCTTTAATAGTAGTCACATCGTTATCTATTTAATTAGCACATAAATTAAAAGAAAATAAATATAAAAACCCCAAACATACAAATTCAGAAGTGTTCGACCCCACAGATATAATTACAACTTTGCAACTTACAATTTAACTGCATTTTTTGGCTTTTATATGAAACGATAACAATTACTTTGCATTCTGAGCTGCGCTACAAAATCGCGCTTCTAACACAACCACCTTTTGTCCTTTGTCTATCCCACATAGACGCCAGTCTGTACTAACTGCTGGCTCCTAACACCATCATCTTTTCATCTTTGTCCACACCACATGGACACCAGACTGTACGTACTAGCTTCTACTTCAATGTCATCGTTAGGGTTAAGATTTACGCGGCGTTTAACCTCCCTAAGGTGAGACCTCCACCAAAGACTTTCGCAACTGTGCACTTTCTTAACATTTACCGGGAATTAATCGCTATATATACCCTAGTTTCCGAAAATATGGGCAAAAGCAATACGTTAGCGGTGAAAACTCAATCATAGTTAAATTTTTAATGATATTACGAACAACTGTTCTTGAAACGATGCAACTATAACTAAAGTCAATGCCTAACTAAGAAAAGAATTAAAATTAATTGTATCTATCTATCTATCC
The DNA here is from genome assembly GCF_054372755.1 of Phalangium opilio. Classification (NCBI taxonomy): domain Eukaryota; kingdom Metazoa; phylum Arthropoda; class Arachnida; order Opiliones; family Phalangiidae; genus Phalangium; species Phalangium opilio. The sequence goes on from NW_028324178.1 coordinate 401,892, forward strand.
ATCTATATCTATATGAATCAAAGTCCTGACTGACAGACTTACTGATGATCAACGCCCAGCCTTGAAGGCTGAAAATTTGCAGGAACGATACTCATAAGTAGTAGGTGCGTACTAAGAAAGATTTTTCCAATCCTTAATAAATGGCGCCCAGAAATTTAAAAAATCTGCTCTATGCAACAAAGTCCGCGCGTTTCACCCGATTTCATAAATATTTAGTACACTGGTTTCCTTTAACCTATAGACGAGCTGAATGATCTTTTGGGTTCGATTTGTGGCCATCTTTTTAAATGGCGGCCTGAAATTTAAAAACCCTTCTTTATGGAATAATGTCCGCATGAAAAGTAATAAATAATGTCCCTAGGGGCTGACGGGCAACGCCGAGTGCCCTCGCTCCTAGGGTGCTACTAACATACTAGTCATCAGTAAAATCGACCCATTCTTTACATCGTTTTGATGGAAGTTCTTATTACACGCGAGCGACGCCGCGGGTAACAGCTAGTTATTTTATAAAAACCTCGTTATTGTGAACTTCAACCCTCAAGATTTACATAGGACGAGTAATGAAGATTGCCTATGAAATCGTTACGCTACACGCATTTCATAGTTAATATAGCGCGAGTAATTAAGACTGTACCCCTGGTATATTGCAAATATTGGAAACTCTTTTGCAAAGTTAATATAGGACGAGTAATGATACCTTTAATTAATAAAAAGAGAGTAGAGAAGTCGATTTAGGATAAATGGCCAATGGAGTTTCTCGTTTCAGTCTTTTCAATTAGGATAGAGACGATAGTTTTTCAAAATATATAAAATCAACAACCAAAGCTTCAGTATGACATATTTAGAATGTTTTAAAGGAACTGTTGAAATGCAAAACGTAAGCCATAACATTTCATATTTCATGATAAGCTCAGCTTCCACTCCTCTGTTCATACTCCCTGCTTGCTTTCACTTTGGGCTTGTATGTAGAGAATTCTCACAAAAGTAAAATATTTCCTATTTTCACAATATAAAACCAAATTAAGGAAAATATTTTTATACAATTCTACGCAGTTTGTAGTTGTTTAGCTATCAAAATCATATTCATATGGATATTCCTAGAACATCTTTTGTTATTAAAATTGAAAAGAGCTGTTGACAGATAAATTTAGCTATACTCATTTATATATATATAGGTTAAAGCTACTTTCATGAACCAAGTAGGATTTGAGCCGGGTTTTGCCGGATCAAAACCACTGAATGTCTGACCTATTTGTAATAGGTGGTTCGTGTCCTGCCTGAAAGCGAGCCGAAAGTTAATTATAGCGTATATTTTCTTTGATTATATATCGAATTGTGTATGTGTAAATCGTTGACTACAAAACAATTCAACTAAATTAGTTTTAAACATAATTTAAAAGCTTTTTAAAACACTGCTACGTGTGAATGAAAGCAATGGCTGAATTCATTCCCACCATTGATTTAATATCAGGCTGGGTTTTATACTGAAAGTCTGAGCGAGGGTTTGGGTTTTAGATGAATCTACGTAACGGTTCAGAGTGAACCGAAAGTTAAACACATAATAAAGCTAATAGCAGTGGTAGTTTAAAAGAATTGAGTCATAACTGATACTACATGCTTATTAGGGATGTCAACTTCCCAGAAAAAAACCGGTTTTCGGTTAACCGGTATATTTAAATGGCCGGTTTAACCTATTCAAAAAACTGGTCAAAACCGGTTTTTATCCGGTCGTTTATGATAAAAGTTGAAAAATGCTATACTCCAACGTAAACTCAAAGAGCAAATATTAGTACCGAGTAGCTAGTACCAATAGGTGTTAACTAATGCCGTTTTCCATTGGCATTCTAGAATAGGCCAATGAAAAATTACTCGATAGATGGAGTAATTTTCTTGGAGTGAGAACGAAAGCTCCTTTAAAATTGCATTATACGCATCTATGTCTCCTTTGATATTGCTCCATGGTTGGCCGATTGTTAGCAGCCAACCGAAGCTAAGTAACATAAAGTGACGAAAATGGAAAACTTTTAATTTTGTGAATTAAACAGTGGCGTCGCCAGGGTCTCGAATTTGGGAGGGCTTAAGCCCTCTCTAAATTATTGTGTTTCCAATTTTTCAAAACACATCACTTTGATCATGACACCCTCTTGTGTATAAGGCAAATATTAGAGTAATAAACTAAGGAATAGTAATTAAGGACTGAACGCATATTTTATCACAAAAGCTTTCGCATCACACAAATTAATTTTATTACTGTTAAAATTTTTGATTATAACTTGACACTGACTAAATCAGGACTAGGCTAAACTCGAGTGTGACTAGCGGACGTGCTTAATTGAGGGGGGGGGGCAGTTAATGGTAAAATTTCAATTATTCGATTCGGAGATCCACCGGTACTTTAGTGGGTGGAGGACGGGGAGAAGTTACTTTTTAGACCTTGCTTAGGAAGGCAGGCGATTGAGGCGGATGGGGGAAAAGATGTTGCCCTCAGTGCTTGGGACGTTGTAGGGTAGCTATGCTATAGAAAAATCATGAAAATAACTGTTTTGACTGTATACATACATAAATATGACATAGTATTTCAATGTGTATTTCACTTCCATATAGTAAAAACTTCAATTCACCCCAAATGAATAATTAGGAGAGTCTTTCGGTAAATGTAAGGGGGCGCTTTTATGAAATTTTAGGAGGGGCTTCAGAGAATTTACAGGGGGCTCGAGCGCCTCCAAAAAACCCCTGGCGACGCCACTGGAATTAAAAAAACCCGATTCGGTTTTCGGTTTTTATTTTAAAAAACCGATTAAAACCGAAGAATTAAAAAACCGGTGCTCCGGAATTGAAAAAACCGGTTTTCGGTTAAACCGGGCGGTTTTTGACATCCCTAATGCTTATATTAGGATATAGCGTACAATCTTTTGTGCACATCCTTTGGAGGTTGAGAGGGGTAATTCAGCGTAAATATGGACAATTATACGAAAATTAGTGATTCATGGATTATTTATAAACCAAAATTGTGATTACAATGAGATTCAACATACAACCTCTGATAATACTTTTGGAGTAGGGATAAATATAAAATAACCCGGATAATGGATATATAATACAGTCTTCTAATTTTAACGCCGCCAATTTCTTATCAATCAATTTCAGGTAAATAACTGAGTATTGATAGTCTTCTCGACTCGGAGAGGTAAATTTTGGTTTGCCAACTTGTTAATTTGTTAATTATTAGTGTAATTGTTATCCAGTGGCGTCGCTAGGCCTTTTTTGTTGGGGCCCCCCAAATTCCAAATTTAGCCCCCCAAAATGATCCGTAAACCCTACCAAAAAATTGCTGTTAGCAACCTAATATTCTGTAGCAATATATAAAAAAAATTATAATGATAGATTCGTTAACTTTCATCTCTGCAGAGATGAATTTCAATATCAAGCAATACAATTTTGAAGAAAAGAACAGACAAGTAAAATGTTTCATATTCTTTCGAAGAGAGTCCCAATAGTGTGGACTAAAAGCTAACCAAAACTAAAAATAAACTTAAGACGAGTGAAATTCCTTCATAATAGGTTCCGTAGTTTTTATCAATAAATGGTTGTACATCTTTAAAATACGAATAATTTCACGTTGACACAAATTTACGGATAGTTTTAAAGGTCTACACATTTTCCAATGAACCCATTATGCGATTTTTTTTATTAATTTCTTATAATAACTAGTTTGCCCAGATTTAGCCCCCCCCCTCCCCAATTTCAAACCCTAGCGACGCGTATACTGTTGTTATCTGAGTGTGAGTCTGTGTTAGTATATCAGCCCTTCAATATTTGAAGAGATCTAGGTACAATGTAATGTGCTTTAGGAATCTTACATTTCACTCCAAAACACTATCCAAACTCCAGATCTAATAATTTAAAAGTTCGGTATAATCCTATAATTTGAAGAATCTAGTCAAATAAAATTATATAATTTTTGCAAAGCGAGTGCTATTTTTCCTATTAAAATATTCACTAAAAGAGTTGCATCGATTTATGCACTATTTGAAAATAATTTAACAGATGTTGCTTTAAAAAACCATCTTCGCACATTTACATAAATAAATTAAAATTATTTCAACACCTTTTATATGGGCAGGTGTTATTTTATATCAATTTCGCACCTTTTTGAGGATCAGGTTTTTTCAGCCCTTTTTCTATTTGAGCGAGTGGTGTTTAAAAAATAACTCCTTTTTCACACTATTTCAACACCATTTATATGGGCCTAGCGAAGGTGTTATTTTATATCAATTTCGCACCTTTTTGAGGATGAGGTTTTTTCAGCCCTTTTTTACACCTTCTATTTGAGCGAATGGTGTTTAAAAAATAACTCCTTTTTCACACTATTTCAACACCATTTATATGGGCCTAGCGAAGGTGTTATTTTATATCAATTTCGCACCTTTTTGAGGAAGAGGTTTTTTCAGCCCTTTTTTACACCTTCTATTTGAGCGAATGGTGTTTAAAAAATAACTCCTTTTTCACACTGTTTCAACACCATTTATATGGGCCTAGCGAAGGTGTTATTTTACATCAATTTCGCACCTTTTTGAGGATGAGGTTTTTTCAGCCTTTTTTTACACCTTCTATTTGAGCGAATGGTGTTTAAAAAATAACTCCTTTTTCACACTGTTTCAACACCATTTATATGGGCCTAGCGAAGGTGTTATTTTATATCTATTTCGCACCTTTTTGAGGATGAGGTTTTTTAAGCTCTTTTTAACACCTTCGATTTAAGCGAATGGTGTTTAATACATAATTCTATTTTCACATAATTTCAACACCTTTTATATGGGCCTTGCGAAGGTGTTATTTTATATCGTTTAGGTATCATTTGTGCGCCTTTTAATGAATGAGGTTTTTTCAACCCTTTTTTACACCATTTATTTAAGCGATTAGTGTTTGAAAAATAACGCACTAATTCTATGCCATTTAAGCACCTTTTAATGGGGTATTCGATGGGGTTATTTTATATAATTAAGGTATCATTTGCACACCTATTAAAGAATTATGGTTTATAAACCCATTTCTACACCATTGGTTTAAGCTAATGGTGTTTTTAAAATATCGAACTATTTTCCTACCATTTCAGCACCTTTTCAAGGTGTACAAATAGTGCACACTGTTTTAACACTATTATGGCACTATTTAGACACCACAATTTTTTACAGTGTACCCGTGAACCGTAATAAACCACAAGCCTTCGAACAATTACGCGGTAATAGTGATTATAAATGTAATTTCCCGACATGCCAAGCGATATTTTTGCAACCAAAAGCGCTTGTTTTGCATTTGACCAAAGAACACTTAAAGAAAGGTGACATAGTCACGTGCCCATTTTATAATTGTGAAAAAAATATAACAAACTGAACTCATTTACTTGTCATTTGGCACGTTGTCACAAGGACTTGGCTATTAATAAGAATATGCGAGATAATAACTCAATAAACATAATCAACAAGGACGCAGAAGAAACTGACTTACAATCACTAATGAAAGTGATTTAGTTCTTGACGAACCTGATGTAGAAGAATTAAAATTAAAAACACTTGACAGCTTGCACTTACGAGGCGGCATTAAAGAAACATCGCAACCTCATGATCTGTACCTAAAAAATCTCACGTTGTTTTATCTGAAACTGCAAGCGAAGAAATTTGTCCCTAGTTCAACAATTCAATTTATAGCTGAGGAAATGATTAAATTAGAAGCAGAACAGAATTCCCTCATTGTCGAAACTATATCAAACGTTCTAAAATCTTCACGGGTAGGCGATGAAGTATTAGCAAACATCATGACAAAACTGTCAACATCCATACTCGCACCAAAATCAAACGTAGAGTTAGCTTCTATTCACCGTCGTCATGGTTATTATGAAAAGTATTTTAATTATGTGGAGCCAATTCCAGTTTTCTTGGGATATTCGGAGGGTTTCAAAACGTTTTACCACTATGTTCCAATTCAAAAGTCCTTTTCATCACTTTTATCAAATGTTGATGTACAGGAAAAATTAGTGTTTCCAAAACCGACCTACGAAACGGGTGAAAATCAGATCCTCAGGGATATAAGTGATGGGAAAATCATTAAAAAATCGCATCTTGAAAATGTCGAGAATTCTATTCAGCTTCTCATATTTCAAGACAGTTTTGAGACTGTTAATCCTTTAGGGTCAGCTAAGTGCAAACATAAAATTGTCCGTGTTTATTACACACTTGTTAACATTCCTCCAGAACTTCGATCTTCAGCTGATCACATACAATTAGTATCACTAACTAAGGAAAAAAACATTTACTCTTTTGGGATTAGAAAATGCTTCGAAAAACTAGTTTACGATTTGAAAAACCTGGAAGACGAAGGACTTAATCTTGGTGAAGGAAAAAAGATAAAAGTATATCTTGTAAGCCTTCTTGGTGACAATCTAGGCAATAACGAAATTGGTGGTTTTCAAAAAAATTTCAACAGTAGTAATTACTGTCGGTTTTGCTTACTATCTCTGCTGAAGAAGCAAATGAATTCAAGAACTTCGGAAAAAGAACGAAAGGTTCTTACAATGACGATCTTAAAGAACTTGAACGTGATTCAAGCTTAATTATAAGAAGAGGTGTAAAATTTAATTCTCCTTTCAATGACTTGAAACATTTTCACGTTTGCGATCCTGGACTAGCTCCTTGCTTAGCGCATGACCTATTTGAAGGAGTAGTCGCATATGATCTGTATCTATTCATATCGCAGTGGGTGAAATAAAAATGGTTTTCGTGGCACTATTTTAACTGGCTTGTTACTAATTTTCCTTACCAAGGAAAGGTTTTAGGTAATAAACCTTGTCATGCTAAACCAAATTGCCCAAAGCTGACTGGGGACGCGTCACAAATCCGGTGTCTGTTAAGGCTTCTTTCTCTAATATTGAAAGATAGAGTTCAAGATAAAAATCCAGTTTGGATACTTTACCTTCAACTTAAGCAGATTCTAGAAATTGTTACAGCCCCTGCAATTTCAAAAAACGAAGTCGCCGAACTACAGGTTCAGCTTCAAGATTACAAAAGAGACTTGCTAGCATTATTTCCCGATTACAAAATAAAACCTAAGCACCACATTTTTTTTTGAGCACTGTCCAGGACTAATTTTACAATTTGGGCCACTTATTTGATTGTGGACATTAAGATTTGAAAGCAAGCACAGTGTATACAAGAGATACGCTAATAGTATAAAGAATTTCATGAATTCACGAAAACACTAAGCGAAAAGCATCAGCATCTGCAAGCATATTTAAGCTCGGGTTCTCCATTTCCACCAGATATTCAAGTTCCAAATTCCACATTGTTGGGTTTTTTAATGTAATTTTAAGGTATCCCTGCGAAGTTGATCTCCAGAAGAGGCAGCGCGACGTAATTTCTTCCATAGGCGTTCCTTCTTACGGATTGCGCGTCTGGTGGCAAGAGAGATCCAGGTCTTGGAAGTACGTTAGACCGAGTGGTTGAACAAGGGCACATTTTTTGAGACATAATCAAAGAGTAACTTCTTGAAGAAGTTTCATGCATTTTCGCTTGGTAGTTGAGTAAGGGGGGCCCTGTCGTGGGCAGTTAATAAAAAGTTTAGCCGAGTACATTCTCCCCGGCTATAGTCGTAATCATAGTAGAATTTTTTCGGTGGAGAAGCGCTTGTTGCAGGTAGTGGGTACTTCGCACTGATGGTCAGATGGTCACTGCCTCCAACATGGCGGAGGGGAGTGATAGTGGGAGTGACGTTGGCTTTAGTGATGAGGAGGTCCAAAACATTAGTTGTGAGAGCGACACTTTGGCTGAAGCGTATTGGAAATGTGATAAGTTGGCTGAGTGCAGGGGAGTGCAACATATCAATAAAGTCTTGGTGAATAGGAGCTGAGCCTGTAGTAGTCATGACGGACGTCCAACAGATTGACGGGAGGATGAAGTCTCCATTGACTATAAGTTCAGATGTACGTTTTGATAGTGTTTTGATATCATGGAAGAGATTATAAGTGCCAGTTTTCGATGAATTGGGAGGACGATAGATGCAGGCTAGGGTGATCCAGGCAGCTGAAGAGGTAGGTTTAAGTTCGAGCCATAATGATTCAGCATGGGTCACTTGGACGGCAAGCTAGTGAAAAATAATTCCATGTCGTATGTAGACCATAACCCCACCACCAGTACGTCCCGAACGGTCTTGACGCAGTAAATTGTAGCCCAATAAGTTGTAGATTGCGTCAGTTTGAGTGGAGGTTGCCCAAATTTCAGTAATACAAATATAGTCAGCGTTCCAGGTAGAAGAAAGGATTTTCAGTTCTTGGCGTTTACCAGAAAAATGTTGAGCATTGAAAGAGATCACAGTCAGGTTTAAGGTGGGGGGGCTGGACTAACAGTTTTTTTGAACCGTGGGTGGATGAGACAGATGGTGGTAAAGAGGAATTAGGATACTGTTGGGGAAAGTCACATGCCCCGCAGATGGTGCAAAAGAAGGGGCTACAGGTGGGGTAACGCGTTGGGTGGGAAGATAATGTAGAGTTGTACGTGAGTTGATTTTAACAATCTGACCTTGGCGAATTGCTATGAAAGCCTCACCGTTGGCTCGCCGTTCACGAAGTCCAGCTACCAATCGCCGGTGAGTCACGATTCAGTACGATCGGGCGCGACCGGAAATTCAAAGGTATACTGGTGTTTCCAGGCAGTGATACCGAAAACGAAGTATTGGCGGTGACTGACTGATTGAAATTCAAAAATTAGGGGACGATTATGTCCGTGTTGAAAGCGGCCAAGGCGCATCACACGAATATAGTTACGCTAGGTGTGAGTAAACTCTAATTCGCGTAGAATGTCATTGGAGAAGCGCATCTCCTCAACAGGGTTGTTTGAGTCAGGAACGTGGAAAAGGATCGCGTTACGCTTACGGCGAGCGATTTCAAGATTTTCATCAATAAATTTTTGTTTATAAGGTTGAGCAAGACCAGTTGGAGAGAATTCAGAGTCCCGGCGTTGATTTTTGATGTAATCATGAGGGGGAGGGGTTCTGGTCTGACGCTGATTATCCTACGCATAGGGAGTCTCGATGAAGTACAATTGGTTATGGTGTAGGTTAGAGGTAGTAGAGTCACGTGGGCTGACTTGATGACAGGTAGTAGAAGCCGGGTTCGCACTAAAATCAGTAGGACTAAAAGTCAGGTCATGTTCAGCAGGAACATTTGTAAAGATGTTAGGCGGACTCTGAGGTGTAATAAAGGCAGAAACGCAGCAATTAAGACGGAGGATTTCATCGCTTTGGATTTCAAGTTGCTTGGACAGGATGGCGTGGAAATCTTTAAGAGCATCAATTTCTTCTGAGATTAGTTTGGGTGGTTCAGCTCTATCTCTAATTTACTCACGTAATTGTGATTGCACCTGATTTATATTTGTTTTTAATTCGGTTAAGTCGCGGTAAGGCGAGGCTTGTAGTTGCGGAAAGTCGCTCAATAGACGTTCAGAGATATCCTTGTAGTGAGTCTTAATACCTGAAGAAGGGGAAGTGCTTTTCATTTGGCGTAAGTCTTCCGAGAGCATATTATAGATTGTTTCAGTAGCGGCATCACGGAGGCAAGTGGGTCAAGCTGTAGTTTTACGGCGGTGAGATCTAGGGAGAAGGTAGCCACTGTACGTAGTATAGAGTGTCCATATAAAAGGCAGTTTGGGCAGAAGAAGACCAGGTGGTCACATGGGTTAGATCTGTGATTCTCATAGATGTGTCAGAAATGTTCACGCAGGAGATGTGGACATAAGATGTACAAGCTTCGCATTGGAAATATTTGCGAGTTTTCTCGACTGTTTGCGTACAAGACGGGCAAACAGCATTGGATTTAGTCGGGGGCTGCTTCAAATTTGGGCGTGGTTTTTAGTGGTGGAGGTGGAGGATCGAGTAGAAATCGTCTTGGGGGACAGTGACTGACCTTTCGGACGCGGTTTTTTGGTAGTCTCATGAGATATGAGAGGCGGACTTGGCAGAGTTTTTGAAGGAATGTTTGTTAGATCACAGAGGATATCACAGTCCATGCTTATTTTTGTGGGAACGGTACAGAGCTTGAGGGCACTTGGTAAATCACAGGTTTGAGTAGGACTAGGTATACCAAAAGGGGAATCACTAGTGGCATTGCTAGAGTTCGGAAGAGACGCGAGTCCACTAAGTTCACTAACTGTTACGGTATCAATGACATCTTGTTCGTTAGTGGTAGAAATGCTTCAATGCCTGAAGTGAATGGAGAAGTAATTAATATTTGAGATTGCTTTCTGGGATCAAGACTGATTGAAAGATTGGAAAACCTCTCTCGCGAAACTGAAAACATCATGCCTAAAGTTAGGGAGCTTTCGAAGGCTAAAAAACGTTTAAGCGAAGAACACTTGGACAAGTACAGATACAATCCAGAAATAAGAAATGCCGACGTAAAAGACAGCGAGAAATTAAGAGCTGAACTAAAAGATATGTCAACGGAAACAAATCCTAATGTACAATTGGTTCAACAAAAAATGAGGAAGACATGTGCGCAACAAAGACTACATATAAAGAACGGAACGAATATACAACATTTACTCCAGAAATGACCATTTCTATTCGAAATTGTGGCGTAAAAGAACATTTGCGGGAACTTTTGCAAACAGACGTATTTGGCGCCTTCACTGACTTCTTTTCAGCGAGAAGTCAGTTAATTTGACAATTTTTTTCAAGAGAAAAAACATTTTGTCAAGAAACCTTCGATACATTAAAAGATTATATTCCTTAAGATGAACAGCGGGTGGTAGGAATAGTCACTCTACTAATCATGAACCATTTAAGGAGCCTTCTGATGAGCTTTTCCCCAAATTCGAAGTAAGAAAAATATGTCATTCTGAAAGGGTCGCTGTTTCAAAACGCCTATCTATTTTTACTTTCACAGCTTGGAACCCCACATGAAGAGATCATTGCCAAAGTACCCATCCACCCATGCTTAGTCATTTTAGGTTTGTTTTAATTATAATATAATTGACGCTAAATAGAGGTTATTAGAGTAAAAGGTTAAGCCAAATTACGTTTGAGCCTTGCTTGATTCCTATTAGCAAAGTGCAAATCAGCTTTAGTGATTTATACCATATGATTAAACTAGGTAATTAGATTCGTCAATTTGTGGATGAGAAAACTCCTTAAATATGGAAGAATAGAATGCCGAATGAAGAAAAGCTTCTAGTACCGAGAAGAAGGCTCCTGCGTTTGAGATAATTTTCCTTAGCGCTTTTAATTTGGGAACTTATCTTCCGGTTAATTGTTTTTTGAGAGAGCTAATTTTTCAGTTTATAATCGGACTGAAACAATAGGCCCTTTTATAAAAAGATTTGGTCTTGTCGAACTTGTTGAAAGTTTCCAGGAACACGGCCAACTTAGATGCTCGAAAAGTTGGCCGTGCCAGGAAATACGTCATAAATCGGTTGTACATGAAAGCCAACTTCCTAGTTCGTAGGGGCCATCTTCACTTAAGCCTAGGCCTAGGTTAAAGACTATAAAAAGTTCAATACTGGAAATGGAGTAAGTTTACAATTGAATTTGATACCTTCTTTTCTTATGGTCATTGTTCACATTTTAATAGAATTCTTATTCTTAGGTCTGGATCTAAAAAAGTAAAGAGCAAAGCTAAAGCTGTAAATAAGAAATTTAGTGTACCAAAAGGGAACTGGACAAAACAGTTAAAATTTGTACCAAAAACGTTTGATGAAACTGTCATTAACAAGTATCATTGTGATTCTCTAGCTAAAACACACTTAACACTCGGCTAACGGATGTTTAAAGTACATAAAGTGAATGAAGTATTTATAAACCAGGAGAAAAAGTTTCAGATGGCTTTAACATATTTATAAAAGCTAAAGTTGAAGCTTCATTTACGATATCATCCAAGTATGATGTGGCAATAAAGCTGAATGTTATTGGACAAGTTAACGTAGCCTGGTGTACTTGTAAAGCAGGTTGTGGTGGTGTGTGTAAACATGTAGGTTCCGTATTATGGTTCATTTTGGACTGTATTAGATCAGATAAAACCTTTATTCCTGACGACTTGGCTTGCACTGAAAAGACTAGAGCTTGGAGTGTCCCTTCTCAAAATAGGAAACTCTCAAGAAGATCTTTTACTGAATTGGATTTTGTGAAGCATACACCTGGCAAAGCTAGCAAAGTTCTGCAAGAAAGGCAACAGAACCAGAAAAACTACAGTGCTTTGGATGACATAGGAACTGGCGAAGATGTCAAGAATATGTCTGCTAGAATTAAGTCACTCACTGAACGATTGAAAGCTGGTAAACGCCGCGAATTGTTTTACCTTATTCAAGAGGAAAACAATTTTACACCATATCCAAAAACATTAGCTGACCCAGAAACTAATATTACAACCGAATTGGCAATAAATGTAGTTATGAATGCTCGTACTTCACTTCCGATTGCACCCGTAGAAAGGGAGGCATGTTTAATTTTACACCTTTGGCTTTGAGCAAATCTGCTATCAGGAAACTCCGATCGGCCATAACTGAATCTGCAGCTTCTAAAAGTTTCACGACTCCCGAATCTTGGGTTAGTTCAACATCTGACATTCGACCTGGCACTAAGTCAGACACAAAGCTTACGAAACCATTCGGAGTTACACCAATGAGACCTTTAGCCGTATTGTGGGTTTTGTACGAAGACCAACAATCGCTTTGTGTTATGAAATCATTGGGTTTTTGGATGAACAGTTCAGTTGCATCCAAAACAATGCGAACGGTAGGAAATTTGGATTTAAACTCGTCTGGCATGAATCTATCAATAGCTTGTCGCGATGGCCATATATGAAACTGAGTTAAGCGTTTCTCTAACAAGTCTATCCAAGTTGTACAAATATTTGACACAGTACTTTGTGCAATGTGAAAACGATAAGCTTAATCCTCTTCGAGAAGTCCAACTCTTAGCCAACATAGCACTAGGAAAAGTTGATCTTTGAAGTGTATTTGCATCGGGCGTCCGATAGTTTTACCTTGCCCCCTTTCAAATTTTCTTTTATAGCCCTTGGCTCCGTTATACAATTTTAAGTCTTTTAAATCAGGTTCAACTAGGGCATACAAATCTTCAAAGACCTCTGTACCACTGCATCCAGTGTAGATCTGTAACATTGCGGGAGAATCAGATACTTTCTTTAAGGAAAATCTTTCTTTCTCTTTTAACTTCTGTTCTAAAAGATTAATGTTGTTTTTATAAGCTGAACTATTAACTCTGACTTCTTTAATTTCTTTTATCAGCTCTGTATTTGCTTTCTCTAAGTCTTTGCAGTTTTGTAAAATACTTTTAAATTTCACATTTTCCTCAAGCAGCACTTTGTTCAATGATTTTAGTTTTTCATTTTCGTTGCGTAGATTTTCAATAAGAAGTTCCTTTTCTTGGAGTCTTTTTATAGTTTGGGCTAGTGACATTTCTAGGTCAAGTGAGTAGTTATGATCTTGAAAATACACAAAAATTAAACTAATCAAGTAGTTAAGATTTTAAAAGGGTAAGCGTCACTTACCACTCTTGCTGTTTAAATGGTTTTCTTCGACAGGCTCTGGCTGATTATCATTCGTAATCAAGTCATTGGAAATAGTTACTTCTACTACTCCAAATTCATTAGATAAGTCAGGCATATCTGCCGATAATTCAGAATTCATGAAATGCTTTGGGAATTTATCAAAATACTGCCTGCGGCCACATTTATTATTAAAACGATGCCCACAAACTCTTTGATGCTTTAAACAAATAGGTTTTCTACTTGAAAATAACGACGGTCCTTTTTCAATAGTTTTAACATGTTCCAAAGTATTTTTTTCTATTATCTCGGTCCACTTTTTCTTAAGTATTTCATCCTTGGGAAACGGACTAAAGCTAACGCTTGGATTTCGAACTGATGTTGACTTACAGCCGGGCACACAACACCGAACTCCAACCATTTTATACTTGATATAAATTTTTAAAAGATTAATAAAATATAAGATAGTTAAGTCCTAAACCTAACTTTCCCTCTTACAGTCTCAGATAACAGTACAAGCTAACCAAGGCTTAGTATATATTTATGAAATTTCCAACCGAAAAATGAGAATAATATGGTTTTTATATGTGTAAACAGCAGGGTTGGCCAAATTACAAGAACCTTAAATTACAAATTACTAATGACAATTACAAATTCTGAATCATTCAGTTACAAATTATAAATTACAATTACAAATTCTGAATCATTCAGTTACAAATTATAAATTACAATTACATATTTGTGATAAACTCAATTACAAATTATAAATTACTATTACATATTTGTGATAAACTCAATTACAAATTAAATTATTAATTGAATTATATTTGAAATTGAAATTACAAATTAATAAGTTGCATTTAATTTGTGAGTTAACTCGCTAATTATGAAAAATAAAAACTAATAGAATCTGTTGACTTTCAACAATGTCTTCGTTGTGTTTTAAGGGCCATTTTTGCGTAATTGAAAAGCAGTTCCACCGGTGCGGACGATTGTAGTGGGGTGTTATACCTTACAAAGATTAGATTGCTTATCAAGGGGAAAATTATCAGTGGAGTCAGATCGAATGAGTGCAAAAATTCTGAATTGGTCTTGGTATCGATTGCAGTTCAAAAATAAAATATAGTCTTTGGAGAAAATATTAGTTCAACAGTGAACAGTGACTCTGACTCAATGAGCAATGCCAAAGCAATAGAAAGTCACCCAGAGTCCCAGAGTGGAAAGTACCAGGTTCGAGGGGTCGGTCATTCAACGATATGCCGTACGCTTCTCGCGAAATCACATTTTTGATAACTACCACTAGAAGTTAACTACAAACTCATCCGAAATCATTGATAAAAATAAAAAAATCACGAAATCCGTACCATAAACAAGAGATCCGTAATTAAATTACGAAATCAGTCACATCACAGAAATAGAAATCATGATGGCAATTGAAAACCAAGGTTTTTTTCAACATGGTAACTTACCCTCTCCTCGAACGCCAAGAGCTACCGTGAGAAAAAAAATTTACTCTTCATTGCGTTCAAATGTAGCTTACACTGCAAAGAAGCTATTCGACCTAGCCTTATGCTGTACAAAATTCATACCCACTTAAGATGATACATTTCAGTCAGAGAATCTGATTCATACTACCTCAGCATTTGTTTGCATATTTGTAATTGTAATTGACAAATGTAATTGAATTACTTTTTCAACGTATTAAAAACGTCAATTACAAAATGCCAATTACAAATTACAATATTTGTTCAATTACAATTACCAATTACAATTAAGTTCAGAAAAAATGTAATTGAATTACAAATTACAATTGTAATTTGTTATTGTATTTTGTAATTTGTAATTGCCAATTAGTAATTTGGCCATCCCTGGTAAACAGTCTCCCTGGTATAAACTAGTACTAAAACATGACTTACCAAGTTAGCATCAAACTTAAGCGAGGATTATAAACAAATCTAAACTAAAAGAGTGTACGCGGTAGCCGATAAACCAAACAACAGGAATTTTGGAATCACGTGACTATTTTTAATTTTCCTACCGTTTGATGACGCTCAAATCTTATATAAAAGAAATTTTTCCCAGAAGACCTCGCAATTTATAATAAGGCCTATTGAGTCCTTTGCAAAGCGATGAAATTTTCCATGTGGATTAGTATCAAGTTCGGTTATTCCAATGTCTGTCTTGTATCTTGTTGCTAAAACATGTGCTATATTTATCTTTTTGATAAAAGTAACATATTTCTCGTTTCTTAATTACAACAGCCTTCTTTCCTGCAAGACGTCCTTTAGTTATAACAACTATAATATTTGGCTTGAAAAGCATTTGAAGGGATAAATTTTTTATCGGAATTTCTAGAAGAAGCAAATGGAAATAATTTATCCTATGAAAAACATTAACATGTACAAAAATGGGCCAAGCCTCGCCTCGTGCCCTCTCCGCCGTAAAACGTTCTGAGATCCCATGTAGAGCCAAGTCTGCCTTTTGTTCTCATTCAATCGCCAATTGAACAATTATGTTATAAATTAAGTCCTTTTCCTAATTAATAACCAATATTCTTTGACTCTATCATTATTATACATCTTTGTTCGTATCAAAAATATCGTGACTTGGCAATCGCAGATAAGTAATATTAAAAGGAAGTCGAGGGGATATTCACTAAATCGTTGCCGATTTTAAAATAATCGAAGGGATATTCACTAAATCGTTTATGGTCGAGGGAATATGTACAAGTTTATAAGATGAGTCATGCACAACCATATGTACAAATTATATGGTGAGTTATGCATAACCCTATTTACAAGTTTATAAGGCGAGTTATGCATAACCTTATGTACACCTGCGCTTGCCAAGTCACGATATTTTTGATACGAACAAAGATGTATAATAATGATAGAGTCAAAGAATATTGGTTATTAATTAGGAAAAGGACTTAATTTATAACATAATTGTTCAATTGGCGATTGAATGAGAACAAAAGGCAGACTTGGCTCTACATGGGATCTCAGAACGTTTTACGGCGGAGAGGGCACGAGGCGAGGCTTGGCCCATTTTTGTACATGTTAATGTTTTTGATAGGATCTCACTACTTTTCGTAGACCCTCTCGTTATACTTCGGTAGTTATATTAAAACAAGACCCTCTCGTGGTACTTCGTTTGCCAATATAATCGCTAACGTTTGTCCATATTTACGCTGAATTACCCCTTTCGACCCGCAGAGAATATGCAATAAAGATTGTACGCGATATCCTAATAAATGAATGTAGCATCAGTTACGACACATTTCTTTTAAACTACTACTCCTTTTAGCTTTAATATATATTTAACTTTCGGTTAACTTTGGACCATTACGTCCTTTCATCAAGAACACACACTATTTCTGTTGAAAAGACGGCTGCGCCATCTAGTTTTAAAATAAAGAACTAAAGAACAATTTTATAAAAATTTCGGGATGTTTTAATTTTTCTGTGCTTTATAAAATAAATGAAAACTAAATCCTGAATTTTAAGTTTCTATCTCCTCTAGAAGTACCTTAGAATTTTGATGATCGGTGAGTGAGTGAGTGAGTGACAAAATAAGGTAAATTTCCCTGCGATATTTCGAAAAGTATATAGGGCAGGAACTTCAAATTTGGAAACCATAGCTACGATTGACAGTCCTCGCGGCAAGCAAAATTTCAGACTTTTACCTGTAACCATCACGAAGTTACAGTGGGCTTAAAAGTGCCACGAGTTGCTTCGAGAAAAGGATGTCAGTGCTCGACTTGGCTGGGAGCACTGCACCAGATTCCAAAAGCTATAGTTATTACGCTAGTGGACTCTATAGAAAAATACTTTCCTCCAAGCACCAAAAGTGTATATCTGTGATATTTTCGCCATAGGGATCTCGTGATACCGCTTACCGTATCGTCGAAATGACGATAAAAGCAACAACAATTAATGTGTAACATCATAAGGGGATAATGGATAATGCTAGCTTTAATTTTAAAATGGATGTCTTCGATTCTTGGTGCGAAACATATCCATATTATCTCAACATAAACGCCCTAGACTCGAACAAAAGAGGGGTTTGTGTAATATAAAAGGGTTAAGGTAAAAAGGGAAAGTGAAATAATATTTGAGGATCACCAACATACCTATTTACCTAGACATGCAATAATTTCTCTTTATTTATATACAATTGTTTGTCAAAACACAAGCAGACACGTCAGGTGCAAAGCCTGTCTCTCAGGAGAAGTAAAAATCCACTCGTCCCTACCGCCTACTATATTTCAGAAAGTCACACTCGAAACATATTTTGATCATTTAGTTGAAAACGACTTCTCTATTCCGTTTTTATTAACTAACGATATCAATACTCATCCTATATTAACTTTGGAAAGATTTTCATGATACAGTGGAGTACATATCCAACCTGAATGATACTTCTTATTTGCCTATGCAATCTTACAAGTCTCAATTTTTCGCTTTATACAAACTATTAAAGCATAGCGCGGCTTCAGTGGATCCCCCTACAAGTTGAATTTCCTTACGAAGTTTACGAACTACAGTTTTGGCTTAGCAAAGCTAGAGGCATTTGTGGACGGGATTTATACGTGCATGTATAAATCCCGCCCACTAGCCTTTGCCAAGCCAACACGGGGTTTAGGAGGAAAGTCCCCCTGTAGGGGATCCACTGGAGCCGTGCTATGCTTTAACTGTATCCAGCCTATCGACTTTTTACCCAATCTTCGTTACTCGTCCTTTATAAACTTTGACTACAGATTTTTCAGTTAAGAGAGGTTTTTCTCAAATAATTTATTAAAACTATATGATATCAGGAGTTCATAATAACCCGAAGAACGAAACTGGTTAAAAACCCCGTGACAACAAAGTTTCGCCGTAAAGCTCAGCGGATTCATACACCGCTTAACTCCCAAAAAATAGTTACCCCATTATTTAGCACTCAGGCCCATTAACTTACACACTTCCGGTTTAGCACTATTTTTATCTTGTGATTTTGGGAGCGAAAATGGCTCACGTCTGCTTCTGTCGGAACGGTGTAAATTAAGCCTTGGCTAAGAAGTTGGCTTTTAGTCGGGGTTTCTATTTTTCTACAAAACATTTAAACGATCATCAATGATGTTTTGTTGTAATATGTTTGAGTGAGAATTCCGTGGTTAAATTAAAACGGTTTGGACAGATTTTTTCCCAGTATCTTTAATATAAGAATTGCAACGTGTTTCTACGTCGACCATATCGCCATTTTTCTTTTCGACGAAGATCCCAGCCAACGGAAGTTTCGGAACGAAAACCAAGGAGTATAGAAACCACTACGATATACTGTAAGGTTGTATGTCCATAAACAGGTTAATCATTTCTATGCGCAACGACAGAATCTTGTTGTTCGCGATTTTTACCATTAGCTCTATGGCCAGTTTCATACTTCCCCCGAAGAGGGGTTATTATGAACTTCTGATGATATTAATTATTTTTATCTGAAGTTACTTATTATTCTTCTAGTTGTATCGTTTTAAGAGACGTTTTTCCTAGAGTATGCCTCTTTCGCGAGTGTCTGAAAGACCTTAAAATGGTGTAGTTAAATTGTTGATGACAGTTAATAGAATAGTGGTCAGTACAGTTTTTCAGATATCCGTCAGCTGTGAATACGATCCGGAAATTGAGAACCCTTTCGTTCAGATTAGGAAACTGCGAACGCGATCCCCTGGGGTGTAACAACAGGCAGACAGACCAACAAACACACAGACAGATGAATATGTCGAGAACAGAATTTTTCCAAAACAATCATCACTCGATGAAATAAAAAATCTAGCCTCTATATTGGCTTCATATGAGTCCAATATTGTTCGACATTTGTCCAATGTCGGTTAGATATTACACCAATATGGGCTCGATATTAGTCCAATATCGGTTAGAAATTGTCCAATGAGGGTTTGATTTTAGTCCTATATTGGTTAGAAATTTGTCCAATGTGGGTTTGGTTAATGTGTGGATAATATCCTGACCATCTCTGGGTAATAATCGATCCCTTAATAGAAGATTCTGGATCCAATTTTGGATGAGGCTTCAAATCTGGCTTATCGTTCGACCCTCCCTTTTTGGACACTAGTTACGTTATCCAAAAAATAGATAAAAACTGTGCTGTCTCAGAGTCAGCCGTTTGGATCCATTCACATTCAATTTTGGACAATATTTTTTAACAGTGGGCACGCCTTAGGAAATAGTTAAGTGCTAATAGAGTAGTGATGAGGTTACTATTTATCGCGTATGTGATTCGGTTTAGTAACGTTCCTTTAATGTTCTTATGTTACCACGCTTTGTGGTACACTTCTCTCGAAGAGAAGCATTATATAATTTTGAAAATATTGCCAATCACAATTTTTATATTGATAGTTCATATCATTATCTGGTTTTTTAGTACTGTACAATTATTTGTCAATGATTAAAACTGTACTTTTTTTCGTTAGAAATGAGCTCCAACAATTTAAAAAAGATCAGAGTTTATCATAAAAAATAATAGTGGCGGTTACTCGTCCAATTACTTCTCGATAAGTGAAATCAAAACCACATTTGTATCAAGAAATGTATGGATCATAATTTTTTATTCGAAATCGAATAAAACGTATCGCAAAATATCTTTTTGGAGTAAAATTCTTCTGATTATGTTGATAATTTTAGTTTTTCGGAAAAAATACTTACGATTAATAATTGCATCACTCTACCTTTTTCCAAAACAAATCGAGACGAAATACTTTTATATAATCTTCGTTTTACAAATTTTAGTATGTTAATTTATTTGAATAATAGCTAACCGATCCCCGAGCCCTAATCCCATGCACCTCTGCCGTTTTATATCTTGCTATTAATCTCTTATGTGAATTATCGACTGCTAATGATAACTTTGACATGGCCTTTTCTTTCTTTCTTTGATACGCTTCTTGTGTAGCCGCCGAAGCTTCTGCTCCTGGCTCTGCTATTGTGCCCTCAACTATACCCCACAAGCCATAGTCTTGTGATGCCATTTTTATATCAAATTTCCACGTTTCATAATTCCCATCACGTAATTTTCGAAAGGAAATAGAATTTCCAGTCGCACAAAAATCGTCGTCTGACATATTGCTGTTATGGCCTTAACCTCTTATTTATCGTAATCTATTGATCAATATTCTATCTGGTATAGGCTTAACACTTATACATTAACACAGTATCACATATTAATATAAGGAAATTAGTCCTTTCAATTAAGAGTCTTTTTCTTACAGTCTTGTTTTTCCCTTTTTTTTTTGCTCACCGTCTCTTCATTGTTGCATGATATTTCCAGTCCACGTCCATGGCCCATTCACTGTGTACCTTCACTGTGTACCGTCACTGTGTTCTTGAATACCGTCACTGTGTTCTTGTCTACAGTCACTGTGTTCTTGTCTACAGTCACTGTGTTCTTGTCTACAGTCACTGTGTTCTTGTCTACCGTCACTGTGTTCTTGTCTACCGTCACTGTGTTCTTGTCTACCGTCACTGTGTTCTTGTCTACCGTCACTGTGTTCTTGTCTACCGTCACTGTGTTCTTGTCTACCGTCACTGTGTTCTTGTCTTGGCTACCGTCACAGTGTTTTTGTCTTGCCTACCGTCACAGTGTTCTTGTCTACCGTCTCGTTAGATAGTGTTCCTTTCCTTCAATGACATCATCCGTGTATGTTCCTTGCTTACCGGAACGTAGTAATGTCCAAGTATCAACCGAGTCCGGATTTATTTTTCTTATGTTTTGTTTTAATACCGAATCACGAAAAAAATGAGTGTGTTGGAATTATTGGCAACCACGCTCTGCTACCATGTTGTTTTTTAAGTCCATATAGTTACCAATAATTCGTCTTGGATGCCAGATAAGTTAGTTTATTAATATAAAAGAGTATATTTGGTTTACAGTTAATAAATTAAGACATTGTTTAATTAATCAAAAATGTCTTGATTAGAACCAAGACCTAAAAAGTATCGATAAGACTGAGGTTATCACTTTTCTGAAGGATCAGATATTAATTTTTCTTTTTAATTGAAACTTTAATGCATGCTTAAGAAAAAACAACGTTCCATTACCGTTTTCCGTTGAAATAAATTATTTTACTGGTAATCAATTTCAAAAATTTACTTATCTCGGCTTTTCGACCACAATTCCATTCCCCGAAAACATTTTATCATTACATTAATTACTTTTGGGAGAGTACGTGTATTGTTTTGCATTTTAAAAGGTTCCTAAAGACGTTACATCCCCATTCGTGACCGGCACGCTTCGCAGTGGAACGTTTTAATTATTCTAAAACCAATGGCGCCAAATTCAATAGGGACAGTAAGATTTTTACTCGCGGTTTTCCCTCATCGGGATCACAAATCGAACTAACTTGGAAAATAGTGGTATAGCAAACTACGAACCCTAAAAAATGGGGGGGGGGGCGTATCTGATCTAATCTAATCATGTGATAAATATCAAAAAATACATTTTTCTTTATCTAATCTTATCTTTCATATTACAACATATTCGGCCTCGGTACTGGATAAGGCTACGGTTCTTTGTTTTCGTGCTTCCCAGGATACTGATGAGCTTGCGAGCGTGAATACGTATCCCGTATAGGATCGTGTATCATTGATGCAACCGCTCCAATCGGCGTCTACGAAACATTTTGGTCCTTCGCCGTTTTTCTTGTAGATTAGCCCGTTTGAAACGGTTCCTTTTAAATAGCGCAGAACCCTTTTTCCAGCCATCCAAAGCTCGTCGTTGAAGTTCGAATTAAATTGGCTTAAGGCGCTGACCGCATAAGTGATATCAGGTCGCGTGTAGACAGCCAGATACATTAACGATCCAATCAGGATTTGGTAGGGAATGCTTTCCATTTTCTCTGAATCGAAGTGTTCAGGACTTTTCAATTTACTATTCGCGTCTAAAGGCGTTGAGGTCGGTCTTGAATTCTGCATCCCGAAACGTTCAAGAATGGCTTCCGTGTATTTTCTTTGTGACATCGAGATAGATCCCGTTGTGTGGTTCTGGTTGAATTCTATACCGAGGCAGTAGCGGATTTGACCCAGGTCCTTCATTTCGAAAGCCGCTTTGAGCTCCCTCTTGATCTTGTTCATCCAACTCAAGTTTCCGGATGCGATTATAATATCGTCGACATAAATGGCTATGATCATCATATCTTTTCCGTCTCTCTTGGTAAAAATGCATGGGTCGACTTTCGATGGTTTCAATTCCATCTCTAGGAGCCTCTTATCCAACTTTTTATACCACTGCCTGCCAGATTGACGTAATCCGTAAAGTGATTTCTTTATTAAGCACGCTTTATTTCCGCCTTTCAAGTTGTTTAACCATTCTAATGAGGTCTGCGTGATATCTTCGCTCATGTTATCTGCTTTTGCGATGTCATTTAGAGCTTCCTCTAGTCCCTCTGGTACATCCATATATATTTCTTCATCAACTTCTCCATTTAGATACGCCGTTACGACGTCCATTTGGTGGACTGTCAAGTCTAGCTCTGCTGCTAGTGCCATTACAACTCTGATTGACTTTGCTCTCACTACTGGAGCGAAGGTCTCTTGAAAGTCGACTCCTTGTTGTTGGGCGTATCCCTTTGCAACGAGTCTGACTTTTTTTCTTTCTACTAGCCCATCCGCGTTGTACTTGGACCGAAATATCAGTCGGTTACCGATGATTTTGTGTTTTTCAGGACGATCAACGATTTTCCAGGTTTTACATTTGATTTGTAATTTGTATTCGCTTAGCGTGGCTTCCTTCCATTTTTCGGCATCTGCAGTGGCCAACGCTTCTTTCATATTGTTAGGATCTGGTAAACTGATTAGATTTGCAGTTTCATCTAGGTTTTTGACGATGTCGCTTTCGCCTTCAATGTTTGCTTCAATTGGAATCATATTGTAGAGTTTTCTTGGTCTCCCTGGGTTTCCCGACTTGATTAACTTTGGTCTGCCTGGTCCTATCTTCATTTCTGGTGGTTCAATGGGGATTTTCTTATCTTCTGGATATTCTTCGGATTTGGTTTCCAAAGTAATTTTGCGTTGTTCGGTTTTCAATCCGTATTTTGTGTAGACTTCGATACTTATGAAGTCCTCATAATTTGGATTTGCCTCGAATTTGTTAAGGAATTTCACGTTTCTACTCCTGACAATCTTCCGGTCCTTTGGCAGCCAAATTCGATATGCCTTCGATTCATCCGAGTAACCAATAAATATGCATTCTTGGCTTCGAGGTTCGAATTTTCCTTTGTGTTGACTTTTTTCAAGCATCAGCGCTTTCTGACCGAAGATCCTGAGATAGTTTAGGGTTGGTCGTTTTTTCGTCCATCTTGTAAACGGGATTTCTCCTTGTATACTTCTGGAAGGACATCGATTTCGGACGTGGTTTGCAGTTGTTATTGCTTCAGCCCAAAATGAGGGTGGAAGTTTCGCATGTATCATCATGCACCTGGCCATCTCAACTAAAGAACGGTTTATTCGTTCCGAAATTCCGTTCTGTTCCGGTGTGTAAGGTACCGTTAGTTTTCGTTCAATACCGTTGTCTCGTAAGAAATTGTCAAATTCTGTATTGCAGAATTCTGTGCCGTTGTCTGATTCTAGATTTTTAATTTTCTTTCCAGTTTGGGTTTCAACTCGTTTCTTCTAATCCTTAAAGGCTTCCAAGACTTCGTTTTTCTTTTTCAGGAATGCAACTTCACTCCATCTGGACTTGTCGTCGGTGAAGACAGCGAAGTATTTAGCTCCACCCATCGAGGCTACTCGCATTGGGCCGCAGACGTCGGTGTGTACAATTTCCAACAGGTTCGAAGTTCTTTCAGGTCTCGACTTCGGCAAAGGTGTACGGGTCTGTTTTCCCATTACGCAAGTTTCGCATACGCCGAGAGTTCCGTCTTTGTCCAAATTCATTCCAATGGCTAAATCGTTTCGATACATGTCTTTTACGCTTTTTTCATTAAGGTGTCCCAACCGGAAGTACCAATCTTCGAGGTTCGATTTTGCTGGGAATTCTGGTTCCGCGATGACAGCTTCTTCCTTGTTCTTTCGTAAGGAGTAGAGGTCTCCAATGCGGTCTGCTACCGCTATTACTTCACCGTTGTCTTTCATTATAAACGCGTTGGTTTTCTTGAACAGGACATGGTGATTTTATCCGTGATCTTGGAAACTGACATCAAATTTGTGCGGAGATCAGGTACGTGTAGGGCATTTTCCAGTTTTAAGACTTTGCCGGTTTTTCCGTTTGCCGCTGAAATTTTAATTTCACCAATTCCAAAAACTTTTGTCGATTCCTCATTTGCCAAGTTTAATGACTTGTCCGTCTTTTCCAAGTCCACGAAATTTTCCCTTTTTGATGTCATATGTGATGTTGCACCGCTATCAATGCACCACGTATCAGTGCTTCTTTGAATTTGGAACGCGTACTCGTCGGAACTAGCTTCTCTTCAGCAACGATTGCAGAATTTTGAATCTTTGTTCGACATTCACTTGCCTTGTGGCCAGGTTTTCAACACCGATGACATTTGAATCTGAATTCCGATTTCTCGTAAGGTTTTTCATGACTCTTCCAGTGGCTGTCTTTGCGTCTTTCCGTTTTCTTTCGTGTATTTGAGCTGCAAGCCACCATCGCGTTTGGCACCGTGTCTTCTTCTTTCGACTTTCTGGCATCGGACTCTTCCAAGATTTTAATCTTCAAGGCTTCTGGATCTGGTAGAGAATCCCTGGATTCAATGGCGCATCTGAAGTTTTCAAAACTTTCGGGTAGGCTGTACAGGAGCATGATTGCCAGTAGGTCTTTGTTTATCTCCAGTTCCATCTCCTCCAATTTGTCCACTGCGTCAAAGAATTGGTCGACGTGTTCCCGAACGTTGTCGCCTTCTCTCATCTTATTCATAGTGAGTCTCTTAAGCAGTGTGGCTTTTCGAGCTGGCCCCTTGGATTGGTAGATGGACTTCATGCGAAGTTACGCAGCTTTTAACTTGCTTCAATTCAGATGGACTGATTGCCAGGATTAAATCGGATTTCGCCTTCTTGTCCGCTCTATCCCATTTTGCTACTTCTTGAAAGTTTCCTCCGGTTCCAGTGATTAGTATTGGTCTTAGATTGCTTCCATCGACGTATTCCCAATAGTCGTTTTTAACCAGTAGTGCGTCTACTAGCAATTTCCAAGTGTCGTAGTTTTCTATCGTTAAGGTTTCAATCCGCACGTTGTGATTTAATGCCATGATTCTTGCGATCTCTTCTTCGATATTTTCTTTCCGTAGCGGTCTTAACGAACTTAACTATTTACACTATACAAGGGCAGTAAAACGAGCTGTGCCCATAACCTGTTGTTTATTAATAAAAAGACACTGAACAGAGTTTAAGTGCAAGAAAAGACTGAACCAAACGGTTTTCCATAATGTTAAAAGTAAACTCTTATCAAGATAAAAAATATGTCGTCAATAATAAAAAACCCCGTTTTTATGTACAGTCAATACTTAAGTCTAAAACATGGATGTTTATTTTTTTGCCAATTCCAACACTAGTTCAATGAGGTTACGACTGACACGGGGTTGGCACATGTCAGGGAATACCTGGAAAGGTTGGGGAACGTCAGCGAATTTAAAAATAGGCCATCAAAATCAGGGAAAATTGCGGGAAATAGTCAGGGAAAACATGGAAAGGTCAGGAAATTTAAATCTCAGTGTTTTGTGGCAACCCTTTGATAAATATCATGACCGTCAAGAATTCTAAAAATCATTATGATTTTATGGTTTCATTCTTTGGAAAAAGTGATTAGGTATTATTTCGGTGAAGTCAGTTAATAAAATTATAATTATTGAACAATTTAGCAACCAAACGAAAACACGTGGAGAGAGGCGGCAACAGCTTTCAACAACAGGTGGAATTATCCCATGTGTTGTGTGTGGCGCCGTTGACGGCAAAAATGTGATGATTCAACAACCTGGAAAGAGTGGTAACCTTTATTGCAATTATAAAGTAAGTACTTATTACTGGCTTTGTATTTAATATTTAATAAAACATCTCCATATTCATTTTCTTGGGCTTCAACTCAATAGTATTAATGGCGATGGTAGACGCAAGCTATAAATTTATTATTGTGGATGTTTGCGGTTACGGATCGCATTCCGATGGAGGAATCTTTAAGGCCTCTGATTTTGGTCAAGCACTCCAGGAAGGAAAAGCTAGTTTTCCTCCAACCAATTTTCTACCCAATACCAATATTTCGGCCCAACATGTACTTGTTGGCGATGATGCCTTCCAATTGCTATCAAGTGTCATGAAACTTTTCTAGAGAAGGACATCTTGGACCGAAAGAGCTCATTTTTAACTATCGTTTGAGTCGGGCTCGGTAAGTTTGAAAAGCATTAACATGGTTTAAAGTAAGTATAATGCTTGTATGAAATGGTTTAGGAGGACTAGTGAAAATGCCTTTGGAAATCGTGCGACAATGTTTAGGATATTCCGCCGACCAATCATGCTGAAACCTGCGAATGTTGACAAAATTATACGAGCATGTGTTGTGCTTCACAACGTCTTGATGGTGGAAGAAGTAAAGAGCGGAGAGAATATTTATTGCCCAAAGGACTAGGCCGATTACTTTGACAAGAACGGTGGTGAGCTAACTGCTGGACGATGAAATCAAATTTTGAATGAAAATCCAGCTCAAGCCTTCCAAAACCAACAAGCTACTACAGCCAAAAATTTCAGCAGGAATGCTCACGCTGTCCGGCAAACATTCGCGAATTATTTTACAAGCCCTGAAGGGGAAGTAGCCTGGCAGTGGAACCTTAAAGGGGTACAGAGAGATTGATTATATACAAAATAATGTATTTTATACAAAGCATTGTATGAAATTCTTTATTATTAAAAGAATTATAACAATTTACAAATAGCTAATCGTTATTTTCATAGAGATGAGACATTATCAATTGGATAACATCATGCTCGCATTTCCTCCTCTTCGGTAAAGGAAGATCGCGGATCAAACTAGCGACATAATCATCGAATGCAGAAGCTGAATCATCTGGCTTGTTTAATTCTCTTAAATAATGTATTAACATAAACCAATATAGTTACAAGTTTATACCAGTAGTTTAAATTTAGTAGCAACACAAAACAAATCTATTTAGTTGAACGGCAAATAGATCGTACCCTTCATCCCCTCGCGAGAACTAAAAGCTCTCTATCAGCGCCTGGAGGTTTGCATAGCGTCTCTACTTGCCCTTTTGAACTTCATTTAAACGTCACTTTAAATAAACATGCGAACAAAATGACTTTTTTTTACCTATTGCATTGTGTCAGAGCCTCTAAAACCGAGGATGGAGGAATAGCAGACAATCCTTTTCCCACATTCCGTTTTGCTTTCAGAAGGTTTTCTTGCATTTGTTACCTCTCCGAGTGACGTATGTCACGGAGAGGTTCTGTAACGATCGTGTGTGTCTGTGTGTGTGTGTGTCTGTCTGTGTGTGTGTCTGTGTGTGTGTGTGTCTGTTGTTACACCCACGTGACCGCGTTCGCAGTTTCCAAATCGGAGCAAACGTGTTCGCCATTTCCGAACTGCTTTCACAGTCACGGAAATGGCTCCTCAACTTGAGTTCTCACACCACCATCTTCTGGTTTTTGTCCACCCCACACGGACACCAGTCTGTACTTACTGGCTTCTAATCACCACCATCTTTTGGTCTTCGTCCATCCCACATGGACACCAGTCTGTACATACTGGCTTCTAATCACCACCATCTTCTGGTCTTCGTCCATTCCACTTGGACACCAGTCTGTACATACTGGCTTCTATTCACCACCAACTTTTGGTCTTCGTCCATCCCACATGGACACCAGTCTGTACATACTGGCTTCTAATCACCACCATCTTTTGGTCTTCGTCCATCCCACATGGACACCAGTCTGTACATTCTGGCTTCTAATCACCACCATCTTCTGGTCTTCGTCCATTCCACTTGGACACCAGTCTGTACACCTGGGTTTAAGACATTCGCGGCGATCAGCTAGGGTTACGAGAAACGTCTAGCCTCCCTAAGGTGGGATCGCCACCAAAGGTTTTCGCAATTGCGGTTGTTCTTGCTTTTAGCTGTAGTTCAACACCCTTATATACTACCTATTTGAGTAAGGCCAAGCAACCGGCGTATGCTTCATTTCAAACGCCAATATTAGTCAAGTCTCTCAAGATTGTTTAATTGTTCTTTTTTAAAACGATGTAACGTTCAATAAGGCGAATAACTAACGAAGAAATTATTAAATATTAATTATATTTATTTTAATATTTAAGATAATCTTGTTTCTCAATTCAAAATTAATACGGAAAGAGTTAAAAAGCAGTCTATGTTTTTGTCTGTGTGTGTCCGTCCGTTGTTACAGTAGTGCGCTGCGTTAAAAGTTCGTTTTGTTTTGATGTGTAAAGAAATCCTACAGAACCATAATATTCCCTTTATCCTTAATATATATAAAGTGAATATGTGGAAATATTTTTCGTAATTTTGATGCATTTAGTACTTTTGTAGCTTTAAAGCTCTATTTCATTTTGATATTCCAAAGATTTTTTTTAATATTATTATTTAAAATGGATGTTTATATATTACTTAAGCTATACTACATCTGTTTATAGCATAATCCTTTCTAAAGTGAATACAAGCACAACGCTACTATGTTGGTCAAATGAACTTTTATTTGTCAATAGGCCTAGTGAACCAAAAAGTAAACGCTTGGGTTTGGTTTTCGTTTCTGTAATGCAGAGACATTAACGGTTCAGAGTGAGCCGAAAGTTAAATACACTTTTAAATAATTAGGCTTAGATCATGGTGGAAATCTGGGCCGCGTTCAGCAGAGCCCAGCGCTGTTAGCAATATCCTGCATAACGGGATTTTGTTTTTGAATTGTGACGTCACGGTGTTTAGCGCTGAGCTAGCGCGGTCTTCAAAGAAAATAGTCGGCTTTTTGGATAACGTGACGTAAAACGCGTAGTTCTCAGCTTGGCGAAAAAACCATGGAGGAATTAATACAAATAGCTCTATGGGACTATAGCTATTTAATTGGCGTGAAACCAGTTGATCACGCGAGAATTTTAAGAGATATGTTAGTTTCTAATTTTAATTATAAAAGTTGTTATCTATCTCTATAAATATGTTATCATACAATTTTTGTTAAGCCTTGGTATCTTGCACGCTTTATTGCGCTAGCGTCATTTATATAACGCCGATGACCGGAGAGAAGCTATGACGACAGAGCTCACCGGTAAACATTTCCAAAATCCGCTGTCTTTTTTGGTGAGCTCTGCTGAACGCAGCCCAGACCAGTGAAAGGTCTGATCGTAATCGGATAATAGCTTCGTGTTTTCATGCTTTTTATGGTACGCATTTACTTTCAGTGTGTGTAGCCACAAATAAGCTTTGGTGTTTGTAACGTTAACAGTCATGTTGACAAACTAAGAAAATTGTTGAGGTGAAACGAGAGGATAGTGTTTACATGGCAACCCTGTTGTGAATATGGCTTTGAACATAGAGGGCATACAGTTGAGGAGTAGAAAATCAGGCCTTTACAAACACGTAAAGGTAATATCCCTCCAAAGTTTTATCTCTTCCTTTCCCGTTTTTCCCCCCATCGGATGATTTTAATGTGTACAAGTATATCATTATTGGATGTAAAATGTCGTCTGATTTACAGTATATTTGCTATGCTTTGTATACTGCTTTAATATTTCATAAATTTTAACTTAGGAAACATTTCCATATCTGGGCAAATAAGTTTGTAAGTAGTCGTCTTGACTCGGAGAGGTAATATTTTGGTTTTCCCAACTTGTTTTGTTTTATTAATAGACATCTTAACACGTTTAGCTTCATCTGTCGTTTCTGATTGAGTGCCTGAAGTTCCTGGCATTTCGAAGGATGTGCTACTCGATTCTTTACTGTGCTCTTCACTTGTTGGAATTTCACAACCAGCTTCGTGCCTGTAAGATCCCAACATATCTTCAATTTGAATTTGCTCCCCTTGAGGCTCTATTATCTCTTCTTGGATTTCATATTCATTTCCCATAAACGAACAGGAAACACTTGTTTTCCCTTGAGAGGAACACCCTAACTTGTCAGGCCTTTCAGCCTCATTCAATGTGAAGTTTGAAGTTGTTCTAATTAGAAAAGAGAAGTTAGAATTGTTTATTTTGCTAAGATTTAACTATTGCTTACTCTCGCCTAAGGACAACGTCTTTCAAAAATAACATTGTTTTGAAAAATGGCCAATTAACTGAGTCCAGTTTGTCATCATCTAATTCCTGACCACTTTTTGATTTTGTTACGATGTGAAAGTGATTTAGAAACTGGTCAAAAACACTTTTCCATTTTCTTTTACATTGGTCCTCTATACATTTTCGTTAAGCATGAATTTCTACAGAACTTGTGTATTTCAAATGTATGGAAGACTTACTTTTTAGATTAATTTTACTAGCAACTTCATTCCATGCTACATCAACCAGATCTCTATTTCTATATAATTCGCTACTTCTGTCCGATAGACAGGGTCTTTGGCGTGCTTCTTCAATTAATTTTTCCCTCTCATCAGCCGTTGCGTTCTTTTTCTCAACTGATTCTGCTTTCAACATCTCTTTCAATTCTTTCATTGAAGGCATTCTCTTAAACTCCTTTTAAATGTGATTGAGAATCCTAATTATCGCCTAGAACTACTCTTTCTACTACCACAATAATTCACGAACACGTGCCTTCTGCTAAATTCCAGTGCAATAATAAAACATTTTCAGAAGCAGACGCCAGGAAGTGCTTCATTTCTATTGGTTCTTAAAAATGACGTACACACGTCGTGACTGGGCGAGGCGCGTAGAGAAGAAAAGCGTAATCGAAATATCTACCCTCCGTAGATATCCGCTTTTCTTGCTCTCCAAGCGAATCGGAATGAAAAGCGCGTAAAGAAGCGCATATGAAAACGGAACTCGATTTCGCTTTAGCGTTTTGCTTCAAAATTTGAAGCTAAAGTTACTAGAAAAGCTTGATTGAAAACGGGGCTTTAACGTCACTCTTTAAATGGCTGGTTTTAAATGCACGCTCCATTTTAATTAGTACTGCCAATGTCTCGTTAGCAATTTTAGAAAAACGTTACGTCATTTTAAAACGCGAACTACGTTTAACATACAGCTCCAATTTTTTTTTATTAAATCGTGATGAACATTTGTTAAAGCTAATTAAACAATTTTTAGACTGGTTATAATTGTTCCTGATTTGTAAAACGTAGCATTCATTATCTTTGACGGTTGTATTCATTTTGTTTTATAAAAAAAACAAGTTGGGAAACCTAAATAAACCTCTCCGAGCCGAGACGAATTTACTTTCTAAACACAGGTCCACCAGCCAATGAGAAAAACCGGAAATACATAGTTCAAATTGGCGAAATATTGCCAAGGTGTTTAGCAAAGGCTTAAGCGATTAAGAAATTCCTTTGAATCCTCAATAATTCTAATGAGGACCTAAAATGTATCACTGAAGGGTGTATTTAACTTTCGGCTCACTCTGAACCGTTAACACCTCCTATAACAGGAGGCGAAACAAGGTCATTTCTAGTTTGAATCTTTGGTATCTTATTTCACAGACCCAATCGTTTGAACGCTTGTGGATAGATGGAGAAATAACATCCATATTATCTAATGAATAAAAAATGCGTTTACACTATATATAAATGTAGTAAAGCTGAATTTAAAAGTAAACACCAAATTTGAAATGTTAATATCAAAATATGTTCTTGGAATATTAAGATGAAACAGAGCTTTATAGCTACACAACTACTTAAAGAATCGTAATACCTAAAAATATTTAAAATATTTCCATTTAGTATACTGCAAAAAGGTTTGGTTATCGTTTTGTAAGAGATCTTATCATCCTACTCGCTTTATATTAACTTTGATGTGCGTGTAGTGTTTCGATTCGGATGCAATCTTCATTACTAGTTCTATATAAACTCTCACTTGTGTCATTACATAGAAATAAGTTTATCTTAAATAATTAATTAAATATAAATGATATTAATTAATTTAATCGCCAGTAAATAACTTTAAAAATAGTTAAATCGTTTAAAATAAAGTTGTTCCTATTATCTTTCGAAACTTTGCTAATATTGACGTTTAAAGTGAAGGGTACCCCTCTTGCCCGCTTTCTTCAAATTTTGGGGTATATATACGATTTGTTTCCATTATAATAATAGATAAAAAGGCATTCGCGTGAACCGATGGTGGAACCCCTGCCATTGGGAGGCTAGACGTTTCTCGTAACCCCACCCGATCGCCGCGTATATCTTAAAACCAAACGATAACGATTGAGAAGAAGCCGGAATGGACAAAGACCTGAAGATGGTGGTGCATAGAAGCTGGTGTCAATGTGGGATCGATTAAGAACAGAAGATGGTGATGCATAGAAGCTGGTGTCAATGTGGGATTGACGAAGAACAGAAGATGGTGGTGCTTGGAAGCCAGTAAGTACAGGCTAGTGTCCATGTGGGATGGACAAAGACTAGCAGATTGTGGTCCTTAGTAGCCAGTTAGTAAAGACTGGTGTTGGTAGATGAATGGCCAAATTTCCGTGAACCGCGAACGCGTTCCGGAAATCGGGTATTTGTTTGCTCCGATTTGTAAACTGCGAACGCGGTCACGTGGGTTCTGACAGACAGACAGACAGACACACAGACAGACAGACACGGCCGGTGTAATACCTCTCCGTGACGTTATCGTCACTCGGAGAGGTAAAAAGTCCGCTTTACACGCGGAAGTTCCAAGGTTCGTGCCCTTGTAGATACATGTTTTACCATCGTGATTGGACATAATAATAAGCTAGATCTCTTGGAAATCTCAGTATTACAGCGTAGCTATGGTGTGGTGGTTATAACGTCCGCTTTTCACGCGGAAGGTACTAGGTTCGATCCCTGGTAAACACATTCTTTGACCATCGTAATTGGAAAAAAATAAAAGCTAGATCCCTTGGAAAAATCTATTTTTCCACGTGTCTATGGTGTAGGGGTTATCACGTCCGCTTAACACGCGGAAGGTCCAAGGTTCGAGCTCTGGTAGATACTTGTTTTGACCATAGTGATTGGGGTATCAGGTCAAAATATCGTAAATAAAATGTCGAATGCTAAAATAGCGTGTTGATTTCATCTAAACAAACAATAGCGAAATGCAATAATAGCGAAAAAAAACGGTGAAATGCAATAATAGCGATAGCAAGGTTAGCGAAGTGCAACAATATCAAGAACAACAACAACGAAATGAAATAATGGAGAGAACAACATTAGCAAATTTCTTACGGTACCTTAAAATATTTTTAACAATGCATATGCACTCCATACAAAAAGATAAAACATCGTCCATAATCCCCCGTAACAGGGAATGCAAAAAAGAGGGTATACGGACTAAATACCTCCAAGACAAAATACCCCCGGTCATTATCCCCCATTTTTGAAAGCCTACAAAATCCCCGCTCTTTCATGACAAAATCCCCCGGTCATTTTTCCGCCTATCCGAGGAAAGAGTACAAAATCCCCCCACGCTCTTGACAAAATCCTCCGGTCATAATCCTCCGACAGTGTATAATAAAAACGTCGTAAAAAATGCAATATCAAAATTATCTAAAACACTAGCAGAGTCAGCGATCTCGTGGCATAGTGGATAAGGCGTTGAACAGCGGAATGAAAGATGGTGGGTTCGTTTCCCCGAAGGTAAATAAATATTATTACAAGTTGTGAAAACCAAAATATTACCTCTCCGAGTCAAGACGACTACTTACAAACTTATTTACCCAGATATGGAAATGTTTCTTAAGTTAAAATGTATGAAATATTAAAGCAGTATACAAAGCATAGCAAATATACTGTAAATCAGACGACATTTTACATCCAATAATGATATACTTGTACACATTAAAATCATCCGATGGGGGAGAAACGGGAAATGAAGAGATAAAACTTTGGAGGGATACTACCTTTACGTGTTTGTAAAGGCCCAATTTTCTACTCCTCAACTGTATGCCCTCTATGTTCAAAGCCATATTCACAACAGGGTTGCCATATAAACACTATCCTCTCGTTTCACCTCAACGATTTTCTTAGT
Organism: Phalangium opilio; assembly: GCF_054372755.1. Lineage (NCBI taxonomy): Eukaryota > Metazoa > Arthropoda > Arachnida > Opiliones > Phalangiidae > Phalangium > Phalangium opilio. The sequence continues at coordinate 436,567 of NW_028324178.1, forward strand.
TTGTCAACATGACTGTTAACCTTACATAACACCAAAGCTTATTTTTGGCTACACACACTGAAAGTAAATGCGTACCATAAAAAGCAGGAAAACACGAAGCTATTATCCGATTACGATCAGACCTTTCACTGGTCTGGGCTGCGTTCAGCAGAGCTCACCAAAAAAGACAGCGGATTTTGGAAATGTTTACCGGTGAGCTCTGTCGTCATAGCTTCTCTCCGGTCATCGGCGTTTTATAAATGACGCTAGCGCAATAAAGCGTTCAAGGTACCAAGGCTTAACAAAAATTGTATGATAATATATTTATAGAGATAGCTAACAACTTTTATAATTAAAATTAGAAACTAGCATATCTCTCAAAATTCTCGCGTGATCAACTGGTTTCACGCCAATTAAATAGTTATAGTCCCAAAGAGCTATTTGTATTAATTCATCCATGGTTTTTTCGCCAAGCTGAGAACTACACGTTTTACGTCACGTTATCCAAAAAGCCGACTATTTTCTTTGAAGACCGCGCTAGCTCAGCGCTAAGCACCGTGACGTCAAAATTCAAAAACAAAATCCCGTTATGTAGGACACGGTTAACAGCGCTGGGCTCTGCTGAACGCGGCCCAGATTTCCACCATGATTATAATATCAAAGCCTAAAGTGTACTTAACTTTCGGCTCACTCTGAACCGTTAATGTCTCTGCATTACAGAAACGAAAACCAAACCCAAGCGTTTACTTTTTGGTTCACTAGGCCTATTAACAAATAAAAGTTCATTTGACCAACATAGTAGCGTTGTGCTTGTATTCACTTTAGAAAGGATTATGCTATAAACAGATGTAGTATAGCTTAAGTAATATATAAAAATCCATTTTAAATAATAATATTAAAAAATATCTTTGGAATATCAAACTGAAATAGAGCTTTAAAGCTACAAAAGTACTAAATACATCATAATTACGAAAAATATTTCCACATATTCACTTTATATTAAGGATAAAGGGAATATTATGGTTCTGTAGGATTCCTTTACACATCAAATCAAAACGAACTTCTAACGCAGCGCACTACTGTAACAACGGACGGACACACACAGACAAAAACATAGACTGCTTTTTAACTCTTTCCGTATTAATTTTGAATTGAGAAACAAGATTATCTTAAATATTAAAATAAATATAATTAATATTTAATATTTTCTTCGTTAGTTATTCGCCTTATTGAACGTTACATCGTTTTAAAAAAGAACAATTAAACATTCTTGAGAGACTTGACTAATATTGGCGTTTGAAATGAAGCATACGCCGGTTGCTTCGTCTTAATCAAATAGGTAGTATATAAGGGTGTCGAACTACAGCTAAAAGCAAGAACAACCGCAATTGCGAAAACCTATCGTGGACAACCCACCCTAGGGAGGCTAGACGTTTCTCGTAATCCTAGCTGATCGCCGCGAATGTCTTAAACCCAACGATGACGATGGAGTAGAAGCCAGGTGTGCAGACTGGTGTCCATGTGGGATGGACAAAAACAAAGACCAGAAGATGGTGGTGTTAGAAGCCAGTGTGTACAGACTGGTGTCCATGTGGGATGGACAATGACCTGAAGATGGTGGTGTTAGAAGCCAGTGTGTACAGACTGGTGTCCATGTGGGATGGACAATGACCTGAAGATGGTGGTGTTAGAAGCCAGTAAGTACAGACTGGTGTCCATGTGGGATGGACAATGACCAGAAGATGGTGGTGGTTAGAAGCCAGTATGTACAGACTGGTGTCCATGTGGGATGGACGAAGTCCGTAAGATGGTGGTGATTAGAAGCCAGTAAGTACAGACTGGTGTCCGTGTGGGATGGACAAAGACCAGAAGATGGTGGTGTGAGAACTCAAGTAGAGTAGCCATTTCCGTGATTGTGAAAGCAGTTCGGAAATGGCGAACACGTTTGCTCCGATTTGGAAACTGCGAACGCGGTCACGTGGGTGTAACAACAGACACACACACAGACACACACGATCGTTACAGAACCTCTCCGTGACATACGTCACTCGGAGAGGTAAAAATAAAATTTTCGACAAATGAAACGCGGCGAACAAAGGAGAGTAAATAATTTTCCAAATAATTCATGTTTTATATTCATGTTTTTAAAGCTGTAAGTTTCAGTCTGTTACTTCAGTCAATTAAGTTTATGCTTTTAAGCCATATTTTTTCTTAGCTTTGGATACAATGAAAGTTTTTATTAATATATACCCATTCAATCTTAATTTTGTTCAGAAAAAATTATTTTAAAAAAGGCGCTCATTTTGAGTATAATTAATTTATATACTAATACGTTCGTAATATTGATAGTTTGTTTCTACTTAGAGGGTAATCTCCGGAGCTACTGAATCGAGTCTTAAAATTCGTTTCATTGTTTAAAAGCTTCACTTTCTCTGAATATATATATTTTTCATAAAAAACATGTTTTTAATGAGAAATCTATATATTTGTAAAACAAAGTTGGACAAATAGCACTGATGGTCTTCCTTTTCGGCGTTCACTCACCAAATCTTTGGATATACGTGAAAATAATAAAATCATTTGCCCGGATAATATGGTACTTTCCCGTAGGACCGAATTCCCATTCGACCGAACCAAGAAATAGACAAGTTTTATTAAAAATAGTCAGTTGGCGGGTTTCATTTCAATTTTTTTCCTTTTTAATGGAAAAGGTGCATCAACTTGGTAGGGTAATGGACATGGTATTAAACTAAGGTGTGAAAGGTTCCTGGTTGGAATCTACGAGGGGTTATGGTAATATATAAAATTTATTCGATTTATTACTTATAATGTCATTTACAGTCGGTCATTTCTTTAGAAAAATTGTTTGAAATTACAATGAAGGAGAAAAATTACGAAGTCAAAAAATGGTCTTGTAATAAGCACTGAAATTTTTAAATATTTTTATTTTCATTGGGTTCCTAGCATAATAAACGCGGGCCTTTTCCATAAAAATATATATCTAAATATATATATATAAGATACTTGAGTAATAATCATCTGCTTTTTCCAAAATATTGCTTGTTTTATAGGTCAGGTCAGGTAAGGTTTGGTTTAGTTAGGCTAGGTTGGGTTAGTTTTGGGTTTGGTGTCTTATATACATATAAGCTTATATTTAACAAGTTGAGAAACCAAAGTAAACCTGTCCGAGTCGAGACGAAATTATGAGGTTTTTCTTATATAATTAAATAAATACAATTGATATTAATTAATTTAATCGTCATTTATTGACCTTAATTCTAGTTAAATCGTTTTAAAAAACTATTCCTTAAATTATTTGGCTATTGTTGACGTTTGAATTCAAGCGTATGCCTCTTTAACAATTTCTGGAAATTTAGGGTATAGAAGGCGATTGATTAAAAGTGAGTGATGAGAAAACCCGCAATTACGTAAATTTTTGGTGGGTGGCCTGCAATTAGGAAGCTAGACGCTTCTCGTAACCCGAGCCGATCGCCGCGTACTTCTCAATCCAAACGATGGGAGTAGAAGCCCAAAATTGCTTTCTGGTGACAGACACACAAGGAGACACATCAAGTGAATAACCTCTCCGTGACGTCCTCGTCACTCAGAGAGGTAACAACTGCGATCGCGGTGACGTATACGCGCGCGCGCGCACACATACGGGCACACGATTGACACTTGGGGACCGGTAAGGAGTGATTGACATCTGAGGACCCAATTAACTATAGTTCATTAAAAAGAGGATTTCATAATTAGTTGAGCGCCGTAAAGCATATAATTAAACACTCGCTGTGGAAAAAGAACCCAAGACATTTATATGTAGGGACCTGAAAACACACGATATTTTCACCGCATAAATGGGGACCTTAATTCCAGATTACTTTCAAATTTCAGATATAGATGTCGCTAGGTGAAAGTCCCCACTTGTCAATGAAGTCACTGCGTGGATCTTGAAAGTGTATAATCAAAAAATGTCCCCAGATATAAGGTTGGAAGACTGTTTAGGTCCCCACTTGTAAACCTGAAATCAGCTCAAAACTTAAGTGTTAAGCCTTTAAAAGGTCCGATTACCTAAATTTCATTATAATAATCAATATTTAAAATATAAAATTAAAATATACATGAAATTAGAAAATGTGTGTTTAAAAGACCCCACTTGTCTGTTGAAATGACGGTGAAGGTCCCCACTTGTAAAATTTATCGAGTGTGAAAAATGAAATTGAAATACTTGATTGAACCATATAGGCTTTGACACTAATTTAAAACATAATAATTTATACACAAATGTCCCCAGATATAAGGTTGGAAGACTGTTTAGGTCCCCACTTGTAAACCTGAAATCAGCTCAAAACTTAAGTGTTAAGCCTTTAAAAGGTCCGATTACCTAAATTTCATTATAATAATCAATATTAAAACTATAAAATTAAAATATACCTGAAATTAGAAAATGTGTGTTTAAAAGACCCCACTTGTCTGTTGAAATGACGGTGAAGGTCCCCACTTGTAAATTTATCGAGTGTGAAAAATGAAATTGAAATACCTGATGGAACCATATAGGCTTCGACACTAGTACAAAATCTAATAATTTATACACAAATGTCCCCAGATATAAGGTTGGAAGACTGTTTAGGTCCCCACTTGTAAACCTGAAATTAGCTCAAAACTTAAGTGTTAAGCTAGAAATAGGACTGATTACTTAAATTTCATTCTGATAATCAATATTTAAACTATAAAATTAAAATATACATGAAATTAGAAAATGTGTGTTTAAAAGACCCCACTTGTCTGTTGAAATGACTGTGAAGATCCCCACTTGTAAATTTATCGAGTGTGAAAAATAAAATTGAAATACCTGATGGAAATATATAGGCTTTGACACTAATTTAAAACCTAATAATTTATACACAAATGTCCCCAGATATAAGGTTGGAAGACGGTTTAGGTCCCCACTTGTAAACCTGAAATCAGCTCAAAACTTAAGTGTTAAGCCTTTAAAAGGTCCGATTACCTAAATTTCATTATAATAATCAATATTTAAACTATAAAATTAAAATATACATGAAATTAGAAAATGTGTGTTTAAAAGACCCCACTTGTCTGTTGAAATGACGGTGAAGGTCCCCACTTGTAAATTTATCGAGTGTGAAAAATGAAATTGAAATACTTGATTGAACCATATAGGCTTTGACACTAATTTAAAACTTAATCATTTATACACAAATGTCCCCAGATATTAGGTTCGAAGACTGTTTAGGTTCCCACTTGTAAACCTGAAATTAGCTCAAAACTTAAGTGTTAAGCTAGAAATAGGACTGATTACTTAAATTTCATTCTGATAATCAATATTTAAACTATAAAATTAAAATATACATGAAATTAGAAAATGTGTGTTTAAAAGACCCCACTTGTCTGTTGAAATGACTGTGAAGGTCCCCACTTGTAAATTTATCGAGTGTGAAAAATAAAATTGAAATACCTGATGGAACCATATAGGCTTCGACACTAGTACAAAATCTAATAATTTATACACAAATGTCCCCAGATATAAGGTTGGAAGACTGTTTAGGTCCCCACTTGTAAACCTGAAATTAGCTCAAAACTTAAGTGTTAAGCTAGAAATAGGACTGATTACTTAAATTTCATTCTGATAATCAATATTTAAACTATAAAATTAAAATATACATGAAATTAGAAAATGTGTGTTTAAAAGACCCCACTTGTCTGTTGAAATGACTGTGAAGGTCCCCACTTGTAAATTTATCGAGTGTGAAAAATAAAATTGAAATACCTGATGGAAATACATAGGCTTTGACACTAATTTAAAACCTAATAATTTATACACAAATGTCCCCGGATATAAGGTTGGAAGACGGTTTAGGTCCCCACTTGTAAACCTGAAATCAGCTCAAAACTTAAGTGTTAAGCCTTTAAAAGGTCCGATTATCTAAATTTCATTATAATAATCAATATTTAAAATATAAAATTAAAATATACATGAAATTAGAAAATGTGTGTTTAAAAGACCCCACTTGCCTGTTGAAATGACGGTGAAGGTCCCCACTTGTAAATTTATCGAGTGTGAAAAATGAAATTGAAATACCTGATGGAACCATATAGGCTTCGACACTAGTACAAAATCTAATAATTTATACACAAATGTCCCCAGATATAAGGTTGGAAGACTGTTTAGGTCCCCACTTGTAAACCTGAAATTAGCTCAAAACTTAAGTGTTAAGCTAGAAATAGGACTGATTACTTAAATTTCATTCTGATAATCAATATTTAAACTATAAAATTAAAATATACATGAAATTAGAAAATGTGTGTTTAAAAGACCCCACTTGTCTGTTGAAATGACGGTGAAGGTCCCCACTTGTAAATTTATCGAGTGTGAAAAATGAAATTGAAATACTTGATTGAACCATATAGGCTTTGACACTAATTTAAAACTTAATCATTTATACACAAATGTCCCCAGATATTAGGTTCGAAGACTGTTTAGGTCCCCACTTGTAAACCTGAAATTAGCTCAAAACTTAAGTGTTAAGCTAGAAATAGGACTGATTACTTAAATTTCATTCTGATAATCATTATTTAAACTATAAAATTAAAATATACATGAAATTAGAAAATGTGTGTTTAAAAGACCCCACTTGTCTGTTGAAATGACTGTGAAGGTCCCCACTTGTAAATTTATCGAGTGTGAAAAATAAAATTGAAATACCTGATGGAAATATATAGGCTTTGACACTAATTTAAAACCTAATAATTTATACACAAATGTCCCCAGATATAAGGTTGGAAGACGGTTTAGGTCCCCACTTGTAAACCTGAAATCAGCTCAAAACTTAAGTGTTAAGCCTTTAAAAGGTCCGATTACCTAAATTTCATTATAATAATCAATATTTAAACTATAAAATTAAAATATACATGAAATTAGAAAATGTGTGTTTAAAAGACCCCACTTGTCTGTTGAAATGACGGTGAAGGTCCCCACTTGTAAATTTATCGAGTGTGAAAAATGAAATTGAAATACCTGATGGAACCATATAGGCTTCGACACTAGTACAAAATCTAATAATTTATACACAAATGTCCCCAGATATAAGGTTGGAAGACTGTTTAGGTCCCCACTTGTAAACCTGAAATTAGCTCAAAACTTAAGTGTTAAGCTAGAAATAGGACTGATTACTTAAATTTCATTCTGATAATCAATATTTAAACTATAAAATTAAAATATACATGAAATTAGAAAATGTGTGTTTAAAAGACCCCACTTGTCTGTTGAAATGACTGTGAAGGTCCCCACTTGTAAATTTATCGAGTGTGAAAAATAAAATTGAAATACCTGATGGAACCATATAGGCTTCGACACTAGTACAAAATCTAATAATTTATACACAAATGTCCCCAGATATAAGGTTGGAAGACTGTTTAGGTCCCCACTTGTAAACCTGAAATTAGCTCAAAACTTAAGTGTTAAGCTAGAAATAGGACTGATTACTTAAATTTCATTCTGATAATCAATATTTAAACTATAAAATTAAAATATACATGAAATTAGAAAATGTGTGTTTAAAAGACCCCACTTGTCTGTTGAAATGACTGTGAAGGTCCCCACTTGTAAATTTATCGAGTGTGAAAAATAAAATTGAAATACCTGATGGAAATACATAGGCTTTGACACTAATTTAAAACCTAATAATTTATACACAAATGTCCCCGGATATAAGGTTGGAAGACGGTTTAGGTCCCCACTTGTAAACCTGAAATCAGCTCAAAACTTAAGTGTTAAGCCTTTAAAAGGTCCGATTATCTAAATTTCATTATAATAATCAATATTTAAAATATAAAATTAAAATATACATGAAATTAGAAAATGTGTGTTTAAAAGACCCCACTTGCCTGTTGAAATGACGGTGAAGGTCCCCACTTGTAAATTTATCGAGTGTGAAAAATGAAATTGAAATACCTGATGGAACCATATAGGCTTCGACACTAGTACAAAATCTAATAATTTATACACAAATGTCCCCAGATATAAGGTTGGAAGACTGTTTAGGTCCCCACTTGTAAACCTGAAATTAGCTCAAAACTTAAGTGTTAAGCTAGAAATAGGACTGATTACTTAAATTTCATTCTGATAATCAATATTTAAACTATAAAATTAAAATATACATGAAATTAGAAAATGTGTGTTTAAAAGACCCCACTTGTCTGTTGAAATGACGGTGAAGGTCCCCACTTGTAAATTTATCGAGTGTGAAAAATGAAATTGAAATACTTGATTGAACCATATAGGCTTTGACACTAATTTAAAACTTAATCATTTATACACAAATGTCCCCAGATATTAGGTTCGAAGACTGTTTAGGTCCCCACTTGTAAACCTGAAATTAGCTCAAAACTTAAGTGTTAAGCTAGAAATAGGACTGATTACTTAAATTTCATTCTGATAATCATTATTTAAACTATAAAATTAAAATATACATGAAATTAGAAAATGTGTGTTTAAAAGACCCCACTTGTCTGTTGAAATGACTGTGAAGGTCCCCACTTGTAAATTTATCGAGTGTGAAAAATAAAATTGAAATACCTGATGGAAATATATAGGCTTTGACACTAATTTAAAACCTAATAATTTATACACAAATGTCCCCAGATATAAGGTTGGAAGACGGTTTAGGTCCCCACTTGTAAACCTGAAATCAGCTCAAAACTTAAGTGTTAAGCCTTTAAAAGGTCCGATTACCTAAATTTCATTATAATAATCAATATTTAAACTATAAAATTAAAATATACATGAAATTAGAAAATGTGTGTTTAAAAGACCCCACTTGTCTGTTGAAATGACGGTGAAGGTCCCCACTTGTAAATTTATCGAGTGTGAAAAATGAAATTGAAATACTTGATTGAACCATATAGGCTTTGACACTAATTTAAAACTTAATCATTTATACACAAATGTCCCCAGATATTAGGTTCGAAGACTGTTTAGGTTCCCACTTGTAAACCTGAAATTAGCTCAAAACTTAAGTGTTAAGCTAGAAATAGGACTGATTACTTAAATTTCATTCTGATAATCAATATTTAAACTATAAAATTAAAATATACATGAAATTAGAAAATGTGTGTTTAAAAGACCCCACTTGTCTGTTGAAATGACTGTGAAGGTCCCCACTTGTAAATTTATCGAGTGTGAAAAATAAAATTGAAATACCTGATGGAACCATATAGGCTTCGACACTAGTACAAAATCTAATAATTTATACACAAATGTCCCCAGATATAAGGTTGGAAGACTGTTTAGGTCCCCACTTGTAAACCTGAAATTAGCTCAAAACTTAAGTGTTAAGCTAGAAATAGGACTGATTACTTAAATTTCATTCTGATAATCAATATTTAAACTATAAAATTAAAATATACATGAAATTAGAATATGTGTGTTTAAAAGACCCCACTTGTCTGTTGAAATGACTGTGAAGGTCCCCACTTGTAAATTTATCGAGTGTGAAAAATAAAATTGAAATACCTGATGGAAATACATAGGCTTTGACACTAATTTAAAACCTAATAATTTATACACAAATGTCCCCGGATATAAGGTTGGAAGACGGTTTAGGTCCCCACTTGTAAACCTGAAATCAGCTCAAAACTTAAGTGTTAAGCCTTTAAAAGGTCCGATTATCTAAATTTCATTATAATAATCAATATTTAAAATATAAAATTAAAATATACATGAAATTAGAAAATGTGTGTTTAAAAGACCCCACTTGCCTGTTGAAATGACGGTGAAGGTCCCCACTTGTAAATTTATCGAGTGTGAAAAATGAAATTGAAATACCTGATGGAACCATATAGGCTTCGACACTAGTACAAAATCTAATAATTTATACACAAATGTCCCCAGATATAAGGTTGGAAGACTGTTTAGGTCCCCACTTGTAAACCTGAAATTAGCTCAAAACTTAAGTGTTAAGCTAGAAATAGGACTGATTACTTAAATTTCATTCTGATAATCAATATTTAAACTATAAAATTAAAATATACATGAAATTAGAAAATGTGTGTTTAAAAGACCCCACTTGTCTGTTGAAATGACGGTGAAGGTCCCCACTTGTAAATTTATCGAGTGTGAAAAATGAAATTGAAATACTTGATTGAACCATATAGGCTTTGACACTAATTTAAAACTTAATCATTTATACACAAATGTCCCCAGATATTAGGTTCGAAGACTGTTTAGGTCCCCACTTGTAAACCTGAAATTAGCTCAAAACTTAAGTGTTAAGCTAGAAATAGGACTGATTACTTAAATTTCATTCTGATAATCATTATTTAAACTATAAAATTAAAATATACATGAAATTAGAAAATGTGTGTTTAAAAGACCCCACTTGTCTGTTGAAATGACTGTGAAGGTCCCCACTTGTAAATTTATCGAGTGTGAAAAATAAAATTGAAATACCTGATGGAAATATATAGGCTTTGACACTAATTTAAAACCTAATAATTTATACACAAATGTCCCCAGATATAAGGTTGGAAGACGGTTTAGGTCCCCACTTGTAAACCTGAAATCAGCTCAAAACTTAAGTGTTAAGCCTTTAAAAGGTCCGATTACCTAAATTTCATTATAATAATCAATATTTAAACTATAAAATTAAAATATACATGAAATTAGAAAATGTGTGTTTAAAAGACCCCACTTGTCTGTTGAAATGACGGTGAAGGTCCCCACTTGTAAATTTATCGAGTGTGAAAAATGAAATTGAAATACCTGATGGAACCATATAGGCTTCGACACTAGTACAAAATCTAATAATTTATACACAAATGTCCCCAGATATAAGGTTGGAAGACTGTTTAGGTCCCCACTTGTAAACCTGAAATTAGCTCAAAACTTAAGTGTTAAGCTAGAAATAGGACTGATTACTTAAATTTCATTCTGATAATCAATATTTAAACTATAAAATTAAAATATACATGAAATTAGAAAATGTGTGTTTAAAAGACCCCACTTGTCTGTTGAAATGACGGTGAAGGTCCCCACTTGTAAATTTATCGAGTGTGAAAAATGAAATTGAAATACTTGATTGAACCATATAGGCTTTGACACTAATTTAAAACATAATAATTTATACACAAATGTCCCCAGATATAAGGTTGGAAGACTGTTTAGGTCCCCACTTGTAAACCTGAAATCAGCTCAAAACTTAAGTGTTAAGCCTTAAAAAGGTCCGATTACCTAAATTTCATTATAATAATCAATATTTAAACTATAAAATTAAAATATACATGAAATTAGAAAATGTGTGTTTAAAAGACCCCACTTGTCTGTTGAAATGACGGTGAAGGTCCCCACTTGTAAATTTATCGAGTGTGAAAAATGAAATTGAAATACTTGATTGAACCATATAGGCTTTGACACTAATTTAAAACTTAATCATTTATACACAAATGTCCCCAGATATTAGGTTCGAAGACTGTTTAGGTCCCCACTTGTAAACCTGAAATTAGCTCAAAACTTAAGTGTTAAGCTAGAAATAGGACTGATTACTTAAATTTCATTCTGATAATCATTATTTAAACTATAAAATTAAAATATACATGAAATTAGAAAATGTGTGTTTAAAAGACCCCACTTGTCTGTTGAAATGACTGTGAAGGTCCCCACTTGTAAATTTATCGAGTGTGAAAAATAAAATTGAAATACCTGATGGAAATATATAGGCTTTGACACTAATTTAAAACCTAATAATTTATACACAAATGTCCCCAGATATAAGGTTGGAAGACGGTTTAGGTCCCCACTTGTAAACCTGAAATCAGCTCAAAACTTAAGTGTTAAGCCTTTAAAAGGTCCGATTACCTAAATTTCATTATAATAATCAATATTTAAACTATAAAATTAAAATATACATGAAATTAGAAAATGTGTGTTTAAAAGACCCCACTTGTCTGTTGAAATGACGGTGAAGGTCCCCACTTGTAAATTTATCGAGTGTGAAAAATGAAATTGAAATACCTGATGGAACCATATAGGCTTCGACACTAGTACAAAATCTAATAATTTATACACAAATGTCCCCAGATATAAGGTTGGAAGACTGTTTAGGTCCCCACTTGTAAACCTGAAATTAGCTCAAAACTTAAGTGTTAAGCTAGAAATAGGACTGATTACTTAAATTTCATTCTGATAATCAATATTTAAACTATAAAATTAAAATATACATGAAATTAGAAAATGTGTGTTTAAAAGACCCCACTTGTCTGTTGAAATGACGGTGAAGGTCCCCACTTGTAAATTTATCGAGTGTGAAAAATGAAATTGAAATACTTGATTGAACCATATAGGCTTTGACACTAATTTAAAACATAATAATTTATACACAAATGTCCCCAGATATAAGGTTGGAAGACTGTTTAGGTCCCCACTTGTAAACCTGAAATCAGCTCAAAACTTAAGTGTTAAGCCTTAAAAAGGTCCGATTACCTAAATTTCATTATAATAATCAATATTTAAACTATAAAATTAAAATATACATGAAATTAGAAAATGTGTGTTTAAAAGAACCCACTTGTCTGTTGAAATGACGGTGAAGGTCCCCACTTGTAAATTTATCGAGTGTGAAAAATGAAATTGAAATACTTGATTGAACCATATAGGCTTCGACACTAGTACAAAATCTAATAAATTATACACAAATGTCCCCAGATATAAGGTTGGAAGACTGTTTAGGTCCCCACTTGTAAACCTGAAATTAGCTCAAAACTTAAGTGTTAAGCTAGAAATAGGACTGATTACTTAAATTTCATTCTGATAATCAATATTTAAACTATAAAATTAAAATATACATGAAATTAGAAAATGTCTGTTTAAAAGACCCCTCTTGTCTGTTGAAATGACTGTGAAGGTCCCCACTTGTAAATTTATCGAGTGTGAAAAATGAAATTGAAATACCTGATGGAAATATATAGGCTTTGACACTAATTTAAAACCTAATAATTTATACACAAATGTCCCCAGATATAAGGTTGGAAGACGGTTTAGGTCCCCACTTGTAAACCTGAAATCAGCTCAAAACTTAAGTGTTAAGCCTTAAAAAGGTCCGATTACCTAAATTTCATTATAATAATCAATATTTAAACTATAAAATTAAAATATACATGAAATTAGAAAATGTGTGTTTAAAAGAACCCACTTGTCTGTTGAAATGACGGTGAAGGTCCCCACTTGTAAATTTATCGAGTGTGAAAAATGAAATTGAAATACTTGATTGAACCATATAGGCTTCGACACTAGTACAAAATCTAATAAATTATACACAAATGTCCCCAGATATAAGGTTGGAAGACTGTTTAGGTCCCCACTTGTAAACCTGAAATTAGCTCAAAACTTAAGTGTTAAGCTAGAAATAGGACTGATTACTTAAATTTCATTCTGATAATCAATATTTAAACTATAAAATTAAAATATACATGAAATTAGAAAATGTCTGTTTAAAAGACCCCTCTTGTCTGTTGAAATGACTGTGAAGGTCCCCACTTGTAAATTTATCGAGTGTGAAAAATGAAATTGAAATACCTGATGGAAATATATAGGCTTTGACACTAATTTAAAACCTAATAATTTATACACAAATGTCCCCAGATATAAGGTTGGAAGACGGTTTAGGTCCCCACTTGTAAACCTGAAATCAGCTCAAAACTTAAGTGTTAAGCCTTTAAAAGGTCCGATTACCTAAATTTCATTATAATAATCAATATTTAAACTATAAAATTAAAATATACATGAAATTAGAAAATGTGTGTTTAAAAGACCCCACTTGTCTGTTGAAATGACGGTGAAGGTCCCCACTTGTAAATTTATCGAGTGTGAAAAATGAAATTGAAATACTTGATTGAACCATATAGGCTTTGACACTAATTTAAAACTTAATCATTTATACACAAATGTCCCCAGATATTAGGTTCGAAGACTGTTTAGGTTCCCACTTGTAAACCTGAAATTAGCTCAAAACTTAAGTGTTAAGCTAGAAATAGGACTGATTACTTAAATTTCATTCTGATAATCAATATTTAAACTATGAAATTAAAATATACATGAAATTAGAAAATGTGTGTTTAAAAGACCCCACTTGTCTGTTGAAATGACTGTGAAGGTCCCCACTTGTAAATTTATCGAGTGTGAAAAATAAAATTGAAATACCTGATGGAACCATATAGGCTTCGACACTAGTACAAAATCTAATAATTTATACACAAATGTCCCCAGATATAAGGTTGGAAGACTGTTTAGGTCCCCACTTGTAAACCTGAAATTAGCTCAAAACTTAAGTGTTAAGCTAGAAATAGGACTGATTACTTAAATTTCATTCTGATAATCAATATTTAAACTATAAAATTAAAATATACATGAAATTAGAAAATGTGTGTTTAAAAGACCCCACTTGTCTGTTGAAATGACTGTGAAGGTCCCCACTTGTAAATTTATCGAGTGTGAAAAATAAAATTGAAATACCTGATGGAAATACATAGGCTTTGACACTAATTTAAAACCTAATAATTTATACACAAATGTCCCCGGATATAAGGTTGGAAGACGGTTTAGGTCCCCACTTGTAAACCTGAAATCAGCTCAAAACTTAAGTGTTAAGCCTTTAAAAGGTCCGATTATCTAAATTTCATTATAATAATCAATATTTAAAATATAAAATTAAAATATACATGAAATTAGAAAATGTGTGTTTAAAAGACCCCACTTGCCTGTTGAAATGACGGTGAAGGTCCCCACTTGTAAATTTATCGAGTGTGAAAAATGAAATTGAAATACCTGATGGAACCATATAGGCTTCGACACTAGTACAAAATCTAATAATTTATACACAAATGTCCCCAGATATAAGGTTGGAAGACTGTTTAGGTCCCCACTTGTAAACCTGAAATTAGCTCAAAACTTAAGTGTTAAGCTAGAAATAGGACTGATTACTTAAATTTCATTCTGATAATCAATATTTAAACTATAAAATTAAAATATACATGAAATTAGAAAATGTGTGTTTAAAAGACCCCACTTGTCTGTTGAAATGACGGTGAAGGTCCCCACTTGTAAATTTATCGAGTGTGAAAAATGAAATTGAAATACTTGATTGAACCATATAGGCTTTGACACTAATTTAAAACTTAATCATTTATACACAAATGTCCCCAGATATTAGGTTCGAAGACTGTTTAGGTCCCCACTTGTAAACCTGAAATTAGCTCAAAACTTAAGTGTTAAGCTAGAAATAGGACTGATTACTTAAATTTCATTCTGATAATCATTATTTAAACTATAAAATTAAAATATACATGAAATTAGAAAATGTGTGTTTAAAAGACCCCACTTGTCTGTTGAAATGACTGTGAAGGTCCCCACTTGTAAATTTATCGAGTGTGAAAAATAAAATTGAAATACCTGATGGAAATATATAGGCTTTGACACTAATTTAAAACCTAATAATTTATACACAAATGTCCCCAGATATAAGGTTGGAAGACGGTTTAGGTCCCCACTTGTAAACCTGAAATCAGCTCAAAACTTAAGTGTTAAGCCTTTAAAAGGTCCGATTACCTAAATTTCATTATAATAATCAATATTTAAACTATAAAATTAAAATATACATGAAATTAGAAAATGTGTGTTTAAAAGACCCCACTTGTCTGTTGAAATGACGGTGAAGGTCCCCACTTGTAAATTTATCGAGTGTGAAAAATGAAATTGAAATACCTGATGGAACCATATAGGCTTCGACACTAGTACAAAATCTAATAATTTATACACAAATGTCCCCAGATATAAGGTTGGAAGACTGTTTAGGTCCCCACTTGTAAACCTGAAATTAGCTCAAAACTTAAGTGTTAAGCTAGAAATAGGACTGATTACTTAAATTTCATTCTGATAATCAATATTTAAACTATAAAATTAAAATATACATGAAATTAGAAAATGTGTGTTTAAAAGACCCCACTTGTCTGTTGAAATGACGGTGAAGGTCCCCACTTGTAAATTTATCGAGTGTGAAAAATGAAATTGAAATACTTGATTGAACCATATAGGCTTTGACACTAATTTAAAACATAATAATTTATACACAAATGTCCCCAGATATAAGGTTGGAAGACTGTTTAGGTCCCCACTTGTAAACCTGAAATCAGCTCAAAACTTAAGTGTTAAGCCTTAAAAAGGTCCGATTACCTAAATTTCATTATAATAATCAATATTTAAACTATAAAATTAAAATATACATGAAATTAGAAAATGTGTGTTTAAAAGACCCCACTTGTCTGTTGAAATGACGGTGAAGGTCCCCACTTGTAAATTTATCGAGTGTGAAAAATGAAATTGAAATACTTGATTGAACCATATAGGCTTTGACACTAATTTAAAACTTAATCATTTATACACAAATGTCCCCAGATATTAGGTTCGAAGACTGTTTAGGTCCCCACTTGTAAACCTGAAATTAGCTCAAAACTTAAGTGTTAAGCTAGAAATAGGACTGATTACTTAAATTTCATTCTGATAATCATTATTTAAACTATAAAATTAAAATATACATGAAATTAGAAAATGTGTGTTTAAAAGACCCCACTTGTCTGTTGAAATGACTGTGAAGGTCCCCACTTGTAAATTTATCGAGTGTGAAAAATAAAATTGAAATACCTGATGGAAATATATAGGCTTTGACACTAATTTAAAACCTAATAATTTATACACAAATGTCCCCAGATATAAGGTTGGAAGACGGTTTAGGTCCCCACTTGTAAACCTGAAATCAGCTCAAAACTTAAGTGTTAAGCCTTTAAAAGGTCCGATTACCTAAATTTCATTATAATAATCAATATTTAAACTATAAAATTAAAATATACATGAAATTAGAAAATGTGTGTTTAAAAGACCCCACTTGTCTGTTGAAATGACGGTGAAGGTCCCCACTTGTAAATTTATCGAGTGTGAAAAATGAAATTGAAATACCTGATGGAACCATATAGGCTTCGACACTAGTACAAAATCTAATAATTTATACACAAATGTCCCCAGATATAAGGTTGGAAGACTGTTTAGGTCCCCACTTGTAAACCTGAAATTAGCTCAAAACTTAAGTGTTAAGCTAGAAATAGGACTGATTACTTAAATTTCATTCTGATAATCAATATTTAAACTATAAAATTAAAATATACATGAAATTAGAAAATGTGTGTTTAAAAGACCCCACTTGTCTGTTGAAATGACGGTGAAGGTCCCCACTTGTAAATTTATCGAGTGTGAAAAATGAAATTGAAATACTTGATTGAACCATATAGGCTTTGACACTAATTTAAAACATAATAATTTATACACAAATGTCCCCAGATATAAGGTTGGAAGACTGTTTAGGTCCCCACTTGTAAACCTGAAATCAGCTCAAAACTTAAGTGTTAAGCCTTAAAAAGGTCCGATTACCTAAATTTCATTATAATAATCAATATTTAAACTATAAAATTAAAATATACATGAAATTAGAAAATGTGTGTTTAAAAGAACCCACTTGTCTGTTGAAATGACGGTGAAGGTCCCCACTTGTAAATTTATCGAGTGTGAAAAATGAAATTGAAATACTTGATTGAACCATATAGGCTTCGACACTAGTACAAAATCTAATAAATTATACACAAATGTCCCCAGATATAAGGTTGGAAGACTGTTTAGGTCCCCACTTGTAAACCTGAAATTAGCTCAAAACTTAAGTGTTAAGCTAGAAATAGGACTGATTACTTAAATTTCATTCTGATAATCAATATTTAAACTATAAAATTAAAATATACATGAAATTAGAAAATGTCTGTTTAAAAGACCCCTCTTGTCTGTTGAAATGACTGTGAAGGTCCCCACTTGTAAATTTATCGAGTGTGAAAAATGAAATTGAAATACCTGATGGAAATATATAGGCTTTGACACTAATTTAAAACCTAATAATTTATACACAAATGTCCCCAGATATAAGGTTGGAAGACGGTTTAGGTCCCCACTTGTAAACCTGAAATCAGCTCAAAACTTAAGTGTTAAGCCTTTCAAAGGTCCGATTACCTAAATTTCATTATAATAATAAATATTTAAACTATAAAATTAAAATATACATGAAATTAGAAAATGTGTGTTTAAAAGACCCCACTTGTCTGTTGAAATGACGGTGAAGGTCCCCACTTGTAAATTTATCGAGTGTGAAAAATGAAATTGAAATACTTGATTGAACCATATAGGCTTCGACACTAGTACAAAATCTAATAAATTATACACAAATGTCCCCAGATATAAGGTTGGAAGACTGTTTAGGTCCCCACTTGTAAACCTGAAATTAGCTCAAAACTTAAGTGTTAAGCTAGAAATAGGACTGATTACTTAAATTTCATTCTGATAATCAATATTTAAACTATAAAATTAAAATATACATGAAATTAGAAAATGTGTGTTTAAAAGACCCCACTTGTCTGTTGAAATGACGGTGAAGGTCCCCACTTGTAAATTTATCGAGTGTGAAAAATGAAATTGAAATACTTGATTGAACCATATAGGCTTTGACACTAATTTAAAACATAATAATTTATACACAAATGTCCCCAGATATAAGGTTGGAAGACTGTTTAGGTCCCCACTTGTAAACCTGAAATCAGCTCAAAACTTAAGTGTTAAGCCTTAAAAAGGTCCGATTACCTAAATTTCATTATAATAATCAATATTTA
This sequence comes from Phalangium opilio, assembly GCF_054372755.1. NCBI lineage: Eukaryota > Metazoa > Arthropoda > Arachnida > Opiliones > Phalangiidae > Phalangium > Phalangium opilio. The sequence goes on from NW_028324178.1 coordinate 455,311, forward strand.
AACTATAAAATTAAAATATACATGAAATTAGAAAATGTGTGTTTAAAAGAACCCACTTGTCTGTTGAAATGACGGTGAAGGTCCCCACTTGTAAATTTATCGAGTGTGAAAAATGAAATTGAAATACTTGATTGAACCATATAGGCTTCGACACTAGTACAAAATCTAATAAATTATACACAAATGTCCCCAGATATAAGGTTGGAAGACTGTTTAGGTCCCCACTTGTAAACCTGAAATTAGCTCAAAACTTAAGTGTTTAGCTAGAAATAGGACTGATTACTTAAATTTCATTCTGATAATCAATATTTAAACTATAAAATTAAAATATACATGAAATTAGAAAATGTCTGTTTAAAAGACCCCTCTTGTCTGTTGAAATGACTGTGAAGGTCCCCACTTGTAAATTTATCGAGTGTGAAAAATGAAATTGAAATACCTGATGGAAATATATAGGCTTTGACACTAATTTAAAACCTAATAATTTATACACAAATGTCCCCAGATATAAGGTTGGAAGACGGTTTAGGTCCCCACTTGTAAACCTGAAATCAGCTCAAAACTTAAGTGTTAAGCCTTTCAAAGGTCCGATTACCTAAATTTCATTATAATAATAAATATTTAAACTATAAAATTAAAATATACATGAAATTAGAAAATGTGTGTTTAAAAGACCCCACTTGTCTGTTGAAATGACGGTGAAGGTCCCCACTTGTAAATTTATCGAGTGTGAAAAATGAAATTGAAATACTTGATTGAACCATATAGGCTTCGACACTAGTACAAAATCTAATAAATTATACACAAATGTCCCCAGATATAAGGTTGGAAGACTGTTTAGGTCCCCACTTGTAAACCTGAAATTAGCTCAAAACTTAAGTGTTAAGCTAGAAATAGGACTGATTACTTAAATTTCATTTTGATAATCAATATTTAAACTATAAAATTAAAATATACATGAAATTAGAAAATGTGTGTTTAAAAGACCCCTCTTGTCTGTTGAAATGACTGTGAAGGTCCCCACTTGTAAATTTATCGAGTGTGAAAAATGAAATTGAAATACTTGATTGAACCATATAGGCTTTGACACTAATTTAAAACCTAATAATTTATACACAAATGTCCCCAGATATAAGGTTCGAAGACTGTTTAGGTCCCCACTTGTAAACCTGAAATTAGCTCAAAACTTAAGTGTTAAGCTAGAAATAGGACTGATTACTTAAATTTTATTCTGATAATCAATATTTAAACTATAAAATTAAAATATACATGAAATTAGAAAATGTGTGTTTAAAAGACCCCACTTGTCTGTTGAAATGACGGTGAAGGTCCCCACTTGTAAATTTATCGACCATTGAAAAGAGCACGTCGTCTGCTAAGATATAGAAGTGGATTAATAAAATTGAGTTAATGTGTGCATTCTGGTTACCCAGGAATTTTCTTAGTGGAACCGTGGATCACTGATCCCACTCCAATTTAATCTTTAAACTGGACCAGGCAATTTTTTAACTTGTGCAACAGCCATATTTCCCACTCTTGCCCCTGGACACCATGAAGTGCAGACGGGGTAGAAGCGTGATCTGGTGGGCTGGTCTCCATTCCAAACCTCTCTCTATTCTCTCAGCCTAGCACTGTTTTCAAAAATGTACAACTGGACTCCTGGAGTCGAAATTTGTGTTAATATGAAAATAATTATAGTGGTTCCCATACATTATTTTTTTAATAAAAGTAGGAATTAAAGATGGTCTGAGCTATTAATAAAGTGGTTTTTGACCAGTAAACTTGTCTTATTTCCTAGCCTGCTCAGGTCGAGGAAGAGAAGTTATCGGGTGGGCTGTGTTCTGGCATTCTGGACGTCCGCTTAAAATTTGGCTTTTTAAACCACTAAAATGATTACAATTTTCCTTAATTTAGTAGGAACAAGATTTATTACGCTTGTCAGTTATCGATGTAAAAAATAATCTACGAGAAGGCTTCGAAAATATCGTTGAAATCTTTCAGATTCCTGAAGATAATCAGTTTATGTAATATGGAAAGCTCTTGGAAAAAAACAATCTTGGCAAAACATGCAAATCCAAGACTGCCTGCAGATATTAGCATTGAATTTTAAGCTTGACATATGCAACCGTTAAAGTTATTCATTGACGCCACCAAGAATTATTCATATGTTTTATTGATTTGTTGTTTGCTACATAAAGTCAGAGTTTACCGCCTTGTACTACAAATGGTTATAATTTTCACAGTAATTGTATATAAGAGTAATAAATGCATATATATATATATAAAAAATACAGTTGGTTATAGTTATCACAGTTAAATATATATAAAATTAATAATTCATCGGTGGTAATAAAGTGCAATCTGATGTTAAGGTATTGGTTTTCTTTAGGTAGAAATAAAATTGTTTGATTCATTTAAACAGACAAATATAACTACTTGAATATAAGCATTATTTGGTATGTTGAACATAAAAAAATACTTATTTGAACCTTTAAAACATTTTGGTAAGTAAAATAAGGGTCTAGTTCGTCAAATGTGAGGAAATTTAAATTAAATATGAAGAATATTTGAACTGGAAATGCTATAGTTTTCAATCTTCATTTAAAGCAACGGAGAGAGCAAAGTCTTAAGTATATGCTATAATTAAAGGATAAAGATTATGAATGTAATTATTATGTTCTTTAAACTGTTAAAAATAAGGTAAATGCATTACCAAAGGCGGAATAGGAAGTCTATGGGCACTTTTAAGGCGTTATTTGTTACTTGCAGTTTTTTGACCTTAATTATACAGGTAAATAATTAGAAATTTGAAATTGTAATTTATTACTTGAAAAATAGATGACTAATTTATCATTGAATTTAACTATTTTATGTCTTATTGCTAATTGGCTAATTAATTAGTTCAAAACCATTCTTCTAATTGCTATTTATAATTATTTAGTTGCCAGTTAATTAGCACAGCTCAGCAAGAAATTAACATATTAAAGGTATTCATGTTTTTTTGAGATTTTGAAAGATACAAACAATTTTCACTAGCGCGATTACCCTAAAAATCTTCCTACTATTGAAGCTTTTCATTATTACAGGCTAATAAGAGAAACCTTAATTAATTCTGTGATGCTAGAACATATCAATTTAAGACTAGAGATTTTAAAGAAGCTAAATGCGAATAATATTGCAAAAAAATTCGAGAAGAATTGGTTTGGCATTGTATTTTATTAACGTTGTTTTACTTATTTATAGCAAATTTCTTTATAACGGTGTTTTCATTCCCAAATTTATCGACATTTCAAAATAAAAAATGGCTTGAAAAGAAAATTATTTGTAACCACTAAATATTTTGCTTTAAAATTGCCTTAGTTCTTTTAATTTACCTCCCTTGTAATTTGAACAATTACTTAAAAAGAAGCCTATTAAATATTTAACCGACAGTTTCTAAATACGATTGAAACAAAGTGTTTCTACCCTTTTTGTCTATTCATACATCTAGATTTTCCAGAGTGAAAATATAGTAGAAAATAAAGGTAGGATCCTCAATTATTCATAATAGATAAATCGCGCCGGCATTTATTACAATACTTTTAAATCCTACGACTCATACCGTTCGAAGCTCTCTGTTTGAACTTTCCATCTGTAGGCACTGATTGCGATTGAGTCTCAAGTAATTAATTATGGCTTTAAAAACTATTTAAACGCTTCAATTTTCCTAATTTATTATGAATACGAATTATTACTAATTAATATTTTCAATCCACCATAAGGTCATAAGATATGTTCCATAAGTTTGTCACTGGTTACTGAGAGCTTGTGTTGAAGTGACGTTGACAAAGGCTTAACACAGACTAAAGAGAAAGATGGACTGGAAAACCGAGTGTACTCAATTCTAGCGTCCATCTCGATAGCTCTCAGTAAGTCTCTAGCATAAGTTTCATACTTACGGAAAATAACTTATTAACTTATGATCCACCTTATTCCCTATCGCCAGAAAATAGGCTTATCTTGTGATTCGTGGAGGAGAGGCAAGGTCTGTACAAGGTCTACGCTTCGCTTTATTAGGTCGGAGCATCCTTCAGGGGTGGTAAGCGGGAGATTCTCCTTTTTGTAGTAGGGGGGCTCTAGTAATTTTTTCCCTTACTATGACGTCTTACGTGGGCGAGAAACAAGTATCCGCGTTAGCTGCGTCCAGAGACAGAGAGAGAAAATGTCTCTCTACTTCGAAAATTGTATACCCCCTTTCTTCTTCACCCCTACCTAACTTTCAATGGTTTAGGGCGAGGCCGATTATCCGTTATAAATTCAAATCTTAGGCGGTAACGGCAGAGAGAATTTAGAAGGGGAGTGGAAGGCCCCCCCTTGACTCTATTAAACGTGATGACGCCCAAACAAGATGTCGCGTTGAGCTTTTTGGGGTAGGCGAGTTTCCGGTCACGTGTTCTAAAATATCTCTGTTACAAACGCATCATACCGGAAATTGACCTGCCTAGATAACGTTTAGCATACGACGTTGCGCTACATTCCAAACCACCCCTTCCACTCCCCTTCTAAATTCTCTCTGGTAACGGCGCGTTGCGCTTCGCCTTTAGTTGCTTTCAGACTAATTCTTTCTGAAAGGTAAATATTATTTACTTCATGAACTTTTAATTTAATGTAAGGTTTTACAAATCTACGAACTATTATAAGAATGAATTATTGCCATCACCTTTCAAAACAAACCAAAGCTGACGATGATAAAATTAAAATGAAAAAAGTTACTACTTGAAATAAAATTTGTTACAAAATACTTGGTCTTTTCATTTTAAATATAGGTCTACTATGGGTACATTATAATTATCCTAAATAACGGTGAACATTAGCAATTTTGAATGGAAAAAAACCTTCGTGTTTACACGTATATAGCGGTCTTTAATGTCGTTCATCATTTTCCGGACATACAAACTTTATATCTCATATAAGACAGCTCGCGTATTCTTTGGCGCCCACGTATGACGTCAATGGAAAGAGCTAGACGAGAGAGGTAGCTAGAACGGTAAACCGTAAAATCCCAACACCGAATACGCCCGCCTTGGAGGAGAGGCACGGGAAGAAATTCGTCTGTCGGCTGCTACTGTAACATACCACAGACGAATTTCTTAATTTTCTTCCAGTTAATCCCCTCCAAGAATCCCGAGATAGCCCCAACTTAAGACGATTGGGATTAAGGTGGATTAGCTGTCATAACCGAGACAAAATAACTTCCCCACTGTTTTCATCTAAAAGTAATTAATCTAACCTTGATATCTCACAAATGTCTGCGGTAATTCAAATTACGCTTGGAACCAGTTTCCATTTAAACGACACTTTAATTAGGATTATTTTAAATTTGTGTAATTAGTCCAAAATTAACATGTTGTGAAGGAATTGCAAAATAAATGCGAACAAACCAGAAGCCTTCCAGAAGCCATATCAAACCCATAATAGGGACTTGGCAGTACTACATCATGCAACGTCAGTCTACCTTCAGTAGTGCTAAAAAACCTACCAGGAGGAGGGGCTTATATAGCTTTCATTCTGTTAAAAAACATACCATAATGGCGCTGGGGGCGGAGTTAAGCCCGAATTGCCAAGTTCCTATTCTTCCAATTAGTTGCAACAATTAATTCTCCTTTTCAACAGAGATTAACGCCGATAACGATGAAGACACTTGTACGCGACTCTTAAGTCACATAACACAAGCCTGCAGTGTACCACATGACCACGTCCACGTTTTTAGTTATTCGTAAACCTTCGGTATAGTAACCCATAATGTACCCAAAGAGAAACGAAGAGTGAAATTTTCTTGTCCACTTTTAAAAATATATTTAGCCCAAGTCCCAAAGGCCCCACGTCAAGTGATGCTATCTGTCTCTGTTATCCGATCTATTTTATCCCTTTCATGCATTATCATTATATATAAATCCGCCTACAATTCGTCACGTAGATTTTCTTGTCAGAAGTAAATGAACTTAAAGCTACAACTCTATGTTAAATTTTATTTTCAACAAGCCGTTAATATAATTTTAAACATATTTAGCCTTATCAAACACAATTAGAAACTCTCCCAGATAATAATAAATACATTTCAACCATAAGATTTCTGGAAATCAGAGGCAAAATTCAAAAATAAACTTTTCGCGCCACGGTAATCTACTTCTGTCTCCTTTTTACCAGTCTTTGAACAACACTCCTACCCCGAACCCGATTTTCATCTGTTTCTTTCATGTACATGTAAAGAACCAACAGTAGTTGGCAGAACAAAACAGAAGGTGTATAATTCTCCCCTACATTCTCTGCACTGTCATAATGGATGGCAACCAGACGAGATTCTCCTCTCCTCTCGTTTTGTTGTGAAATCATAAACGCGTGAGGAAATTTTTTTCTCGCTATAGGATAGGCGACTCCGAGGGGTCGGCCATTCACGAAATCCAACTTAAGAAATAAGAAATCAATAACAAAATCAGAAATCCGGAATGAAATCAAACTTATTTCGCTGATTTCGAAATTTTACAAAAATCCGAAATCAGTAACGAAATAACGAAATCAGAAAATCAGTAAAGAAAAAACAAAATAAAAAATCATTAAAAAAATCACAAAATCAGTAAAGACATCGCGAAATTCATTAAAACAATCACAAAATCCAAGAAAAAATCTCAGAATCCAACGAAATCAACAGAAAAATCTGAAAATACGAGGAAATCACAGGAAATACCTCAAAATCCGTGGAAATATAATCCGACGAAATCCGTGGGAATTTATCGAATCTTGAAATGAATCAAAATCCGACGAAATCAAACGATACACGAAGAAATCAAATTGGATTTCGAAATCCCCTACACTTTATCCAAAATATCCAACCCCTCGCTCTACTCCTTACCTCCGACGGCAGCTGACGCGATATAAACACTGTTCCAGCTTCAGTGGTCAGTTCGAGCAATGCTAGGTCTCTATGGGAGGTAGGTTTTTGCGTACTGCCAACAGAAGAAAGCAATACTGATATTTAGGATTTTAAAACGCGATATTCTGTATAATGAAACAAAATATTTGTTCGTCGTTACATAGAGACCTAGTTTTGCTTGTGCTGAAAGCCACTGCTGATAACCAATACTGGAACAAAGTATATAAGTCTATAAATCCACAGGAAAAAAAACAACAAAATAAATCCTCCTCTCACAAAGACTTTAATAACTCACTCTAATACAAGAAACTTTTTCTGTTATAGTTAAAATATTGATTATCAGAATGAAATTTAAGTAATCAGTCCTATTTCTAGCTTACCAATTAAGTTTTGAGCTGATTTCAGGTTTACAAGTGGGGACCTAAACCGTCTTCCTACCTTATATCTGGGGACATTTGTGTATAAGTTATTAGATTTTGAATTAGTGTCAAAGCCTGTGGAAGCGGTTACTGAAATCTAAAGGTTTTTTGTAGGCTGGTTCGTAAATTAGTGGACGCGTTATGGGTTTCGTTAAAGCGATAAAAAAGCGAAGCGATTTAAATCAATAAAAAATAACTTGAGTTTTATTAAACAAAAAAACTGATAAATGCAAAAAAAAACGACTAAGTTAACGGACACGAGGGTCGGGGGAATTTAACTAAAAAAAACTAAAGACGCGAGGGTCTGAAACTTTCGAAGGCCGTAGCCTGGTTAGGACTGTTTTGAATTTCAAGTCTTAACGCAGAGCGTAGCCAAAGCGAAAGAGAGGTTAGCCTATAAGCGAGGCTTAACCTAGAGCGAGAAGATGGTGTCGGAGAGAGTGACCAAAGAGTTCTGCTACCGAAATAATGGGAGAGGCGCGTTTTTATAGATTTTACAGGTGAGGTCAAAGGTGAAAAAAGTTAAGGTACTTGAACTTGTTTTGCACGTGTGTTTGTAAAATGTCAGAGGTCGAAAGGGATTATAAGGGATGGTTATTTACGTAGCTAGATATGCTTTTCAATTTATACAAAGGGGAAGGGGTTGTATAGAAATGTTTAAGAATGGCACTTGTAAATTTTGTATTGTATGGCAGAAGTTTATAATCTGAAGTAAGGAGCATTTTTTAAATATAAAGTTAAGTTTAGAATCTTAGATTTGATTTTGTATTGTATGGCAGAAGTTTATAATCTGAAGTAAGGAGCATTTTTTAAATATAAAGTTAAGTTTAGAATCTTAGATTTGACATGCTCCCCCCGATTGAACTAAGAGTTCAATTAAAATGTTCATTAAAGCGATTCGCGTTTCACTTAGAGTTCAAGATTGTACAGAAGTTGTATAGGTCTTCGTAGTTTTGTGCCGTCAGGTATTCTCACCATACAGGATCGTATGTGGCCGTCGCGGCCCATGAAGGTTTCGTCCACGACTCCTAATTTCCAAGAGAGGCGAGGCATTTTGTCCTCTCCGATTAGAACGACGTCTCCAGCTTTAAGCGGTGTAGTGGGCTGATTGTTCGTTCTATGGTGTGCTGTCCTTAGTTGTAAGAGATACTCGGACCTCCATCTCTTCCAGAAGCCATTTGCGATCGTTTGACGATATTTTAAGCGGCGTGTCAGGTCTTTCCTGTTGACTGGGGTATCGGCCATCTTGGGGTAGGTTCTGGACGGTAGACCGACCATCCGGTCTCCGAGTAGGAGGTGATTTGGCGTCAGAGGCGCTGGCTCGTGCGGATCCTCCGAAACGAAAGTGATGGGTCGAGAGTTAATTGCGGCCTCGGCTTCTGTTAGTGTCGTTGCTATCTCTTCGAAAGATAGCTTAGCGCGACCGATAGTTTTGCGAAGCGCGTTTTTAACCGATCCGACAAGTCTTTCCCAAAAGCCGCCCCACCACGCGGCGCGGTCGGCAATGAAGGTCCAAGCGATTTGGTGGTTTCCGAAATAGCGAGCGACTTCCGGACTGTCCACGTTTTTCCATAGATCACTGAGATCAGTTTTGGCGCGTTTAAAAGTTTTAGCGTTGTCTGAGTAGACATGTTTTACTATTCCGCGACGCGAGACGAATCTCCTGAAAGCGAGGAGAAAGGTATCTGTGGACTGGTCAGATACAAGTTCGAGGTGCACCGCTCTTGTAACGGCACAAGTGAATAGAGCGACGTAGCATTTTTCATTGTCTCGCGTGTAGAGAGGACCGGCGAAGTCCAATCCACAGTTCTCGAAAGCGGGCGTTTGGGTCGTACGAAACTCTGGCAAGGGGGCCATTACTGCGTCCGAGGGTTTTACGCGAAAATATTTGCAAACGTTGCAATTTTTAAGAATGGAACTCACGAAACTGCGCGACTTGATGATCCAAAACTTTTCGCGTAGCGACACCGTTGTTATGACAACGCCGGCGTGCATGACTTTCTCATGGGCGTTTTTGACAAGAAGTTCCGTAAACGGGTGGTTATGAGCGAGAAGCCATGGCTGACGTTCAGCGTGTGAGAGCTCGCTGCCTTTCAGTCGACCTCCAATGCGTAGGAGACCGTGATTATCCAGGTGTGGATGCAGGGTCAGGACCTTAGAGTCCTTAGCGATAGACTGTCCGTTGACGAGGCATTGTACTTCTTCCGGGAACTGCTCCTTTTGGGTAGTGCGGACCCAATAGATTTCGGCAAGTCGAATTTCGTCGGCGGTTAGCTCTCCCGTACGTCGTTGATCCTTGAAGCGAAGGTTATGAGGGAAACGTAGAAGCCATGCAGTGTGACGGTATAGGTTTTTCAGCGAATTGAAAGCGTTAATGTTGATAAGGGACTCTTTGGGCGGGGTCGTTATCGTCATTGTAAGCGAAGTACTCCTTAATTCTTCTTGAACGTCCTGGAAATTGACTTCGGTGGGCAGGTTTTCGCTTTGATTCGGCGCGTTTTCTCGAAGCCAGATAGGACCATGCCACCAGAAAGGGTCTTTCGCGAGGTCAATTACTTTCCGTCCGCGTGTAGGAAGGTCGGCAGGGTTGTCCGTGCCTTTGCAATGATTCCAATTCATAGGGTTAGAAATAGTTTGTATCTCACTCACGCGGTTAGCTATGAACGGCTTCCATCTGTCAGCGGATCCTTTGATCCAGCCTAGGGTTATCTTTGAGTCGCTCCACATGTGAATTTTCTTCGGCTTGATTTTCAGAACGGTCAGCAAGTGATTGACTAGTTTGGCGGCGAGAAGAGCTCCCATCAGCTCGAGTCGGGGAAGCGTTAGTCTTTTTAGCGGGGCTACTCGAGATTTTGCCGTGATTAAGGTTGACGCGAATTTTCCTTCCTTGCTCCGGTAGCTGAAGTATGCTACGGCGGCGTACGCTTTAGGGCTTGCGTCCGAAAAGCAGTGAAGTTCGATACTGTCGGCGGCGATTTCGGCGGTTCCCTGGTAGTAGTGGCGGGGTATTTTAATAGCGGTGAGATCTTTAAGTTCGCAGCACCAGGCTTCAAATGGTTCAGCTACGTCGTCAGGCAGGGGCTCGTCCCAGGACAAACCTTGTTCCCAGAGTTGTTGGAAGAGAAGTTTGGCTCGTACTGCGAAGGGAGCGAGGAAGCCAAGTGGGTCGAAGATTTTAGCGACTGACTTCAGTACCCATCTTTTGGTGTTATCTCGACTCTGGATAAACTTCAAAAGGTCTTTAATCTCGAAGGTTAGAACGTCTTCTGAGCTGTCCCATGTAAGCCCAAGGACCTTGGATGGTGCGAAGGACGTTTGATGATTGGCTGGTTTAGCTGCGGGATTTTTCTTGGCGAGTACCTCTCAGCTTAGTTGAGTTAGTTTGCCACTTGGTTAGCTTCATACCGGCGTCTAGCATGATTTTCTCCACTTCTGAAGTTAAACGCAAGGCTTCTCGGTCAGTGTCAGCGTTTGAAGCCAAGTCGTCGACGTACATAGAGTCGTCTAAAAGGGCGCTTGCTTCCGGGTAGACTTCGAGATATTTTTTAGCGTGTAGGCGTAGGGTGGCTGCCAAGAGAAACGGACTAGAAGTAGCGCCGAAGGGGACGCGTGTCATTCTGTAGGTTTGTAGCGCGTGGCTTCCGAATGGGCTGTCGACGTCAACCCATAAGAATCGTAGGGCATCTCTGTCTTGTTCTTGAATTTCGATTTGCAGGAATGCCTTGGTTACGTCAGCGGTGAAGGCTATTCTTTTCTCACGAAAGCGAATGAGAATATCGTATAGCTCCGGATTGAGATTGGGGCCAGCTTCGAGGCAAGCGTTGAGGCTCGAAACATTTGGCGCGTGCGAAGATGCATCATATACGATACGGGTTCTGGTGGTCGTACTGGCTTCTCTGACTACGGAGCGGTGCGGTAGATAATATAGCGGCCCGATTGTTTTCGCGAACGGATCGACTTTCTCGACAAGGCCGGTGGAGATTTGATCTTTTATAATTTGATTATATTCGATAAAATCAACGGGATTTTTGCGAAGCTTTAAAATTAGGTTCGAGGTGCGTTTAGCGGCAATAGCGTAGTTGTCACCTAATTTTAGGTTGCTCGGTTTGAAGGGTAACGCGACGGCGTAGCGGCCGTTTTCGAAAACCGTGGATTTAGCGAACCTTTCAAGCGTTTTGCTTCCCAAATCTTTATCTTCATCGTTTTCGCGTATACCGAAAGATTCGAGTTCCCAAAAGGCGCGAAGTTGGGTTGAGATGGCTTCTTCCTCTTGAGGCGCGATCGTGTTGACAAGCATGATAGAGATCGCGTTTACTCCTATGTCACGTGCGGCTACCGTAGCTGGGCCTTGGAGTGTCCAACCAAAGATGGTTTCTAGCGCGGTAAGAGTAGGCCCGAACCGTTGGCTTCTTCCGCTTGCGACAGCCCATAAATAATCCGCGCCTATAAGTACGTCGATCGAATGTTGGTTATTATGTCCAACTTCTACCGTGGTCAGGTCTGCCATGAGGAGATTTCGCTTCTGGAATTCGGTAGCGAGCTCGGCACCAGGTACGGCGAAAACTGACCCACAGATCGTCGGTGTTTCGTAGGCTTGAATGAGAACGCTTTTCTCGGGATTGTGGCGGCTTCTCAGTTCTAGTTGCACCTTTCGTCTCAGGGCTCTCTCTGACGTCTGGCTTCCGAAACTGTTGGTTTCTAGGAATTCTTCGGATAGAATCTGTAGTCCAAGTTCTCGAGATACGGATTCTTTGATAAATGTCACGTGGCTACCGGTGTCGAGTAGGCATCTGACTGATTTATGGTCGGTTTCACCTGGGCGGCTGGCTTCTGCTAAAGCGGTTTGCAGGAACACGGCTTCAGTCTTTTTTCTAGTGACAACGGCTGTCATCTGCGATACTCCACTTTCGATTGGCGGGTTTTGGGGAGGGTTATTCGCGATACGCGTCTCGGTTCGATCACAGATACTTGAGTGATGACGTCCTCCACATTTCTTACACGTGCGAAATCTGGAGGTGCACTCGCGAGCTTGATGTTGGTCCCGAAGACAAATAAAGCAGCGCTTTTTCTGGCTAAGTAGGGCTTTTTTGTCTTGAATCGATAGTTCGGTACACTGCGTAGTGGTGTGATCACTTTTTCCGCAGTAGAGGCAGGATTTATTTCCGGTATTCACGGTTAGCGCGGCAGCCCCGAACGGAGGCCTTGGCCTTCGGCTATCGTATCGACTAAAGTCCCGCGGTTGCGACGGTCTTTCGGGGGGTCTGCGATCAGGTTCGGCGAATCTCCGATCTAAGTTTTGAGCGGTCGAGCGCGTTAAGACGGAGGCGCGTTCCCTGCTTGAGATTTCTTTTTGTAGAAAGTTCATTAAGTCGGCAATTCGTAATTGGCCAACTGCGTCGTGTTCTCGGCTGAATGCTAGCGTAATGTCTTCCGGGAGTCGTTGTGTAATGATTGGACAAAGCAGGCTCCCGTAAGTTTGGTCAATGACCTGTACGTTTTCCAGGCTTCTTATCTGCAACATACACGTGTCGTAGAGTTTCCGTAGACCAGCCAAGTCGCTGGACTTTTTTACAGCTGGCAGACAGAGTAGGTTGTGCATGTACTCTGAAACTAGCATTTGTTTACGGCCAAATCTTCTTATTAGTTCGGAGATTGCGTAATCGTAGTTTGCGTCTGATAGCGATAAACCGTTTACTGCGTCTAGAGCGAGGCCTTCTAAATACGAAATGAGGTAACTGAATTTCTCCGGTTTTGAGAGAGTCGGGTTATTATGAATAGAGCATCCATAATGCGCCCAGAAGTTCTGCCAGTCGTTGATTTCTCCCGAGAATCGTCGGATTTCTAATTTTGGCAGTCTTATGGCTGGAGCGGTATTCGGTGGCGCGGCAGTCATCTGGCCGGCACTCGGTTGGCTTGGGGTTCCGCTCCCGGTGAGCGTTAGAATTCCGGGCGGCGGCATCGGCGTGCCGCTACCGGTAGGCGATGGAGGTCCGGTCAACGGGGTCTGCTGCCCGTTGCCGGCTGGTGTTTGCGACCCGGTCGGCGTGGTGATTAGGGTGCTGTTCGTCGAGGAGCTCGCGACGAGGCTAGCGGCAGCTGCTATAGCGGTAGCGGCTTGATTGTGGACCTCGAGAGCGCGTCGTCCTCGTGATTGGGTTATAATGAGGTCATCGATATAGTCCTGTGATGTTTGCTGGTCTTTTTCCATCTCAAGCGCGGTGGTAAAAAAAGGCTCCATTGCCTCATTTATGTTAACGAGGCTAATTTCTTTCGTTTTAAGGATAGCGAGGTATCCTTCTATAGCGGCGTAATCGGGATTAGGCTTTCCTAACTCGGTTTCTAAACTGTTTTTAGCGCGAGACGCGGATTGCTTGGTTCCCGTACGTTTGGATTTCAGGCGCGTAAATTCATCCATTGTTTTTAAGTTTTAAAGTTTTTACTCACAAAACCGTATTTTCAGCGATTAAAGCGGAGTGGCGAACGCGTTACTAATTATCCCGGGTTGGTCGGTACCAAAATGTGGAAGCGGTTACTGAAATCTAAAGGTTTTTTGTAGGCTGGTTCGTAAATTAGTGGACGCGTTATGGGTTTCGTTAAAGCGATAAAAAAGCGAAGCGATTTAAATCAATAAAAAATAACTTGAGTTTTATTAAACAAAAAAACTGATAAATGCAAAAAAAAACGACTAAGTTAACGGACACGAGGGTCGGGGGAATTTAACTAAAAAAAACTAAAGACGCGAGGGTCTGAAACTTTCGAAGGCCGTAGCCTGGTTAGGACTGTTTTGAATTTCAAGTCTTAACGCAGAGCGTAGCCAAAGCGAAAGAGAGGTTAGCCTATAAGCGAGGCTTAACCTAGAGCGAGAAGATGGTGTCGGAGAGAGTGACCAAAGAGTTCTGCTACCGAAATAATGGGAGAGGCGCGTTTTTATAGATTTTACAGGTGAGGTCAAAGGTGAAAAAAGTTAAGGTACTTGAACTTGTTTTGCACGTGTGTTTGTAAAATGTCAGAGGTCGAAAGGGATTATAAGGGATGGTTATTTACGTAGCTAGATATGCTTTTCAATTTATACAAAGGGGAAGGGGTTGTATAGAAATGTTTAAGAATGGCACTTGTAAATTTTGTATTGTATGGCAGAAGTTTATAATCTGAAGTAAGGAGCATTTTTTAAATATAAAGTTAAGTTTAGAATCTTAGATTTGACAAAGCCTATATGGTTCCATCAAGTATTTCAATTTCATTTTTCACACTCGATAAATTTACAAGTGGGGACCTTCACCGTCATTTCAACAGACAAGTGGGGTCTTTTAAACAAACATTTTCTAATTTCAGGTATATTTTAATTTTATAGTTTTAATATTGATTATTATAATGAAATTTAGGTAATCGGACCTTTTAAAGGCTTAACACTTAATTTTTGAGCTGATTTCAGGTTTACAAGTGGGGACCTAAACAGTCTTCCAACCTTATATCTGGGGACATTTGTGTATAAATTATTATGTTTTATATTAGTGTCAAAGCCTATATGGTTCAATCAAGTATTTCAATTTCATTTTTCACACTCGATAAATTTACAAGTGGGGACCTTCACAGTCATTTCAACAGACAAGTGGGGTCTTTTAAACACACATTTTCTAATTTCATGTATATTTTAATTTTATAGTTTAAATATTGATTATCAGAATGAAATTCAAGTAATCAGTCCTATTTCTAGCTTAACACTTAAGTTTTGAGCTAATTTCAGGTTTACAAGTGGGGACCTAAACAGTCTTCCAACCTTATATCTGGGGACATTTGTGTATAATTTATTAGATTTTGTACTAGTGTCGAAGCCTATATGGTTCAATCAAGTATTTCAATTTCATTTTTCACACTCGATAAATTTACAAGTGGGGACCTTCACCGTCATTTCAACAGACAAGTGGGGTCTTTTAAACACACATTTTCTAATTTCATGTATATTTTAATTTTATAGTTTAAATATTGATTATCAGAATGAAATTTAAGTAATCAGTCCTATTTCTAGCTTAACACTTACGTTTTGAGCTAATTTCAGGTTTACAAGTGGGGATCTAAACCGTCTTCCTACCTTATATCTGGGGACATTTGTGTATAAGTTATTAGATTTTGAATTAGTGTCAAAGCCTATATGGTTCCATCAAGTATTTCAATTTCATTTTTCACACTCGATAAATTTACAAGTGGGGACCTTCACCGTCATTTCAACAGACAAGTGGGGTCTTTTAAACACACATTTTCTAATTTCATGTTTATTTTAATTTTATAATTTAAATATTGATTATTATAATGAAATTTAGGTAATCGGACCTTTTAAAGGCTTAACACTTAAGTTTTGAGCTGATTTCAGGTTTACAAGTGGGGACCTAAACCGTCTTCCAACCTTATATCTGGGGACATTTGTGTATAAATTATTAGGTTTTAAATTAGTGTCAAAGCCTATATATTTCCATCAGGTATTTCAATTTCATTTTTCACACTCGATAAATTTACAAGTGGGGACCTTCACTGTCATTTCAACGGACAAGTGGGGTCTTTTAAACACACATTTTCAAATTTCATGTATATTATAATTTTATAGTTAAAATATTGATTATCAGAATGAAATTTAAGTAATCAGTCCTATTTCTAGCTTAACACTTAAGTTTTGAGCTAATTTCAGGTTTACAAGTGGGGACCTAAACCGTCTTCCTACCTTATATCTGGGGACATTTGTGTATGAACTATTAGATTTTGAATTAGTGTCAAAGCCTATATGGTTCCATCAAGTATTTCAATTTCATTTTTCACACTCGATAAATTTACAAGTGGGGACCTAAACCGTCTTCCTACCTTATATCTGGGGACATTTGTGTATAAATTAAGAGATTTTGAATTAGTTTCAAAGCCTATATGATTCCATCAAGTATTTCATTTTTCACACCCGATACATTTACAAGTGGGGACCTTCACTGTCATTTCAACTGACAAGTGGGGTCTTTTAAACACACATTTTCAAATTTCATGTATATTATAATTTTATAGTTAAAATATTGATTATCAGAATGAAATTTATGTAATCAGTCCTATTTCTAGCTTAACTTTTAAGTTTTGAGCCAATTTCAGGTTTACAAGTGGGGACCTAAACCATCTTCCTACCATATATCTGGGGACATTTGTGTATAAATTTTTAGATTTTGAATTAGTGTCAAAGCCTATATGGTTACATCAAGTATTTCAAGATAATTTTTCACACTCGATAAATTTACAAGTGGGGACCTTGGCTGTCATTTCAACAGACAAGTGGGGTCTTTTATACACACATTTTCTAAATACATGTATATTATACTTTTGTAATTAAAATGTAGATTATTATGATGAAATTTTAGAAATAGGATTTTTACGGTTCCTTCAAATATTTGAAGATATTTTTTTAAACTAGATAATTTTACAAGTGGGGACCTTCGCTGTCATTTCAACGGACAAGTGGGGTCGTTAATATACATGTTTTCAAAATTCATTTTAATTCACTTTTTTTAATTAAAATATTGATAATTATGATGAAATTTACATTATATGTAACGTTAGTCCCATTTTAAAATGTGGGGAACTTGGCCATCTTTTTAATGTACATCTGGGGACATACAGTTTTTTAAATCGAGTTAATGTTTTAAACGAAGTTAATTTAATGACGCCTAAAGAATTTGGAAAAGTAGTTTTCGTACGTCAAGTGTTATTAAATTATGAAAAAATCACCGTTCGGTCTGTGAGATACAAGATTTTATATTGTTATCGCTGAATAATGTATATTTTGTATTTCTAAAGTAGCGACATCTATCTGTGCTTATTTTAATGAAAACCCATTTTTGAGACCCCACATGTACGCCGAAGAGACCATATGGACCTCATTTCGTACAACTGGGTACCCGGGTGTGTGAAAACCTCTGGCGACATCTCTCGGATATGTGTTAATTTCCATGGTCCCCACTTGTAATGTGAAAAGACCAAGTACCTTACAAGTGGGGACTTTTTTAAAAAAATTAATTTGGGCTCTAATTAGTCTAATTATATCATTTATCTAATTACTTACATGTGAGGACTTTAAAATGTCCCCACATGTAAGTCGGGTCCCCACTATGTGGGTGAAAATATTGTCAGAATCCCCACATGTCAATCGTATACAGACGCACACACACACACACACACACACACACACACACACACACACCCCTACGGGCACACGATTGACACTTGGGGACCGGTAAGGAGTGATTGACATCTGAGGACCCAATTAACTATAGTTCATTAATAAGAGGATTTCATAATTAGTTGAGCGCCGTAAAGCATATAATTAAACACTCGCCGTGGAAAAAGAACCCAAGATATTTATATGTAGGGACCTGAAAACACACGATATTTTCACCTCATAAATGGGGACCTTAATTCCAGATTACTTTCAAATTTCAGATAAAGATGTCGCTAGGTGAAAGTCCCCACTTGTCAATGAAGTCACTGTGTGGATCTTGAAAGTGTATAATCAAAAAATGTCCCCAGATATAAGGTAGGAAGACGGTTTAGGTCCCCACATGTAAACCTGAAATCAGCTCAAAACTTAAGTGATAAGCCTTTAATAGGTCCGATTTCCTAAATTTCATTATAATAATCAATATTTAAACTATAAAATTCAAATATACATGAAATTAGAAAATGTGTGTTTAAAAGACCCCACTTGCCTGTTGAAATGACTGTGAAGGTCCCCACTTGTAAATTTATCGAGTGTGAAAAATGAAATTGAAATACCTGATGGAACCATATAGGCTTCGACACTAATACAAAATCTAATAATTCATACACAAATGTCCCCAGATATAATGTTGGAAGATTGTTTAGGTCCCCACTTGTAAACCTGAAATCAGCTCAAAACTTAAGTGTTAAGCCTTTAAAAGGTCCGATTACCTAAATTTCATTATAATAATCAATATTTAAACTATAAATATAAAATATACATGAAAAGAGAAAATGTGTGTTTAAAAGACCCCACTTGTCTGTTGAAATGACTGTGAAGGTCCCCACTTGTAAATTTATCGAGTGTGAAAAATGAAATTGAAATACCTGATGGAACCATATAGGCTTCGACACTAATACAAAATCTAATAATTTATACACAAATGTCCCCAGATATAAGGTTGGAAGACTGTCTAGGTCCCCACTTGTAAACCTGAAATCAGCTCAAAACTTACGTGTTAAGCCTTTAAAAGGTCCGATTACCAAAATTTCATTATAATAATCAATATTTAAACTATAAAATTAAAATGTACATGAAATTAGAAAATGTGTGTTTAAAAGAACCCACTTGTCTGTTGAAATGACGGTGAAGGTCCCCACTTGTAAATTTATCGAGTGTGAAAAATGAAATTGAAATACCTGATGGAACCATATAGGCTTCGACACTAGTAATAAATCTAATAATTTATACACAAATGTCCCCAGATATAAGGTTGGAAGACTGTTTAGGTCCCCACTTGTAAACCAGAAATCAGCTCAAAACTTAAGTGTTAAGCCTTTAAAAGGTCCGATTACCTAAATTTCATTATAATAATCAATATTTAAACTATAAACTTGAAATATACATGAAATTAGAAAATGTGTGTTTAAAAGACCCCACTTGTCTGTTTAAATGACTGTGAAGGTCCCCACTTGTAAATTTATCGAGTGTGAAAAATGAAATTGAAATACTTGATTGAACCATAAAGGCTTTGACACTAATTCAAAATCTAATAATTTATACACAAATGTCCCCAGATATAAGGTTAGAAGACTGTTTAGGTCCCCACTTGTAAACCAGAAATCAGCTCAAAACTTAAGTGTTAAGCCTTTAAAAGGTCCGATTACCAAAATTTCATTATAATAATCAATATTTAAACTATAAAATTAAAATGTACATGAAATTAGAAAATGTGTGTTTAAAAGAACCCACTTGTCTGTTGAAATGACGGTGAAGGTCCCCACTTGTAAATTTATCGAGTGTGAAAAATGAAATTGAAATACCTGATGGAACCATATAGGCTTCGACACTAGTAATAAATCTAATAATTTATACACAAATGTCCCCAGATATAAGGTTAGAAGACTGTTTAGGTCCCCACTTGTAAACCAGAAATCAGCTCAAAACTTAAGTGTTAAGCCTTTAAAAGGTCCGATTACCTAAATTTCATTATAATAATCAATATTTAAACTATAAAATTAAAATATACATGATATTAGAAAATGTGTGTTTAAAAGACCCCACTTGTCTGTTGAAATGACAGTGAAGGCCCCCCTTGTAAGTTTTTTGAGTGTTAAAAAATACTAAAGAAAATTTTCCATTTATTCTATTAGTTGACTCTCACAACTCTCCTGAAGCACCGAAATATCAAGGTAATTACGTGAGAAATGAATGTCAGTTTTTACCCTAAATCAGAAAATGATGAATCGATGGTTACGTTAATTTTAAAAATATATTGATGATTTCCAAACCGAGAATTCTTGAGATTTCGCTGAAACTCTGAGTATAGTTGCTAAACAAAGATTTTACTCGGGGGAAAGAGATACCGCTCAAACTCTGAGTATAGTTGCAAAACATAGATTTTACTCGGGGGAAAGAGATACAAGAAATCCGAGCTGTGATAATTAATTAGTTAGCTATTTAAAAATCTAGTTAATTGGCATTTTTCACTAATTGAAAATGGTAATTGAATTTTAATTAATTTACAGCTAATTGAGAAATAATTATAATAAATAAGTGTGCATCGGAAAGGCATTTATCTATTTTAAAATTAATTAGATTTAGTTTTGGCTTATTAGCCAATTGGATTTTCAATTAATCTCTTTGTAGTAAAAAATCGAGTTTCATCTAAACGGGAGAGAATGCGTCCCACTACCAGTAGTGAGGGGGGAACAAAATTGTTAACCCACCCACTGTTTCCTCTCTCTCCGTTTCACAGTGAAAACTATGACTCTTTCGTAAATCGTAACTCCCGTATTTCGATCATGATTTTTCCCTCTTGAATTAATAGCAGTGCGCATGGATTTAAAACTCCCGAGCCCGTTTTAGGAACAGTGGCAAGAAAATGATGAAATGAAACTAAATTTAGCATGATGGAAGTTTCGAGGCTTTTCTCATTTCTCAAGAATAATACATGTTAGGCTTTCATACCCCTTTATCGAAAACAATAAATGCATAACCAAAGGCGGAGTAGGAAGTCCATGGGCACTTTCATGGTGTTATTTTTTACTTACGGTTAATTTTTTGACCTTAATTATACAGGTAATTAATTAGAAATTTGTAATTGAAATTAATTAGTTTAAAAATAAATGACTAATTTCTTATTGAATTGAATTAGTTTATATGTCAAATTACTAATTGGCTAATTAATTAGTTTAGAACATTTTTCTAACTGCTAATTTTAATTATTTAGTTGCCAGCTTAATAGCATAGCTAGGCAAGAAATTAACATATTAGAAGTATTCGGATTTTTTTGTGATTTTGAAAGATGCAAACAGTTTTCACAAGAGCGAATGCGCTGAAATTTGCCTACTATTGAAGCGTTTTGTTATTACAGCCCAATAAAAGAAACCTTTATTAATTCTGTGATGCTAGAGCAGATCAAATTAAGACTACAGATTTTAAAGAAGCTAAATACGAATGATATTGCAAAAAACTTCGAGAAGAATTGGTTTGGCATTGTATTTTATTAACGTTGTTTTACTTATTTATAACAAATTTCTTTATAACGGCGTTTTCATTCCTAAATTTATCGATATTTCAAGATAAAAATGGCTTGAAAAGAAAATAATTTTAACCACTCAATATTTTGCTTTAAAATTGACTAAGTTCCTTTAATTAACCTCCCTTGTAATTTGAACAATATTTAAATTACACTCTCTAATACGATTGAAACAATGTGTTTCTAACCTTTTTGTCTATTCATTTAGAACTGTACTTCTAGACCTTCCAGAGTGAAAATATAATAGAAAACAAAGGTAGGATCCTCAATTATTCATAATAGATAAATCGCGCCAGTATTTATTACAATCCTTTTAAATCCTACGACTCATACCGTTCGAAGCTCTCTGATTGAACTTTCCATCTCTAGGCACTGAGTGGCGATTGAGTCTCGAGTAATTAATTATGGCTTTAAAAACTATTTAAACGATTGAATTTGCCTAATTTATTATGAATACGAATTATTACTTACTAGTATTTTCAATCCACCATAAGGTCATAAGAAATGTTCCATAAGTTTGTCACCGGTAACTGAGAGTTTGTCTTGAAGTGACGCTGGCAAAACGTTATAGATTCTGTAAAAGGCTTAACAAAGACTAAATAGGAAGATGGACTGAAAAACTGAGTGCACTCAATTCTCGCGTCGTTCGCGATAGCTCTAAGTAAGTCTCTAGCATAAGTTTCATACTTATGGAACATATCTTCTTAACTTATGATCCACCTTATTCCCTATCGCCCGAACATAGTCTTATCTCGGGATTCGTGGAGGAGAGGAACGGGAAGAAATTCATCTGTCGGCTGCTACTGTAGCATACGACAGACGAATTTCTTGATTTTCTTCCCGTTAATCCTCTCTACGAATCCCGAGATAGCCCCAACTTCCGACAATAGGGAATAAGGTGGATTAGCTGGCATCCTTATGGTTTTCTCATTTGAAAATGATTCGCGATCCTAAAGTAATAAATCTAACCTTGATATCTCACAAATGTCTGCGGTAATTCAAATTAAGCTTGGAACCAGTTTTCATTTAAGAGACCCTTTATTTAATCAGGATTATGTTAAATTTGTGTAATTAGTCCAAAATTAACATATTGCGAGGGAATTCCAAAATACAGGCGAACAGACTAGAAGCCTTCCAGAAGCTATATTAAACCCATAATTCTTCCAATTAGTTGCAACAATTAATTCTTCTTTTCAACAGAGAGACACTTTGCTTGTACGCGACTCTAAAATCGCATAACACAAGCCTGCAGTGTACCGCGTGACCACGTCCACGTGTTTAATTATTCGTAAACCTTCGGTTAAGAAACCCAAAACGTACCAAAGAGAACCGAAGAGGATATTTGCTTGTCCACTTTTAAAAATAAATTTAGCCCAAGTCCCAAAGGCCCACGTCAAGTGATGCTATCTGTCTCTGTTATCGGAACTATTTTATCCCTTTCATGAATTATCATTATATATAAATCCGCCTACATTTCATCACGTAGATTTTCTCGTCAGAAGTAAATGAACTTAAAGCTACGACTCTAAGTTAAATTTTATTTTCAACAAGCCGTTAATATAATTTTAAACATATTTAGCCTTATCAAACACAATTAGAAACTCTCCCAGATAATAATAAATACATTTCAACCGTAAGAGTTCTGGAAATTAGAGCCGAAATTCAAAAATAAAGTTTTCGCGCCACGGTAATCTACTTCTGTCTCCTTTTTTACCAGTCTTTGAACACCACTCCTACCATAAACCCGATTTCCATCTGTTTCCTTCATGTACATGTAAAGAACCTACAGTAGTTGGCAGAACAAAAATGAAGGTGTATAATTCTCCCCTACATTCTCTGCACTGTCATAATGGATGACAACCAGACCAGACTCTCTCCTCTCGTTTTGTTGGGAAATCATAAACGCGTGAGAAAAATTGTTTTCTCGCTATAGGATAGGCGACTCCGAGGGGTCGGTCATTCACGAAATCCAACTTAAGAAATCCGAAAAAATTAACAAAATCACAAATCCGGCAAGAATTCAAACTTATTTCGCTGATTTCGAAATCTCACAAATAAAATCAGTAACGAAATCACAAAATCAATAACGAAATAACGAAATCACAAAATCAGTAACGAAATAACGAAATCAAAAAATCGGTAACGAAATAACAGAATAAAAAAATAAACAAATAAATCACAAAATCAGTAAAGAATTCGCAAAATCCATTACAAAATTCACGAAATCCAAGAAATAGTTTCAAAATCCGTGGAAATCACAGGAAATACCTCAAAATCCGTAGAAATCACGGGGAATCACGGGGAAAATCTGACAAAATCCGTGGGATTTTATCGAATCTTGAAATGAATCAAAATCCGACTAAATCAAACGATACCCGAAGAAATCAAATTGTATTTCAAAATCCCGTACATTTTATCCAAAACGTCCGACCCCTCGCTCTACTCCTTATCTCCGACGGCAGCTGATGCGATATATAAACTGTTCCAGCTTCGGTTGTCAGTACGCGCAATGCTAGGTCTCTATGTGAGGTAGGTTTTTGCGTACTGCCAACAGAAGAAAGCAATACTGATATTTAGGATTTTAAAACGTGATATTCTGTACAGATAGTTTTCACACATGGAGGATTCATACCATTTACACAAGGAAGACGGGCTATCTGGAGGACAAAAGCAGACGGGTTTTTGTCCGCCAGATAGCCCGGTCTCCTGGTGTAAATGGTACGAATTCTCCATGTGTGAAAACTATCTATACTGAAAAAAATATTTGTTCGTCGTTACGTAGAATCCTAGTTTGGCTAGTGCTGAAAACCAATGCTGGAACAGAGTATATATCGAATAATCATAATAAGTTGCCATCGAACGGTTTAAAAATTTATTTACAAAAAACCTTCCTCGCCATTCAAATCAATAAAACCACAGGAAAAATGAATCTAATCTATCAAACAACAAAATAAATCCTCTTCTCGCAAAGACTTAATAACTCATACTCTTACACAAAAAACTTCTTCTGTTATCAACAAATGTTTAGCCATTAAAACCAAAAAATAAAAATATTAAGAATGGTGAAAATGGAGCTTAAAGAGAAAGTTAGGCATTGACTTAAGACGAACCTCAATTTAAACTCCATAAATTAAAACTTAAAAAGTATATGCAACCCATGGTTTACTCGTTCAGCACACGCAAAGTGAATTTGTTTACATTAGGGTTCGGTGCTAATTATATAAAAAAGACTTGGTTTTCCCAAGCCTAAAAAACAAAACGATAAGAGTTTTTCCAGTTGACTGAAGCGTGGATATTTTTTTTCCATATAATTTTAAAGACAATCCGTATTTTACTACACTTTAGAATTTAATTCAATCACCTGATTTTACTGGTAATGGATTTGTTTCCTATAAATTCATTGAAATAAAAAATTACTTATCTCCGATTTTTCAACAACAATCCCATTTTCCTAAAACATTTTATCATGAAATTTATTTTTTTCAAGGGAGAACGTGTCTTAATTTTCAAATATTTTTGTAATTAAATGCATGTTACAAGCTCGTCTATAGTATTGAAGCTTTCGAATACAAAAGACCGACTTTTTTCACCTTAAATATATTATAAAGGGGTTTGTTTCGGCTTTATTCCTAGTCACAACGTGGTCACAATTGTTGAATGGTGTATATCAGTACTTCGACGGAAGATTTTTAGAAGTGTTGGTCTAGTTGCATAAAACTGTTCTGCGAACCCCTAGCCATTAACCCTGTAAATCACGTTATTATTAAGATCCGCAACATTTTAGTTTTATGATTAATCCCAGAGTAAACATCGTTTTATCGAATTTTAACTTATGTATGCTTAAGTAATTCCTTTGTTTGTGTTTGTCACGATTAGTTATCTTATTTTCCCGAATTATTGGTAGTGACATACTTATGGAACAAATCGTATAAACTTATGGTAACACTAGGAGTATGTTTTTGAACTGGTTTGGTTGATTTGCTCTAGGTTGTGTTTGGGGTATTTGGAAGCTGTAAAAAGTGAGACAGACAGACAGAAAAGACTCCCTGCTTTTTGGTCCCAGAGCAACTCAGAGTAGCTAAGTTATTTCATTATGATGTTGAATCAAAGAGAGTAAAGCAAACAAGGATAAATATAGTACCGTTATGATTCTTACTTTGAAAGCGTTATTTTAGGGTGAAAGATGACTTAAAATGAAACTTTAGTAGCCAAAGATTTTTAATTTCGAAGAACTTGGTTAAGTCAATTTGAATATTTATGAGGTCCATAAAATAAAATTTATTATGTTCTTTAACATAGGAAAAACTTTTTTTATCCTATTTTTGCCACAGAAGTGCAAGGATATACAGAAAAGACACGTTCGTCTTTAGTTGACAACATTACGAAACCTTCTCAAAGAAAAATCCTCAGATATTGGACAAGGAAGTGACAATTATATTTAATTTTACACGATATCCCTTGAAAAAAATAAATTTCATGATAAAATGTTTTAGGAAAATGGGATTGTTGTTGAAAAATCGGAGATAAGTAATTTTTTATTACAATGAATTTATAGGAAACAAATCCATTACCAGTAAAATCAGGTGATTGAATTAAATTCTAAAGTGTAGTAAAATACGGATTGTCTTTAAAATTATATGGAAAAAAAATATCCACGCTTCAGTCAACTGGAAAAACTCTTATCGTTTTGTTTTTTAGGCTTGGGCAAACCAAGTCTTTTTTATATAATATCTGTTCCTTCAGTCTTAATTTGTATTAATTTACATCAATTTATTATGAAAATAATTTTCTGCTTGTCAAAAGTCATTCATTTGGGGTTCCAGTAAGACGTTCGTGGGCATATTGGCTCGCACCGAGTGCCTCTCATTATTTTATGGGAAAGTTTAAATAATTTCGCACATGAAAATTGTAACAAAATTGTCACGTTAAAACATATTATAATTAGCTTGCTTGATTGTTGATGTTTTTATATTAAACTTGTAGCAACGGGGGTTATGGCTCTAGAGCGAAGAAAACATTTCGTTGATACTCATAAACATAAAATAGGTATTTTTTTTCTAAGAATCTCAAAATGAGTTTCTCTTTTTCTAAGGTTGTAATATTTTATGAAAACAATAAATAAATGTGAGAAACAATTTATTATCTATAATAATAGTGTTTATTTATTTCATGCAATATGTACATATTAATAAGAATTCCAAAGAATATATGACTGAAAATAGAATATGAATATATATATGTATTTATTACCTTGAGAGTTGCATTTCACTAAAGGGCGCTGCTGGGTTTTCTGATGAAGTTGAACGGTATATTTTATTATTAGAAATTTATTAAGGTTAGATTTGATATTTCACTGGGCGAAACAACTCTTCGAGTTCTGTCTTAGACCAGAAAAGTTAAAGACTTACTCTCTGACGTAATTACTTTCCTTATTTTCTGTTTCAAATTTCGGAATTTTACGTAATCAAAGTACAACTTCGACGCTATCAAAGTCGCAAGTAACAGTAGTGTATAATTTCATAATAATTTCTCTGTTGAACTCGAATCGCTTTACATTACTACATTCTATTATTGGAGGATTTTTTACTGGTTCAGACTGTAACCCTTACATAAAATTCTTATAATTAAATAACAATTTTATTTTAAAAAAAAATATCTTTCAAATCTATTCGTACGTTTGTCATGAATTTCATCTGTTTGTATATTCTGCGTAATTATCTTCCTCTATTTCAATGACAAATTTCACGCATTTCCTTTAAAAAAAACTTCAGTGTTAATCCACGAAATAAAGCTACATTTAGTTCTCTTTTTTAAAAAAGGATCTTCTGTAATATTGGGGAGTCGATTTACTCACGAATGTGCCTCGCATCGTCATTGTTTGTCATTAAGCTCATTGCTTTTTGAACCATGTTTATGCTTTTTCCAAGAGCATAAGAGAGACATCAGTCAAGTTACTGACGAATCTGTGTCGTTTCGTGATTGTTCTGTCACTTACCTCATACCAACTGTTCTCTTGGTATCGGCTCCGGAAGCTTTACGTTTCTTTTGAACTTCTTTCGAAACCGAGAATTTTTCATGGTACTCTCTCAAAGGTTGGATCTCAGGCAGAGAGGTTTTGAAAGCCTCGGCGTATGTTTGAAAGTCGCCTAACAATTCGGCTTCATCTCTCCACGGTTTAAACAGAATGAGTAAAGCGTGACAATACTGCTCTTCTTCTTCCTTCGGTTCATGAATGTAGTGCTCTATGATGTACGGTTTCCCTCTCCGTCTCATCAAACCCAGTCCCTTTTTTAACTCAATGACATTTTCATTTCTTTTCGCACACTCTATGTACTTGATGGAATCATAAAATCGTCCAAACTCGTACAAGCTCACGTTTTCCAGACTATCTGGTCGATTGGGGTATTTGTCGTCCACGAAACCCTTTTGGCAAGTTTCCTTGCTCGTGGGATCATTTTCTCTCAAGCGGGCAAGCTCCGCGAATCCTTTCAACACCTTGGATCGTTTTTCTTTTACATTCGTGTTAATAAATCGTATGGTGTCGGACATTTGGTACAATTTTTGACCCATCATGAAGTCGAGCGCTTCGTAGATGCCGACAGATTTATTTGTTAGAGATTTTAACCCAAAAGCAAATAGTTTTTTAGACAAACTATCGTGCCCCAACTCGGCGAAGGATTCATCCATTTCAGCCCGGTCACCTTTTGTCACGTACCCCGTGACGTATCTCGCCACTATCTCACTGTCATCCGCGACAAATTGCACATCTATGTTGGCTTTCGAAGCCAAAAGCAATGCCGGGTTGTAGTCATTTATGAAAACTTCGTTTTCTTTTCTAGGTAAATCATACAGACGTTTTTGCCGTTTTCTCATTTTTCGGTGGCGAGTTACTGATTCAGTGGAATTATAAGTCGCAACGTTTGTAACGTTCCGGGGGAAACCGTAACAACACACTTTCACTTCCTTGTTTCCACTCTTTACCTTTCGGTAACAACTGGTACAGCATTTATGTGCTTGAAATTTTTTGACTAGGCGATGAAGTTCCGGACTTTCAGCTCCGTTTGGAATTGTACACGAGACATGCTTTTGCACATACTCCAAAATATCTTTCGGCAAGGAAGAACCAATTATGGGAGCGCCCTTGGCCCAAAGCAAGCAATGGTAGTGGGCTAAACCTCGAGACTGGTATTCAACGCGCACAAAATGGTGGGCTATCTGCCCCAGAACCGGATTTTCCTTACACAGCACAAAGTTGTTGAGAAGCGATCTCACTTTTTTGTGAAAATGCTGGCTGACGGTAAGAGGATCAATGTTTAATAGTTCAGTTACGGTCATTAATTCTATTGCTGGTACATCGGCATTCACTTTTCTTAGGTGCTCGTGAAGTTTGATATCATTGTATTCGGCGGGATTGAACGTTAGCAACCATGTTGGGGGTCCATACTCTCTAACCATAGCTAGAACACGTTTTTGAACCTTATACCAGTAATCCTTTGTTCCTCGTATGTGGCCCATGAAAGTCGCCAAATTGCTTTCGAGCTCTTTATCGAGGGATTCGACTTGATTCATCAAGTTCTCGACTGATACATTGATGGGTTTTTTGACGCGCAAAACAAAATTCATACTACTGTTTATCGCTTTCATCGCGCATTCTTGGTACAAATGGAACAGATACGAATAATCTCGCCTAAACATTGCATTTTCGTTCAAGAGACGAGAAAGGCGGTAGTCAGTTTCTGTTATTTTCCCAAAAGGTCTTTCGTCGCTTTTACCGAAGCGAGCCTTTGAAAACAAGTGCACAAAGGTCATGTACTCTAGATTTTTGTCCCAATAGCTAGCTGGTTCGGCTTCAACACGCTTCATTTGGAAAGAAGCTAACAAATCCTTCGGGGGTTGAACATTCACCGGATGGATTGTATAGTGATCGTAAAGATCTTCAACTTCATCTTTTGAAAGCTTTCTTAACAATGCTTCTGGTTGCGTTACAATTCTGTAGGCGTCATCTCGTGAGAGATTAGACCCATCAACTACAGCGCCAACGCAATTATTAAAAGCGTTTTGATCCGTTTCCGCCTGCTGATTATCTATGGCCGAAGCGTTCTCGCTTGAAACCACTGCATCATGACTGTCGTTCACTAAGGCGAGGGGATCATTTCTTCTAAGCAATTCATCTGGGGTTGATGAATTCTCACGCTCATCGACAATCTCTTCGGTGCCGCAAATATAATCCTCATTGATCTGAGTGGCATCGATGAGTTTGTACAAGGGATTAATATTTTTCAGTACAGTGATGGCTTTTTTCAAGGCTTCTAGACGCACTATTTTTTGCCAAATTTTTCTGTCGCAGGTGGGGAGGCCATTAACCAATATGTGCAATTCGTGATTTTTAGGCAATGACGTCGGTATCATGTCGAGATTTTTTTGAACTGGAATTGGGAGGTATATGATTTTACCTTTCAAAGCTTTCACCGCACCAAAGTGAAGGTTTGAGTTCGATTTGGTTCCTAGCCGGACGACAGTATGAAAGGACTTCACAAGTTGGATTAGAGCTTTTTCAAACATGTTCAATCCAGCGATTTCCACTGGAGGAGCGTCAACTCCCAAACCATTAAGGAAACACCTATTTGGAACTTTTCCTTTCCCCAATTCTTTAGAACAGTAAGGACATAAGACCATGTCCATTTCTATAAAGTTTGGATTTTTCAACAGCAATCCAGCTCTTAAAATGAGATAGGCAGGGTTTTCAAAAACTGAGGTGTTTGCCAGTTTTTCTACGGACCTTAAATCAGATTTTCTTAATAATCTAGCACAACAATCGCAAGGAGTGTCGTGAAATTCATTTGTATCTCTCTCAGCTCTAGTAAATTGTTTACTGTAGTAAGCCAAGATTTCACTCTCGTCGAGACTAGGCCTTACATCGTTTTCGGTGCCTTTTGTCGCCTCGTTATCATTTTTGGAAATTTTTAAGCCACGTGTAGCAACAATTTTTCTCAATTCTGGTATAATTTTCCTGAGAGATTCATAATCTCCATGATCAATCTCGTCGGTCAACGTCGATAAAGCGTTTTGCAACGCTCTAACAGAGTAAATTTTGCTCATAATATTCCTAATCCCCGAGAAATGAGGAGCCAATTCTCTGAAGGCTCTCAAGTAACTGTGACATTCCTCGCTCTCGGAGCAATATGCGAAATGCCCAAGATACGGGAAGAGTTTAACCTCCAAATCTGAATCATCCGACGGCAACACTACATTAGATTTTTTGTAAAATTTATTTTTAAAGGAGCAAACATCAAAATCAGACCCAAATAGGTTACTTAAAGCGCTCTCGCTCGCATTTGCTGCCATGTTGATGAAAGCTATGACGGCAAAAATGGCACGTTCTCTAACGTTGCAAATGTCGCTGCATTCCCAATACGAACATTTTCCCTTCGTTTCAATTAATCCAGATTCGTTAATGACGATGTTCGCCTTTGGACGTTTCTCTTTGGAAACGTCTTCTACTTCGTTGAAAATATTTGTGACAACGCCCAATTGATTCACTTGTAAGCAACGTTCAATGACAAAGGCACTGTCTGGTCCATTTATGTCGAGGAAGTTGCCATTTTCATCAACCCATAATTCATTACTTTGTTCCACACTATGGCACTTTTCTCTTAAAACCATTTTGAAAGTTCCATTTTCGTCAAATTGTAATATTTTTCCATATCGCGTTTCACTGTCATCGTTTTTCCTTATTTTGCCATGATTCCCCAAAGGAAAGTACGAAGTCTCTCGATAAAACGCTTCGGTAAGACTGGTGTGAAGCCTTTTTCCGCCAATGATTTTGACAAAATTGTGACTATTTACCAATCCAATTTCTTGCAATTTCTCGGCAAAGCTTTTGAATTCTTCAATAAGGATACCGCGCTTTGCATGGCAAGCTGAGTATATCTGCCTTTTCAAATGAAAAATTTTTCCACACAGTAATTGGCATTGGAGTTTGTGCGATGTAAATTTGGAATTTTGTTTGCCACATGCATTAGCTAAAGTTTTGGACGACATCAATCGTTCAGTAAGTCGCGTAACTAAAAAGCGCTTAAAACTTTCCGCAATCATTTTTTTGTTTTTGGTTTTAAAAATACCTCTATTAAAGTAAACTTTTTTAAGGGGATTTTTTGCCTTACGCTTGACTCTGTACGTCGAGTTTTTACCTTGTGAGTGATGCTTTTTTTTTGAATAATACCTTTTACAAGATAATTTGGTTGCTTCTGATGTTTTCACAACTTGGGCTTTTAGGGCCCTTTGGTTTCTAATTCTTAAGCGTTCTTGCTCCTTCTTTCTACGTTCTCTAGAAACCATTCTAAATATCTAAACTCTCTCTTAGAGGCAACAAAGGTCTCTCTTTGAGCCACAAAAGGTCTCTCTTTAAGCCACAAAAGGTGTCTCTTTGAGCCACAACAGGTCTCTCTTTGAGCCACAAAAGGTCTCTCTTTGAGCCACAAAAGGTCTCTCTTTGAGCCACAAAAGGTCTCTCTTTGAGCCACAACAGGTCTCTCTTTGAGCCACAGAAAGGTCTCTCTCTTTTGAACCAAAAGATATCAGTAAGTGCCAGGAAGGCACACAATGAAACATAAAATCGTGTTTACCTAATGAAATTTGCTAATAAACAGCAAGGTATAGCCTAGTCCGCTTTTAAAAAAGCGTCAAACCCAAACTAACCGAAAATGCCGCTTAAAAACAATGCGAAAATCAAGAAAAGGTACCCAAAAAGTCTTGAAAAATTGACGGATCCTGAAACAGAAATCGTCACTTCAAGAAATAATTGGGCGCAGCTAAATCTTCCACGTGTTAATCTCGTTAAGGTTCGAGCTTCGTATGTAGTTCAGTTCAGTTTTTTTGAGGCATCACTTTTCCGTGGCTAATATAATGTAGGTTCCCACGGGATGCAAGCAATCTGTTAACATAGACGCATTTTTGGAACTGGATGCATTCCATTTAAGGAATTTTCCCCCCTGTATAATAATTCGATCGAAAAGGTCACTGGTCAATCAGCTATATGGTCACTGGTGTTTCAGACTAAATTCTAGCGTACTCCTCCAAGCTCGTCTCTATACTCTATGGCAAGAAGACGTCAGTGACGTCACTACTTTTTTGGTGAATCGGCTGCTCCGTGTTATGCTTATAGTTTGAAGCAAAAAAAAAAAAATAATAATAATAATGCCATAATTTCCATTTCTACCCGATTTGAGTCTTGGAAAATCAAGGAAAGTGGCGATAATACTAAAGCATTATAGATGAGTAACAAAAGTGTTCATTAAAACAGTTTTACGACCATGTTTACATGTGCGCAGAATTGACAATGTTAAACAACTTTGGCAATTGGAGTACACAGGGTTGCATTTTTGCTATATTGACGTTGGTGTGTGCTAATTCACCTAAATTGTTGTGAATACTGTCGGTATTTAATTTAATTCTTCAATTCTTGAAATTAAAGCCAAACTAGGGGACATCATCATACTTTAAGATATTTTCCAGATTGTGTTTAAGTTATCGGAGCCATTTTTCAACGTTACCATGTTGGTATTTGTTTATCAGATTAAATAGGGCCGACCATTGATTTATTTACTCAAATTGAAGCCAGCATAGAGTGCTTCATCATTCGTTAACATATTTTCCTTCATCAACTTAACGTTCAAGTAATTAATTTTATATTTACTTGACTTTAAAACCCTTTTCCTCTAGATTTTGTACCAAGGGATAATAGGTGCCAAAGAATGCTTATCTCTGGATTTAAACTTGTATTTCTTTAATTTCGAATATGATAAGGTGTAAATTTCAAATAAGTGTATTAATTATTCCTTTGTTTTGACAATAGTTATTTTATTGATTTTAGAAATTATAATGAAAAAAAATTATAATGAAAAGAAAAATAAATTATAATCATTGAAAAAAAATCATTCTTGGATATCCACCCTGCAGGAAAATCAGGATTTTATTAAAGATTGCCATAGTCTAAAGCTTAATTATCAAAAATTAATTCACACTTCTGTTTGAAAATTCAGTGAATAATTCTTAAAAGGTTGTTAAAGGGAGAATGAAATGGCTACATATCAATTTTTTATTTATATTGTTTAAATATAATCAAAATAATCTATGCAACTTAAACCAAATTCTTCTGTTAATTAATTTTATATATATTTTTTCCAAGTTTCAAAAGCTGATTTTCTAATTATAAGCTTAACAAATGACTATAAAAATATAACTACTTAGTTAATTTACGTATAAGTGCAATGCAAATTTTAGTATCTCTAATCGTAACTCTTGTTTTTGAAAAGGGAGGATAGTATTTTTATGAAAAATCAATTTGCGACCGGCACCTCACGTGATTTTTTTCAGTCATTACAGCACACACTACTGCCAAGGAAAGGGAAACTCAAAACATGTGCAGGAAAATTTACGTGAAGTGTTGATCGCCAATTGTTTTCCATAAAAATACAGTCGTTCTTTCTCAAAAATAAGAGTTATTGGTCACCGATACCGACCTTATCTTTTTGTGCCCAACAATACTTTTAAGAACTATTTTGGATTAATTTAATAAATTTTATGCCCAGCTAATACTAGTCATAAAAAGTTGAGAGAATCCCTCTGGTAGAACCTGTAGTTTAAGTAACTTACGCATCCATTTCCTCCTCCAATTGATGGAGGAGCATCTCTTCGGCGGCCTCCTCCGGCACCTGCGGGCCCGCAACCTCTACCACGACCTCCGCCACGACCTGCGGCCCTGCGGCCTCAGCCACGACCTGCGGCCCCGCGGCCTGCGCCACGACCTGCGGCCCCGCGGCCTGCGCCACGACCTGCGGCCCCGCGGCCTCCGCCACGGCCTGCGGCCCCACTGCTAGTTGGCTCCGTGGGCCTGTTATTAATAATGAAACTTTAGAGTACGTTTAGCATTTGAAAATTTATAAGTTCATAGGACTCTCAGTAAGTCTATAGCATTACGAAGTATAGGTAGCGTCATACTTATGGAACGTATAAACTTATGCCTTAAGCAACTAATAAAGTACTATACCACGTCGAGCCCAGCACTGGCGTTCAAAGTGACCGTAGCGGTTGCAGTTGTTGCACCGGCGTCTTTTGCCGATGCCGCCGCTACGGCCACGATTTTGTCGGTATCCGTTGCCCCGGGCAAGACGGCCGGCCTCACCGCCCCTTCCGGATCCTCGGCCCCTACTGGGCCCATGCCCCCTTCTCGGCTCGCGTCCCCTTTCATTTACGTTCAAATTTATGGTGCAATTTGCACCAGTGACGGTGAAATATCTGTCCATTTTGAACTGAAACAAACTTTAGTTTGTTAAAAAATATTTTTGCTAATTTACCCTCTTCAGACGAGGATAAAAAGCTGGTATGCTAAACCTGGTGTGATATATAAACTATGAGTGGGAGAATAACAGTAAAATAGGATATTGTCCACATAAAATTGTATAATTTGTTATTAAATTTTGAATTTAAAATCGTAGGGATCATTAACCAAGGCTTAAGATCTATATGGTCAAGAAAACGTTTTAATAGATTTGAAAGTCAATATATAAACATTAAGTGGGATAAGAACAGCAAAATAGGATATTGTCTACATAAAAATGTATAATTTGTTATTAAATTTTGAATTTAAAATCGTACGGCTCATTAACCAAGGCTTAAGATCTATATGGTCAAGAAAACGTTTTAATAGATTTGAAAGTTGATATATAAACACTGAGTGGGATAAGAACAGCAAAACAGGATATTGTCTACATAAAAATGTGTAATTTGTTATTAAATTTTGAATTTAAAATCGTAAGGCTCATTAACCAAGGCTTAAGATCTATATGATCAAAAAAACGTTTTAATCGATTTGAAAGTCGATATATAAACTATGAGTGGGATAAAAACAGTAAAATAGGATATTCTCGACAAAAAAATTATATAATTTGTTACAAAATTTTGAATTTAAAATCGTAGGGAAAGAAAATTAGAAGCTTACTTACTTCTTCTTGCTAGTCCTGATAATAAAATGACCGCGACGCGAGAGACGTTGTACTACCAAGCGGGGGGGGGGGGAGTGATCGAAAAGTTCACGAATTTTCCCACCACCCGTTCAGCAACGAGCTACGATCACCAATCGGTTAACTACCACATTATTTTCTCACTATGGTACCGCTGACCTGCAATTTAACCACGTTTGTATTCGATAGGTCTCGCTGAACGTAGTTCATAAAAGCGCGATAAACGGTGAGATGCAGCAGATATTGTATATTCGCTAATAAAAAATTTCCCTTCGATGTTCAAACTAACATACAAGGACACAAAAGTAAGGAACCGATATATTTTTATTGCTTTTCTTGAATTACAATCTAGAAAGAACCATAAAATGGTTTTAAAAGTGGCGGTATAACAACTTTGTCCTGTTCCTAGCGACTTCTCACGGGAAAGGTGATAAACACATATATCTTTGACAGTCGCAAATGGCAACGTAAGCCTTGGTCGAAACTAACAACTGATAAAAAATTTAACAAGGTATCTTAAGTAAAGTATTTCACCTTGGACACTTAATTAAACAAAAATTAGGCCCGCCAGTAAGTTTTTAATAGAAAAAATGTTATATTAATTGAAAAACACTAAGCAAAAGTTTTAAGGCGGTGAAATGGCAAATTAGCGTCGTCTGCTGTAGAGTAATGGCAAATTAGCGTCGTCTGCTGTAGAGTAACTTTTTGAGGTACTTCCATTTTTGATTTAATTAACATATTTAGACTTAATTGTTTTTGATAAAACTTTTAAAAGGCACACCTTTAATAGTTACTTGTTAATTTGAAAGTATTCCGAAAGCTAACTTCAATGTAGTTTTTAAATGATTCGATGTACAGGAGCACCAAAAACCCCATGTTATTCCTATGGGAAAATCAGCGAAAATCTGTGAATTTTCATTTAACATTACTGGAGGGTCTCGGTTCTTATCTAGAAGGGCCTCCCGGCCCTCTAGAATAGGGAATCTCAGAGTAGGATTTTAGCCATGTCATTATCAGGTTAATGTCAATATACTTTATGCATGACGTCACGAGTGACGACTTCTACACCTGCCCCCACTAATTGACGCAGAAAGACCCAGAACACGGCTGTTAAAGATTCCAAGCAGACGAAATCTATAAATTCCTCCCCATATATTTGAGGAGAATTCTTAACAAACACTTCGAATTTGAATTTGTGTCAAACCCTATAAGATTGTTTTAGGTATTTCAACAGACGAGTGGGGTCTATTAAACACACTTTTCTAATTTCATGTATATTATAATTTCATAGTTAAAATATTGATTATTATAATGAAATTTTGGTATTTGACCTATTTCTAGCTTAACACTTAAGTGTTGAGCTAATTTCAGGTTTACAAGTGGGGACCTTAACCGTCTTCCAACCTTATATCTGGGGATATTTGTGTATAAATTATTAGATTTTGTACTAGTGTCGAAGCCTATATGGTTCCATCAAGTATTTCAATTTCATTTTTCACACTCGATAAATTTACAAGTGGGGACCTTCACTGTTATTTCAACAGACAAGTGGGGTGTTTTAAACACACATTTTCAAATTTCATGTATATTTTAATTTTATAGCTAAAATATTGATTATCAGAATGAAATTTAAGTAATCAGTCCTATTTCTAGCTTAGCAGTTAAGTTTTGAGCTAATTTCAGGTTTACAAGTCGGGACCTACCTTATATCTGGGGACATTTGTGTATAAATTTTTAGATTTTGAATTAGTGTCAAGTATTTGAAGATAATTTTTCACACTTGACAAATTTACAAGTGGGGATCTTCGCTGTCATTTCAACAGACAAGTGGGGTCTTTTATACACACATTTTCTAATTACATGTATATTATACTTTTGTAATTAAAATACTGATTATTATGATGAAATTTACGAAATAGGATCTTTATGTTTCCTTCAAGTATTTGAAGATATTTTTTAAAACTCGAAAATTTTACAAGTGGGGACCTTCGCTGTCATTTCAACGGACAAGTGGGGTCCTTAAAATATGTTTTCAAAATTCATTTTTATTCACATTTTTTAATTAAAATATTGATAATTATGATGAAATTTACATTATATGTAACGTTGGTCCCATTTTAAAATGTGGGGAACTTGGCCGTCTTTTAAATGTACATCTGGGGACATACAGTTTTTTTAATCGAGTTAATGTTTTAAACGAAGTTAATTTAATGACGCCTAAAGAATTAGGAAAAGTAGTTTTCGTACGTCAAGTGTAATTAAATTATGAAAAAATCACCGTTCGGTCTGTGAGATACAAGATTTTATATTGTTATAGCTGAATAATGTATATTTTCTATTTCTAAAGTAGCGACATCTATCTGTGCTTATTGTAATGAAAACCCATTTTTGAGCCCCCACATGTACGCCGAAGAGACCATATGGTCCTCATTTCGTACAACTGGGTACCCGGGTGTGTGAAAACCTCTGGCGACATCTCTCGGATATGTGTTAATTTCCATGGTCCCCACTTGTGATGTGAAAACCCCAAGTACCTTACAAGTGGGGACTTTTTCAAAAAAATTAATTTGGGCTCTAATTAGTCTAATTATATCATTTATCTAATTACTTACATGTGAGGACTTTAAAATGTCCCCACATGTAAGTCGGGTCCCCACTATGTGGGTGAAAAGATTGTCAGAATCGCCACTTGTCAATCTTATGCAGACGCAGACAGACACGGCCGGTGTAATACCTCTCACGTGACATACGTCACTCGGAGAGGTAAAAATGGACGATTTACTGTATTTTCTTCGAGAAAATTTTGTTTTTTAGAGATTTAGGATTTATTTGTTCATTTTAATTAAATTAATACCTGGATTTTGGCACATATCTAAAACGTAGTTTACAAATTAAAAATGGTTAAAATTTGCTTGGTTCCCGAATGTTGAAGCATTTCAACATCAAAGAAAACATCATTTCACACAGGCATGTTTTCATTTTTTTATGTTTTATTTCATAATTAATACTCGCTGTTTTACGGTTATTAAGATTCCCACTTTCAAACAAATTGCTATGCCATAAATGGCTTGCAGCCATCAAACGGTCGGACTTAGCCACCGGTAATAATAATTAATTTCGTTTGCGGTGATCACTTTTGGGAAAGTGACTATGGCGTACGTGAAGACGGTAACAAACGGAAATTACTTAAGGAAGACGCAATACCTTTATTGTTTTACTTAAGATTTAAGGATTCTGGCTTAAAAGTATACATAATGATTGTATAAAGTTTAATTTGGTATTCCAAATGAAACTTTTCCGTATTAATTTTACATTGAGAAAAAAGATTATCTTAAATATTAAAATAAATATAATTAATATTTAATATTTTCTTCGTTATTTGTTCGCTTATTGAGCGTTACATCGTTTTAAAAAAGAACAATTAAACATTGTTGAGAGACTTGACTAATATATACGTTTGACATGAAGCATACACCTGTTGCTTCGCCTTACTCAAATAGGTAGTATATAAAGGATTCGAATCACAGCTGTAGATAAGAACATTGCACTTGCGTGAACCTTTGGAGGAAGACCCCGGCATTGGAAGGCTAGACGCTTCTCATAACCCTAGCCGATCGCCGCCTACGTCTTAACCTTAACGATGATGATGGAGATAGAAGCCAATATGTACAGAATTGTGTCCATGTGGGATGGACAATGACCAGAAGATGGTGGTGTTTAGAAGCCAGTGTGTACAGACTGGTGTTCATGTGGGATGGACAAAAGACCGGAAGATGGTTGTGTTTAGAAGCCAGTGTCTACAGACTGGTGTCCATGTGGGATGGACAAAGATCAGAGGCTTGTGGTGTTAGATAGGCAATGAAGTAATACCCTGTAAGTGGAACACAATATCCGGGAGCTGTAAATGCGGTCCGGGAATTTAAAACACCTTTGCTCCGATTTGCAAACTGCGAACGCGGTCACGTGGGTGTAAGAACATTCAGACAGACACACAGACACGTCGAATTTAAAACCTCTCCGTGACATACGTCACTCGGAGAGGTAAAAACCAAGCAAAAGTATACTCAAGAAATTCGAAGCTTTGCCATGACTGTCCACTTCTATTCGCCTAAAGTGTATGCATTTTTAAGGAAACCGTTCTGTTTGCCCCATCCAAAACTTTGCGTGAATGGACAAATAAAATTGATGGCCAACCCGGGCTCTCTACTGTAAGCTTCGGGTTTATCAAATCTGAGGTGGAAAAATCAAAACATCCAATATTGAAAACGCTCTCTTTGGATGAAATGTCTTTTAAAAAACATACGGAATGGACAGAAAAAGAATTTTCCGGCTATGTTAACTTGGGGTTAGGCCATTGAGCTCAAGACTCTGACGAGATCGCAACATCAGCCCTAGTTTTTATAGCTGTTGCTATAAATGCACATTGGAAAATGCCAGTTGGCTATTTCCTGGTTCATGGAACCCCCAGCTCCATGTTGAAAACTCTGGTAACAGAGTGTGTTTTCAATATACACTAAATTGGGGCTAAATGTATCGCTCTTGGTTGTGATGGGCTGAAAAGTAACCTCACAACGGTTCAATTACTTGGAGTAATAATCTCAAAAGATGTCATACAGAGCATTTCCCGAACCCTGGTACTATATTATTTTGTCTTTTTTCTTTAGCCTTTACTCTATGTGTACACTGTTTCTAAGTTATTTTACACCATTCAGCAGATACTAGTGAGAAGGTATAAATTGCTCTAGACGCATGCCACATGCAGAAACGTTTGAGAAATTTATGGGAGCACTATGGTGTTTTTCTAACCAACGCACGGGCGAAGAAGAAAAAATCAACTCTTTTCTTTATATAATAAACATTGCGTATTTATTTAGCGTATTGGCTTGGTATATGTCTCCATCTTACATAGCTACAGGATTACGAGGGTTTAACCATGGTAAATAAGCTTAAAATAAGCTTTTAAAATTTCACATATATTTTAAAAGCCAAAAATTGAAAGTAAACTTGGCAGCGCAAACTATTATAAGCTCTGTATCGAAGGGTATGGACTTTTATGGAGAAGGCTGTATCCAGTATTCCAAGAAAGTGGCCCAACATTGAAGTTTAAAACATTCATGGATAGGTAGATAGAATTTTTTACCTTTATTATTTATGTCTCGATACCTTCGACATATCCTTCCTCTCTTGGACTTCCACTGATTGTTTGACGTTTTGAATTCGAAAAATGCTATGAGTAAAGGCTTTAATTCGAACTTTAAATCTAGAAATTACAGAAAGGCATTTCTAAAGAAAAAATAAGTTCTACTAAATCTGACTGACACCGAAGTCAACTTAATTCAAAAAAGTCCAAGGAAAACAGTCATTTTGGGTTTTGCGGAAAGATATATTACAATCACCACCAAAGTATATGTTAAAAACACTAATTCTATTCTGATCAATATAAAAACCACTCATTGCTTTTGAAGGTACTTTTTGACCTACAAACTGTTCCAAGACCATCTTGAATTGTATTTTATTACAATTTGACAAAGAGGAGGCTAAAACAATATTCCTAGCTGTCGAAAAATTCACTGTATTATGTGACCACTGGTGGGCTCAAACCACCAAACTTTCGGTTAACTGCCGAAGGCGCTAACCATTGCGCCACGGAAGCTTTGAAATTACATGGTCATCAGGTACTGTGGAAAAACTTTGACTTTTTACGTTACATCTGAGACGTCAAAACACCGCTCTCGGGTGGGCTCTAACCACCAGCCTTTCGGTTACCAGCCGAAAGCGCTAACCATTGCGCCACGGAAGCTTTGAAATTAAATGGTCCTCAGGTATTGTGGAAAAATTTTGACTTTTTACCTTACTTACAAAACTTCTCTACAACATTCCCGGGTGGGCTCGAACCGCCAACCTTTCGGGTAACAGCCGAACGCGCTTACCATTACGCCAAGGAAGCTTAAGAATTAAATGGTCGTCAGGAATTGTCGAAAAATTGTGATTTTTTACGTTACTTTCAAGACTTCACAACAACTCTCACGGGTAGGCTCGAACCGCCAGCCTTTCGGTTAACAGCCGTAGGCGCTTACCATTAAGCCAAGGAAGCTTAAAAATTAAATGGTCGTTAAGTATTGTCGAAAAATTGTGACTTTTTACGTTACTTTCAAGACTTCACAATATCGCTCCCGGGTGGCCTCGAACCACCAACCTTTTTTTTACAAGCCAAACCCGCTGACCATTGCGCCACGGAAGCTTAGACATTAAATAATCGTCAGGTATTGTGGAAAAACTTTGACTTTTTATGTTAAATCTGA
This sequence comes from Phalangium opilio, assembly GCF_054372755.1. Classification (NCBI taxonomy): domain Eukaryota; kingdom Metazoa; phylum Arthropoda; class Arachnida; order Opiliones; family Phalangiidae; genus Phalangium; species Phalangium opilio. Next base: position 496,726 of record NW_028324178.1, read on the forward strand.
GACATCACAACAATGATCCCGGGTGGCATCCAACCGCCAGCCTTTCGGTTAACAGCCGAACGCGCTAAACTTTGCGCCACGAAAGCTTAGAAATTAAATTATCGTCAGGTATTGTGGAAAAACTTTTACTTTTTACGTTACATCTGAGACTTCACAACAAAGTTCCCGGGTGGGCTCGTTTCACCAAACTTTTGGGTAACATCCGAACGCGCTAATCATCACGGTGAGGAAGCTTAGACATTACATGGCCGTCAGGTACTGTGGAAAAACTTTGACTTTTTACGTTACATCTGAGACTTCAAAACTACGTTCCCGGGTGTACTCGAAACCACCAAACTTTCGGTTAACTGCCGAAGGCGCAAACCATTGCGTCACGGAAGCTTTGAAATTAAATTGTCCTCAGGTATTGTGGAAAAACTTTGACTTTTTACGTTACACATGAGACTTCTCAACAACGTTCTTGGGTGGGCTCGAACCACCAAACTTTTGGGTAACAGCCAAACGCGCTAATTATTGCTACACAGAAGCTTTGAAATTAAAAGGTCATCACGTTCTGCGGGAAAACTTGGACTTTTTACGTTACTTATAAAACTTCACAACAACGCTCCCGCGTGGGCTTGAACCACCAACCTTTCAGTTAACAGCCGAACGAGCTAATCATCACGCCAAGCTTAGAAATTACATGATTGTCAGGTACTGTGGAAAAACTTTGACTTTTTACGTCTCTTATAAATCTTCCCTACAACGTTCCCGGGTGGGCTCGATCCACCAAACTTTCGGTTAAAAGCCGAACGTGCTAACCTTTGTGCCACGGAAGCTTAGAAATTAAATGATCGTCAGTTATTGTAGAAAAACTGTAAATTTTTACGTTACTTATAAAACTTCACACCAACGCTCCCGGGTGGGCTCGAACCGCCAACCATTCAGTAACAGCCGAATGCGCTTACCATTACGCCAAGGAAGCTTAAAAATTAAATGATCGTTAGATATTGTGGAAAAATTGACTTTTTACGTTACTTGTAAAACTTCACTCCAAAGCTCCCGGGTGGGCTCGAACCTCCAACCTTTCGGATAACAGCCGAAAGCGCTAATCATCACGCGAAGGAAGCTTAGAAATTACATGGTCGTCAGGTACTGTGGAAAAACTTTGACTTTTTACGTTACATCTGAGACTGCTCAACAATGTTCTTGGGTTTGCTCGAACCACCAAACTTTTGGGTAACAGCCGAACGCGCTACATAGAAGCTTTGAAATTAAATGGTCATCAGGTACTGCGGGAAAACTTGGACTTTTTACGTTACTTATAAAACTTCACAACATTGCACCCGGGTGGGCTTGAACCACCAACCTTTCAGTTAACAGCCGAACGCGCTAATCATCACGCCAAAGAAGCTTAGAAATTACATGATTGTCAGGTACTGCGGTAAAACTTTGACTTTTTACGTTACATGTGAGACGTCACAACACCGCTCTCGGGTGGGCTCTAACCACCAGCCTTTCGTTTAACAGCCGAAAGCGCTAACTATTGCTCCTCGGAAGCTTTGCAAAAGATTGATCGTCACGTATTGTGGAAAAACTTTGACTTTTTACGTTACTTATAAAACTTCACTCCAAAGCTCGAGTCCCGGGTGGCCTTGAACCTCCAACCTTTCGGATAACAGCCGAACGCCCTAAACTTTGCGCCAAGGAAGCTTAATATTTAAATGATCGTCAGGTATTGTGGAAAAACAACGTGCACTTGTAGAGCAAAAATTTTACTTTCTAAATATGTATTTAAATTATACTGAGGTACAAATCTGAATATGAAATTAATATTTTTCAAAAATATCACCGGCCGAAACCCTATTTATTTTTGTAATTAATCCTGCTCTAATTAAGGTGTTTAATTGAGTAGAGAGCGATATGTGTACTTTTAGAACGCATACTTAATTATAAATTAAATTTGAATCCAATAGGTAAACATTATAAAATAAAACGCAAAAATCGAAAGAAATAAATAATAGTTTAAATAAATGAAAACTTAAATTATTTTGGTTATTAATCTTGATCTAATGAAGGTGTTTAATTGCTGGCAAAATTAAAAATAGAACGTAGAACGAAATGTTTTCTTTTAGAATAAGTATTCAATTATAATTTTAATTAAATTTGAATCCGATAAGTAAACATTATAAAATAAAACGAAAAAAAATAATAATTAAAAACAAAATAAAATGAAGACTGACCTATTATTATTAGCGGTGGTGGAATTTGAACTCGTCGATTCAACTCCATAAATGTTAAGTGTCTGATCACTCATGACGTCGTTGCCGACTTCGGAATTACACTTCGGCGGAGGAGTTTCTCGATGGACACTTAAGGAATTAGGCCTAAAAAGAAAAATCGGAATTAAAGGTTAAATAATTATAAATTTCGAAAGAAGGAGCCAGCCAGCGCCGAGGATTTGTTAAACGAGAAGCCTTGTATCGGTTCCAACTTCCACCTAAGGTTAATCAATTTTTATAAAACATAATAAAACACTCACTCATTTGGTAACGCGGCTGCTGGTAATGTCGCATTTTCAACATGACTCAAGGCTATTGGGGTAAAAAAAGGGTGGTCTTAAATACAAATAAATATGACATAACGACCTTCGTTTTAAAGTTTAACCTTAACCATTTTCACATGGTAAGATTTATTCGAGGGGTAATACACTTTTAACGAAAAATTTTAATAGACCCAAGTGTTTTAAATTATTTATAGTCGTCTGTGGATATTTAATATTAAATGATTTTAACTAGTTTTAAATTAAATATAAAGAAAGGCTTACCACTGTGGGGATTTTCACTTAATGATTGATTTAGGTTAAGGTTTAAGAAGGCATTGTTGTCAGCAACAAAGTCACACTTTCGGTTCGAACCTTATTTAAAAAAATATGCATAAATAAATAAATAAATATTTTGTAAAGGCTTATATCTTCAGATCTACAGTAGATAGAAAAAAATGTAAAAACATCCTCAGAAAGTAGACATTCCGTAGACCATTCCCTCAAATGTTCATCAATTTCTTACTTTTAATAAAATTGCTATAAATTGTTTTATAATTATAACCAGAACTTTATACTGTATATTTTGAATTACAACGAGGTGTTGAATCATAATAACAAGATTATTAAATATGCCGGGCCGCCCAAGTTGACGTTCGTCGAGTTGAACATAAAACGGGGTCAAAGATAACAGTCTGAAAAATTGATTTGAAAAAAAAGCACAGAATTTTTTCTGTTTTCTTGTATTTTATATAGTCTGCTTTAAATAACTAATATGACGTAAATCTCTACTAACTAGTTACGTAATATAATAGAAACCAGATCACCCTGATCAAACTAAAATACTTTAACCATTAATTTTAGGAATATATATTACGGACAAACAAACACAGAGGCAAAACGGACGCCCGTTTAAGCTAGCTATACATAAAAATCACAGGGAACCATATAAAATTCATAAAAAATGAAAAAACACCCGTACATATTTCAAACCAGGATATCAGAGAATATCAACGCCTTCCTAAAACACCATACAAAATAACTAACCTTCACGCTAGCATAATACAGTTATACAACTTCAAACCCAAATAATTATAAATGGTAATTAAATATTTGAGAAATTAACTAATTTAAATAAATAATGCCGTGGGGAATTTCTGAATTAACTATTATTGTAGGCCTATAACTAATAATTACGAATTACTAAATATTTAGGGAAAAATTCAATAGAAGACGAAAAATATGAATAGATAGAAATGAAATAATATATATAAAATCAGCCTTACTCTTACGTCATAAACAGAAATAAACGGATGTGTACGGGTATTATGAATTATTTTGAAGGTCTAATCGAGCGAAGACATGGACGTAAGTAATTAACTATAAGTTTAAAATGACTTCTATACTCGTCTAACTTAAACCATTTTACGAAAAATTGGTGGAACTATAGGCTTTGGTTAATTATTTGTCCCCTTATCAACAAGTAACCGCGATGGAGGGTTCATAGTGAGTAACACCTTTTTTAGACCAAGATAACGGATAACACTTCGAAGGATGACTCATAGTGCTTATATCTTTTTTATAACCCTCAAGGTGGATTAGCTATGCATAGGTTTTTTAGTATAATTTAGTAATTTTTCTACTGTGGTATTAGAGAAATTCATTGGAACCGTGTTTGCGCGTCTAAGGTATAGAAATGACCTCGAATAGCTAAACCACCCTATAATCTAATCCCCGGGCAATTTTGGGGGGTGAAATATACAATAAGGGGCCATAAAAAGTTTCCTTACCGTAGAATTTATTTAGTTGAACTTTAAACCCACCTTATTTTAATTTAACCTTATTCTTAACCGTAGTTTAATGACATGACAATACCACATGACGTTAATTTTCAAATTTCATTGTTGCCAGTGCCTAGGGCACGTTTCTAGTTGGCCAATGAACTTGTTTTAACTGTTAAAAAATATAAATTTTGATATGTACATACTCTTGTACAGGCGTGTTTTTCCATGTACATACACTTTAAGATAAATTTCTAACAAGATTTATAGTCTATCATAAAAAATTTCAACTTCCATCTTAACCTTAGTGATATTTATTATGTCTATGTTGGGAAAGTTTGCATAGAAATAGGCCAAAACAAGGAAACACCTCCGAAGCCCCCTGTAGCACGATTTACGCTCATCTTCCAGGGAAGAGGCGTAGGTCTAAGCCTTTGTCATAACTAAGTTAAATGTCAAGTCGTCAACCAGGGACAAACGTAGAGCTAAGCCTATGTGGTTATTAAGTTAACGAGCTTACCATAAAGTCCGGTAGTATTTGCTTTTAACAGGTTGAGAGGCTCGTACAATAATAAACACCACACTGTATCCAATTGACAAAGGCTTATAATACACACGTAAAATTTAAACTACTAAGGGCGCGGGAGCCGCCACCGTCTTTGATTCAATCACAAAGCCGACACAGACACGACTGAGTCTACACCCCCGATTGAAGGCTGCTTCCCGCCACTTCCCTCTCCACATTGCATCACTGATTAGACCCTTGAGCGTGAGAAAATAACTAGGCTTACAGCGACATCTATAAATGTACGGTTTAATTTAAATAATAGTACTTTTTACCTCTCCGAGTGACGTAGTCCAGGAGAGGTTCTGTAACGGCCGGCGGCCGTGTCTGTCTGTCTGTGTGTCTGTCTGTCCGTTGTTACACCCACGTGACCGCGTTCGCAGTTTGCGTATCGGAGCAAACGTGTTCGCCATTTCTGAACTGCTTTCACAGTCACGGAAATGGCTACTCTACTTGAATTCTCACACCACCATCTTCTGGTCTTTGTTCATCCCACACGGACACCAGTCTGTACTTACTGGCTTCTAATGACCACCATCTTCTGGTCTTTGTTCATCCCACACGGACACCAGTCTGTACTTACTGGCTTCTAATGACCACCATCTTCTGGTCATTGTCCATCCCACATGGACACCAGTCTGTACACACTGGCTTCTAATCACCACCATCATCTGGTCTTTGTCTATCCCACATGGACACCAGTCTGTACACCTGGCTTCTAACACCACCATCTTCTGGTCTTTGTTTTTGTCCATCCCACATGGACACCAGTCTGTTCACCTGGCTTCTACTCCATCGAAATCGTTTGGTTTAAGACATTCGCGGCGATCAGCTAGGGTTACGAGAAACGTCTAGCCGCTCCCTAGGGTAGGATCGTCTACCAAAGGTTTTCGCATTTGCGGTTGTTCTTGCTTTTAACTGTAGTTCGACACCCTTATATACTACCTATTTGAGTAAGGCGAAGCAACCGGCGTATGCTTCATTTCAAACGCCAATATTAGTCAAGTCTCTCAAGAATTTTTAATTGTTCTTTTTAAAACGATGTAACGCTGAATAAGGTGAATAACTAACGAAGAAAATATATTATAATAATTATATTTATTATATTTATTTTAGTATTTAAGGTAATCTTGTCTCTCAAAACAAAATTAATACGGAAAGGGTAAAACAGCAGTCTATGTGTTTGTCTGTCCGTTGTTACACTAGTGCTTCGCGTTAGCAGTTCGCCTTGTGTTGATGTGGAAAGAAATTCTACAAAACCTTAATATTTGGTTTTCTCATAATTTAAAATTAATATATGGAAATACTTTTCGTAATTTCTATGCCTTTAGTAGTTTTGTAGCTTTAAAGCTCTGTTTCATTTTGATATCCCAAGAATATTTTTATAATTATTATTTGAAATGGATGTTTATATATTACTTAAGCTATACTACATCTGTTTATAGCATAATCCTTTCGTTTTTGATAAGAAGAAGAACGATACTATGTCGGTCAAATGAACTTTTATTTGTCAATAGGCTTAGTGAACCCAAAAGTAAAGGCTTGGGTTTGGTTCTCGTTTCTGTAATGCAGAGACATTAACGGTTCAGAGTGGGCCGAAAGTTAAATACACTTTTAAATAATCAGGCTTAGATTTTATAATTGAATAAACCATCATGGTGAAAATCTAAGCCGCGTTCAGCAGAGCTCAGCGCTGTTAGCAGTGTCGTACAGAAGGGGATTTTGTTTTTGAATTTTAACGTCACGGTGCTCAGCGCGGTCACCAAAGAAAATAGTCGGGTATTAGGATAACGTGACGTAAAACTCGTAGTTCTCAGCTTGGCTGTAAAAACATGGAGGTATTATTACAAATAGCTCTTGCTGATTCTGATGGGACTATACCTATTTAATTGGCGTGAAACCAGTTGATCACGCGAGAATTTTAAGAGACATGTTAGTCTTTTTAATTTTAATTATAAAGGCCGGTTTACAAAGGCGCGTAAAGCCGATACAACACTGGGCAGACGTTGAAGAAGAAGCGTTTTTAAATCTCGCGCCTGTAGACGCGCTCCTCCAACAGTTCCCTGTTTCCGCTTCGGTTCGTTCCCTGTCGTTTACATACAAGCGATACAATAGGTCGCCTATAAAGATATCGTCTGCTATTTGTGTCGGTAAATTTGGAGAAACGTGATCTAAAATGGCCGTGACGTTGTTGACAACACTTCTTCTACTCAAGAAAAAACTGTTATTAATGAAAAAGAAACGACTATTTCAATTAAGATTATAAAAAAACGTCTTGGTTTGGACCAAGGCCGAAAAAACAAACGATATGTCTGAGGTTTATCAGTTGACTGAAGTTTCAGATATTGCAATTTCTTTTTAAATTACTTTTATTCCTTTAATCCTTAATCAATATTTAATTCAATCAACTTATTTTTACTGTTAATCGATCTATTCCCTCTAAATTAATTTCAAAAATTACATATCTACGCTTTTTCAAGAATAATTCCATTTTCCGAAAACATTTTATCATGAAATTAATTATTTTGAAGGGAGTACGTGTTGGGTGACGAATATTGAATATTTGAAATATTATACGAAGTGTCTAAAAAGAGCAAGCGATCTTTGATATAACTCGAAAGGAAAATGTAAATATTTGATAGTGGATGCATATATTGGGGACGCGAATTTATACATTTAACTTCGAATATCGAAATGTTACATTTTTTTGTCGCGACTATGAAGGAAAGGTTGCACTGCAGTTTCCCTCTCCGAACTTCAAAGCTTCTTGGCCATAACTCAATCTAGATTTGGAACGTCATCACCCCTTACTACATTGTTGGCGTTACTTGTATTGTACACCGGTTACGTATTACGCGGAATGATTTTATCAGGCGTAGAGACCATTTCCGAAAACACACAGGGGCGAGGAGACCATTGGGGTATTCTTCCTTGCACCAAGGGCCATCGTCAGACGGTGCCAAAGTTCACTACAGGCGGGAGGAAAGTCAACTCGCACTGCCTCTAGCGGTGCTTCTAGGCGAGAGGGAGAAGACCCCAATGGCGGCATCGCCCCAGTGTTTTAGTTTCTCCTTATGTAATTTGTGTACGATCGGTCCATGGCAGTTCTGGTAAGGTATGATGTGTTCAACCATTTTATTTCCTCAGGAAATAACAAGTCATCGGAACTGAGAAGTATTTCTTTTTATGTAAACTTTACCCTTTCCTTTGGTTATATTTACACCGATATCATATTTTTCCAGTGCATAAAAGGAGAGCTACCTACTAAAAGAAACAAGACAGGACCGAGGTTGTTGCTTTGTCTTAAGTAGACAACATAAGTTTATAAATTAGTTTGAGCAAAATAAATTCTTTATCATAATTTCTTGACATCAGTCTTCCCAGCAACTTACAACAGATTTAACCTTTTTTGGTGCAAACTTGAAAATTTGTCAAGGCAACAAGAATTAAAACTGTGCTTCCAACTTAGTAATCATCGACACGAAATCCCTTCAAAATAATTAATTTCATGATAAAATGTTTTCGGAAAATGGAATTATTCTTGAAAAAGCGTAGATATGTAATTTTTGAAATTAATTTAGAGGGAATAGATCGATTAACAGTAAAAATAAGTTGATTGAATTAAATATTGATTAAGGATTAAAGGAATAAAAGTAATTAAAAAAGAAATTGCAATATCTGAAACTTCAGTCAACTGATAAACCTCAGACATATCGTTTGTTTTTTCGGCCTTGGTCCAAACCAAGACGTTTTTTTATAATATCTGTCCCTTCAGTCTTAATGTAATTAAAATTTGAATAATTTCATGTTTTTTGTACCGACATACATTTGGGGTGTATCTATTTCTAATAGCTTAAAGAAGTACTTAAGTATAGTTAATTATATGAACTCATATCCAATAACATAGTTTTCGAAAAGCATATAATGTTGTACTTTATATATGAAGTTAGTTCAAAAATGACAGTATTTGAAATGTAGAATAAATTTTTTTATTTGTTGTGTACACTCTAAACATATATCAATGAGAATTTTTGAGGAAATGCATCATGAGTAGAAGAGCTTGAAGACGATGTCTATATAAGCATATTGTGTTGTACTTTATTTATGAAAAGTTTAAAAACGACGGTATTTGAAATATGGAAGAAAAATATTTGTTTCGTACACTGTATACATATACAGTGTTGTCGAGATCAGACCAACAGCTTCCTTTATGTACAACCCCCAATACTGCCAACGGGTGATGTCGTGCTAAATTATACAGGGTGTAAATAAATGTTTAGAATTCATGTTTTATTGTATTTAAGTGACAACGAGTGGCAAGATACACAAAGAATACAGGAGAATATGCGTGAATGCAACAAAATATTTTAAAGCACAGTCCTACGATTAGTCTTAGAACCTGGGCCTCAAATTGCAACCTCTAAACTGTTTAGTAAACAACTCAACGTAAATATTCGAAGTGTCTACCATTGTGGTTGAGGCACTCTTCCAGATGACTGTCCGTGTCTTGCATTACATTTGCAACCACTAAACTCATGACGCATGGCAAGACTAATGGTATTGCCGTCTTAGGTACTTCTCGTCCGTTAAGGCTTGATGTAGGGGGATATGATTATGCCTGTAGTAATGCCCTTGTAAACTGGCACGAACAGTAGAATGGCTTAGTGCAACTTCTTGTTCCACCGCTCTACTACAAGCATGAGATTGGCTTCAAAACTTTCTACGATGTCAAAGTCTGTATCCTCATTACAGACTATACAGTCTCTTCTACGTTCACGATCTTGCACTATCGAAATGACGAAAGTCCTCGCACCCAAATGTCGGTGTGGAGACCGTTCGGCATAAAGCACTACCTTTAGTTGAACCAGAGAGAATTTTACACATGTGTAAAATTCTCTATGGTTGAATGTTACCGCGACCTTCACCCAAAATAAACTTGCTGCCCAATTTTTCCTGGTTAGAATAAGTTGGCATTTTGCTAGGAAACGAGACCAACTACTGTAATTCTACTACTTAGCGACACTGAAAGCCCCTTTATATCTAAAAAGACCGGAAGTTCCTCAAAGTTGAGTTTTCAAAGATTGTCAGCTTGAGCAGCAGGTCATAGTATGTATAGTGGTGAAGGTCGCTTTAACATTCGACACGTGACACCACGGTATGTTTGGTCCTCCAATGTCCTGACCCTATAGGTCCAAACAATTACCATCCAGTTTTTCGGCTCAGCGTTGCGGTATTGCCGGTCCCATTTGAAATACAATTTCTGTAGTGTTACAATTTTAACAATACGCCTGTTAAAAAGGCACAAATACCGAAAAAAGAAACCATTGTAATAAAGGTCGGCCCCCTAACCTTAAACTATGAACAAAATAAAGAAAACATAAAGGTTTCTTTGGGAATGACTTTGAAGCAGAAGGTCCGAGTTGTCTGAGGAACCGAGAAAAAAGGCCGTAGTGAAAACTAATCGTCGTTACGTAGCAGTTAGGACCGAATTTAATTAGTTAGTCTCGTCTTTTAGCAAAATGCCAGTGTATTCAAACCAGGGAAAATTGAACATGATGTTTACGAGGATTACCCAAAACGGCAAAACCTTTGCGTGAACTAATTGAAGCCGATCCATTATTTTTAGAAAGGTACTGTTCTCTGACGAGGCTATTTAAGGATGGTACCTTAAACCTTCATAACGTGCATTTTTGGGAGGGCATTCTTGGAAACCAAATTATCGGACCCTTTTTCTTGATAAGAAAATCTCTGAAGGCATTTACTTGGACTTCCTGCGTCATGAGTTCGTTGCTTGTAAAGTAATTGAAAGACATGGACAGATGAAGAGTGCCTGCACCACAATGGTAATCACATTGAACATTTACGTTGACGTTGATGTGTACCAAACGGATTCGATTAGAGGCTGTAATTTGAGGCCCAAATTCCAAGACTTATCGTAAGACTGTGCTTTAAAATTTTCTGTTGCTCCCCCCACTTGACTGGTATGCTAGGTGGTATTTCAGTAGAAGAAAATTTATTGAATTAGGGATAGCGAGAGATGGCTAGTGATATGGCTTAGTTATGGGCTAGACGCCCTTGTTTTATTGGCAACATTATTACATTGAATGTTGCCAGATTAAATTGTTGCTGGTGATTTGGCGAACTATGCTAATGATATATTAAAATTTAAATGGAAAAGTTTCATTTTGACACATTCCTTACCCTAAAATTTTGTGTTTGGAGCCTATTAATGCATTATAGTGATAATGTAATTAATTTTAGTGTTAAATAGGAAAACATTTAGGCTGAAAGAACAACTGGCGTAGTTTAATCTTATTTTGTTATTTCAGTTAAGGGTTATCTATAGTTACCCAAAAAAAACCTGTTGTTTTCGATTAATTTTAATTAAATATGATCATTAAGTTGAAATTAACGGCTTATCTTCTTTTACTAGTGTTATTTCAGTTTATTATACGAGTTTGAACAAGAAATTCTGCAAACTTTAGAGGAGTGACTGTTTGACTCTTGCAGAACAATCACTACTTTGCCCCAAAACTTTTAAATATCACGCCTTTTCAATGGCTCTCTTTTCAAAATGGGGAAAAAAGCTTTTAAATGACAATTTAATTAATCGTAAGAATTAAACAGGAAAATGGAGGCTGGGTGAAAGATTTGTTAGTTTAATTATAAGGTATCCATGAATTTACCCAAAACACGAATCTTTCACATTCTGGGAGCACTGCCGTGCTCCCAGCCAAGTCGAGCACTGACATCCTTTTCTCGAAGCAACTCGTGGCACTTTTAAGCCCACTGTAACTTCGTGATGGGTATAGGTGAAAGTCTGAAATTTTGCTTGCCGCGAGGACTGTCAATCCTAGCTATTGTTTCCAAATTTCAAGTTCCTACCCTATATGCTTTTCGAAATATCGCAGGTGAAATCTACCTTATTTTGTCACTCACTCACTCACCGATCATCAAAATTCTAAGGTACTTCTAGAGGAGATAGAAACTTAAAATTCAGGATTTAGTTTTCATTTATTTTATAAAGCACAGAAAAATTAAAACATCCCGAATTTTTTATAAAATTGTTCTTTAGTTCTTTATTTTAAAACTAGATGGCGCTGCCGTCTTTTCAACAGAAATAGTGTGTGTTCTTGATGAAAGGACGTAATGGTCCAAAGTTAACCGAAAGTTAAATATATATTAAAGCTAATAGGAGTAGTAGTTTAATAGAAATGTGTCGTAACTGATGCTACATTCTTTTATTAGGATATCGCGTACAATCTTTATTGCATATTCTCTGCGGGTCGAAAGGGGTAATTCAGCGTAAATATGGACAAACGTTAGCGATTATATTGGCAAACGAAGTACCACGAGAGGGTCTTGTTTTAATATAACTACCGAAGTATAACGAGAGGGTCTACAAAAAGAAGTGAGATCCTAAGAAAAACATTAACATGTACAAAAATGGGCCAAGCCTCGCTTCGTGCCCTCTCCGCCGTAAAAGTTCTGAAATCCCATGTAGAGCCAAGTCTGCCTTTTGGTCTCATTCAATCGCCAATTGAACAATTATGTTATAAATTAAGTACTTTTCCTAATTAATAACCAATATTCTTTGACTCTATCATTATTATACATCTTTGTTCGTATCAAAAATATCGTGACTTGGCAAGCGCAGGTGTACATAAGGTTATGCATAACTCGCCTTATAAACTTGTAAATAGGGTTATGCATAACTCACCATATAATTTGTACATAGGGTTGTGCATGACTCATCTTATAAACTTGTACATATCCCCTCGACCATAAACGATTTAGTGAATATCCCTTCGACTTCCTTTTAATATTACTTACTTGCGATTGCCAAGTCACGATATTTTTGATACGAACAAAGATGTATAATAATGATAGAGTCAAAGAAGATTGGTTATTAATTAGGAAAAGGACTTAATTTATAACATAATTGTTCAATTGGCGATTGAATGAGAACAAAAGGCAGACTTGGCTCTACATGGGATCTCAGAACTTTTTAGGGCGGAGAGGGCACGAAGCGAGGCTTGGCCCATTTTTGTACATGTTAATGTTTTTCTTAGGTTAATTATACTTGATTGAGTTTAATTTAACGGCTTATCTTGTTTATCTTGTGTGGATTTATTTTATAATAAAAGTTTCAATAAAATATTAACTTAAATTGCAATTACCCTAAAATTTTAATGTATGCGCTTTTGATGTATTTTAATGATCATTTAGATTAATTTGAAAGTGAAATAGGAAACTACTGTGGCTGTACGAAAAACTTGTGATGTTTTAATCTTAATTTGAGCGTGGTTCGTGAGAGTGGATTAAGCTTAAAATTTATTTGAATTTTTTACCCTATTTGCAATGTTTAGTGCAGTTTAATATTTTTGCCATATATTCATCATTATGGTACCCTAAACTTTTGGGTAGTTTAAACAGTTTATTTAAAAGTTATTTGAGCTTTTATCCAAAAATGTATATTTTGGTTTAATTTCACGTTAATTATATTTAATTGAGTTAAAATTAACGTAGGATTGTGTTTTGGCAGTGTACATTTAGGCTATAAAATGAGTTTAAATGTATACTTCACCTTAGTTGCAATTTTTAGTGGAGTTTTCGATTCTTATTTTACCCTAAACTTTTGAATTTCGCGCCTATTAAGGTGCTTTCGAGATAATTTAAATTAGCTTAAGTGTGAAAGAGAAAACATGGGGCTTTACCAACGGCTTGGTTAGATACAATCTTAATCAAGGACATCATTTAAGAGTTATCTGAGTTTTCATCCAAAAAAAATGTACATTCGGGGTTTAATTTCACGTTAATTACACTTAATTACGTTGAAATTAACTTGTCGTCAGTGCTCATTAAGCTTATAAAATGACTTTTAATAAATAATTCACCTTAACTCTAATGTTTAGAGGAGTTTTTGATTATTTCCAACACATTGCGTTAAATTTTTATCATATCCTGTGCTAGGTTTGTGGTAAAGATTATCTATACAATATGTTAATGAATGATGTTATTCTATAGTTTAGCTTGAATACCAGTAATTAAATCAAATACCTATACAATTCATAGCAATTTAAACCAATAAACAAACGGCAACGTGGACTGTGGAAATAGCAAACAACGTAACCCTCCGTTTCTAACGTGGTTACGTTGAGAGAATCTGTGATGTAAACATGAAAATTATTTGACTAATTAAATTATATAACGACACTGTCCTCCTGGATTAACCAGCACCACTGTTACTTATGAATTAAACAATCCACTGTTGGTAACAAATAGTTTATAAAATGATAACGTAACATCACAGTATAACTGATTCAATAGGACCAAAATTGTTTTAACGAATAATCTGGTCCTCTACATTGGTTTAGTTTTAAGGAATTATATCACACACCTTCACAATTAGTAGCATTTTAGTGAGATTAACAAATAATGAAACCGCGTATACCTGTCCTCAAATGAGAATGTTGAGTGAACTGCGCTAACCAGTAACCTATACACCACTCTTTTAACTGCCGTAGGAAAACACATTGAACATTTTGTGATCTTTCCTGTAATATTTTGAAGTTGAATTCATCACAGGGTGAAAACACTACCGTTGATTTCTAAACCATTAACAAATAATGAAACCCAGTATACCTCATACGTAACTCTCCGTTTCCAACGTGGTTACGTTGAGAGAATCTGTGCTGATGTAAACATGGAAATTCCTCTACATTGGTTTAGTTTAAGGAAATATATCACACACCTTCACAATTAGTAGCATTTTAGTGAGATTAACAAATAATGAAACCCTGTATACCTCAGTCCTCATATATTTGTTTGTAGCAGGAAACGAAGCAGACTGCGTATTTTTGGAATACAGAGCTGGAAATGAGCTTTTTTTATCTTGAAAGGGGAAAGACTATATAAATACTATATTACATAGACAAACTAAAATACAACTTAAGCCTTGGCCGTAAAGAACGTTCAAAAACTTACTTTAAATGATATAAAAACCTCTGGTAACTGTAATTATTTACCTGAATTACTTTTCTAGACGAAAATTCGACCTGATAACGACCTATTTCTTATTAAGGGTGCTACAGTTAATTAGAAAATACATATAAAGGTGCTCAAGCTCGGATGAAATAGTAAAGTAATCTGTCAGCGTCTACTGCTAGATAGTCTGACTCAAAAGTAATTTTGACGTACTTTCAGAATTAACTAAAATTAACATACTTAGAGTTAATTGATTTAAATTAAACTAGCCGATAGCACACCTTGAATACATAATTGTTAAATTAAGAGTATTCCGAAAAGTAACTTCGCTCTAGTTTTTCAGTTAGAGGTGGCTAAATATCACGAAAAACCCCATGTTAATCTCCATAGGAAAAATGGTAAAAGCATGTGAATTTTGCTTTAACGTTACAAAAGAGTATCAAGTCATATCTACAAGGGCCTACCGGCCCTGTAGAATTAAAGGAACGCAGGAGAAGAAGACGACGTTGGTGGGTACACCCTATATGGTTGGAGCGAAACCATGAAGGATATTATCACACACTGGTAAGCTATCTACATAGACAAGGCTTAAAGGCTTACTTGTATATGGAATTAATGATAAATCTTTAAAGCTTCAAAACATGCGATTGCACGATCACGTGTATTTTAAGAATTTTACACGTATGTCACCTCAATTATTCGATGAACTCGTTTCGTTATTGGAACCAAGAATTAAAAAGTACCCAGTATCTCGAGAACCCATTTCCCCAGGTCATAGATTGGCTATCACGCTGCGGTAAAATGAGTCTACCAGCAAACGTTCCGTAACAACGCAGGTAAAGTTTCATGATTTTGTTAAATCAAATAGATTCTTAACCACTGGAGATAGCTTTATGAGTATCGCTTACGGATTCCGAATTGGAAAATCTACGGCCCATTGTGTGATAAAGGACACTTGTGATGCCTTATGGGAAGTTCTACAACCCATATATCTTAAAGTGAGTAATTATTGAGATTATCGTAACACGTAACTAACAATATTGAACAGGCTCCGGCACGGGAGTCCTGGAAAGATGCCGCATACGAATTTGGCCGTCAATGTTAGTTTCCAAACTGCTGCGGTGCTGTGGATGGCAAACACGTCATCATCCAGCAACCTCCAAACAGTGGATCTATGTATTATAATTTATAAAGTAAATAATAGTGACAGTTCCAATGAATTGACTATTAACCACATACGTGTTGGCAGGGCACAAATTCCGTGGTACTAATGGCAGTAGTCGATGCTGCGTATAGATTCTTGGCTGTTGATATTGGAGGGTTTGGGTCTAGTTCCGACGGAGGTATATTCAAGGCTTCCGCAATCGGTTCAGCACTTGAAAGCAAACGACTGGGTTTACCATCCCCATCAAAATTACCATGAACCAACGTGTTTGCACCATATGTATTAGTGGGGGACGAAGCATTTCAACTTCAAGAACATTTCTTGCGACCGTATTCTTCAAAAGAATTGAACCCGAAATCTCGCGTTTTCAATTATCGTCTCAGTAGGGCCAGGTAAAAAGGCCTCGCTTATTAGTAAACAATAATGAAGACGTGCAACTACCTAGTTTAATGTTTAACCATGGATATGTCTTTTACAGGCGTTGCAGCGAGAATGCTTTTGGAATATTGGGTGCGCGCTGGAGAATATTTCACCGGTCAATGACCCTAGCACCTGACAATGTTGACAAAGTGATCAAAGCCACGGTAGTTTTGCACAACTACTTGATAACCAAAGAAGCACGTATGCCATCATCTGAAAAGGTGTACTCCCCTCCTGGATATTCGGATTTCACTGACAGCTTAGGAAATTATCGATATGGCGCGTGGAATGACGAACCCGATAACGCTCTTCATGATCTTCAGAGTACCAACGCTAGGAATTCCACGGAAAGGGCAAAGCGGTGCCGTGTGCATTATACAAACTATTTTTGGTCGGAAGAAGGAGCGGTTCCCTGGCAATGGGATATGCCTGGTGTAATTCGACAGTAATGTAATACAATGAAATGAAGAGTTTAGTCTACATTTTAATGTGTCAAGTGTACAAAATAATGTTATACATCTCTTATTTACACAACGTTCCATGTTGAAAGGAACGTCATGGGGTTTCATGTGTCATATATTTTCGAACAACTCTCATTAGTTCAGTTTCACAATCCAATTGCAAATTGTCAGGCACTAAAGTGAGGAGATCAGCCAAATATTTGCAAAAGCGTTGAGGACGTGTGTCGACGTGTTTTTGGCATTCGTGCGTAATTGAGGCTTCTAGAAGTCTATAATGATTGGGTTAGGACCTTTGAAAGCGTGAAAGAATGACATCGCCAGTTTGCAGGGTCATGCTGTTTTGGTAGTCATTATACAGTAGCGTGCCGTAGGACAAAATCCTAGAGCTTGGGTCATAGAAGACCGACCGCCGCTAGCTGGTTGTTGTTTGGAACTATGTCTATCTATACTCACCGGTCAACCCTTGATAATTCCTTTTCAACATTGGTGACCTCGACATCTTTATCACAGACAGTATCTGGAACGCGCTTCCTTTTTTTTTGGTGGTTGGATGGTTGATGCCCTGGTCATACCCTTGTGTCCTGAACCTGAGGCATTGTCACCATCTAGGGTCGGCATGTTGTCAGATGCTACTACAGTTTCACGCACCGTTGGAGTTGTTTTGGGGCCTGAGCTTGAGATGGTGTCACCAGCTGGATCGAGGATTTCAGGACATGATGTGTTCGTTTTGGAGGTTGAAGGCTGATCAAATTCAAGGCCAATGTCAACGAGAGGTTCTTCTCTGCTGTCAATGTCTTCATCCCAGAGTGTTTCACATCCAATTGACTTAAGTACCTGCAGTGATTTGCAGTTCAGTTTACCTAACTACCACATCTAGTGGTACTAGACCGTCCCTAGTGTCTTGGGTAAAAACACTGTGCGGTAGCTACACGTATGGGTGGGGTACTTGCTTAAGCTATGTACTTACTTTGTCCGCGTCTTCACCATCATTTTCATCATTGGTCTCATTACCACATTCTTGAATGTTTGACACGGTGCTAATGTGTTCAATTGGCGTGGTTGTTATATTGTTTAAGTTATGTCCATAACGATTATATTAAACGACCAAATACTTACTCTCGACGAGTAACCACATCCTTCAAAAACATTAGCTGTCTGAAAAAGGGCCATTTAGCTAAATTTATATCAGACTCTTCCACGTATTGTTGGCCGGACATTTTTTGACTTATGGCATGGAAATTTGTACGGAATTGGTCCTTCAAGTACTTCCACATATTCTTAACGTCCTTGACTATTGAAGCAATGTAAGGTGTGTCCAATTACATTTTTGAACTATACGAATTACAATACGTTTACTAATACTGACCAGACATCTTCATTATGGCTGATACTTCTTGCCATTTTACACCTTGTACATTTTGGTCTCGGTAGTTGACATTTGTTTTATCCCAGATTTCCGGGTAATTTGTGATGACATTAATAAGTGTTTCCTTTCTTTCAGCATCTTTTTGCCTGATTGAGGACTTTAATGCCTTGTGTTGCTCTTTTTTCTCTTTTAATGACATTTTCAGTCCCCTATTTTCCCTTTGAACCCACGTTCATACGACGCTTAAGCAGACGAAATACAACATTGCCTCCCATTGGTTGTCATAGGCACGTGACATTTCGCTAGAGCTAAACGCTGACACCCATCACGCGAGAATATCTGCCGTGGCAGATCGGGAGCTCGTTCACAAATTCAGCCTAATACGTCATTAAAAGCCCGTTTCTGTTCAGCTATCGCGCGCGTGTGAACGATCTCGTGAGAACTAAAAATCCGATTAAGCGTCAGGCATATACTTTCGGCTTCCAATTTTGGGCTTTCTCGCGCCTTTGTAAACCGGCCTTAAAAGTTGTTCTTATCTATCTCTATAAATATGTTATCATACAATTTTTGTTAAGCCTTGGTACCTTGCACGCTGTATTCATTATTGCGCTAGCGTAATTTTTAAAACACCGATGACCGGAGAAAAGCGTTCAGCAAAGCTATGACGACAGAGCTCGCCGGTTAACGTTTTCCAAAATCCGCTGTCTTTTTTGGTGAGCTCTGCTGAACGCAGCCCAGATCAGTGAAAGGTCTGATCGTAATCGGATTATAGCTTCGTGTTTTCATGGTGCCTTTCAGTGCGTGTAGCCACAAATAAGCTTTGGTGTTATGAAACCTTAAGAGTCATGTGTAACAAACTAAGAAAATCGTTAAGGTGAAACGAGAGGCTAGTGTTTACACGGCAACCCTGTTGTGAATCTGGCTTTGAACATAGAGGGTATACAGTTGAGGAGTAGAAAATTGGGCCTTTACAAACACGTAAAGGTAATATCCCTGCAAAGTTTTATCTCTTCATTTCCCGTTTTCCCCCCATCGGATGATTTTAATGTGTACAAGTATATCCTTATTGGATGTAAAATGTCGTCTGATTTAGAGTATACTCCCTATGCTTTGTATACCTCTTTAAAGGGAGGGTGAAGAGGAAAATCAAGTGATTTTTTATCGATTCCTTAACTAAAAATAATACTTCTTTGCATATTAAAAAAATTATGAAATAGCTGTGAAACTTTTAAAAAATAAAAAAAGACGACGAATTTGGTCGATTTTCAAAAATTTTAAACAAGGACTGCCGACCAATCAGAGAGCGCCCTCTTTCGAACCTATTCAAAGGGCAAAATCGCGCGCTTTCGCGGCGCGCTTACCCATACTTTTCTGAGGCGTAAATTGTGGAACAGAGGCGCTTTAGAGTTTAGAGACCCAGCTTTCTTAATTATATCAGATAAAAACTCAAAATACATCGGAATAGTACTTCTTTTTAAGGTTTTACGCCATATTTATTAAAAATTTCGGTTTAGTTTTATAAGTGAGCGGAGAAAACTACTATAAACATCTGCTAAACGCCAAGGCTTAGTGGTGAGTGACAATTTCCTTTTTATAATGCAAAACTGCAAATGTACCAAATATATATATTATCCATATAAAAATGTTAATCTAACGAATGTGTTCGCAGTTGAAGTGATAAACAAAAGCCAGTGACAAATATCATCATGTCAAGCGCAATTTGCGCAGTACGAGGTTGCCCTATTACCGCGGAAAACGCCAAGGCGGAAGATATCCAATTACATCATTTTCCAAAATTTCCTGAGAATAGAAAATTATGGTGCATGGCATTGGATAAACGTGATGACTGGGTTCCCCGAGAAAAGTTGAGAGTGTGCTCAAGGCATTTCACACCAAGTTCATATGGTTCCAGTGAAATTCGGAAATATTTGAAAAGAACGGCTGTACCAAGTGTTTGGGGACCCATTTTATCTCTCAAAGTTCAAAAATGCACCAAGATGGATAGCAAAGAAACTTTTGGAAATGTTGGAACATCTGCTGGCTCTGAATCAAGAATGAATTCAACCAAAAATTTCCAAGTAATAAAGAAATGGTTTTCTTCAGGTATTGTTCTAACCTCTGCAATATTCTTTGACTTATTAGATGAAAAACAAAGCGAAATGCCAGATGAAAAAAAGGACAAAATGCCAAAAGAGTTCTATTGAAGAAGATTGCTTTGAGGACCCTGTTTTTTCTGATGATGAGGATATTTTCCATGAGGAACTAGTGCCGGAACCCATTGGTTCTTCGGGATCTACTCTTGCATTGGGTATTGATTCAAGTTCGTCATACGAGCCTAGTCCTTCTGGTACTCAAGAAAGTGAAGAAATAGAGTCAGAAGACGAGTTAGTATACAACGTTTTACACTTATGTTCAGGTTTTCTAATTTTACAAATATGTTGAGCTAGATGTTCAGAGGGGTTTGTTCCTGAAACCAAACCACACCTAGAGGATAAATACTTGGGTTTTCTCTCCCAATTGCTCCTCCTATTCAAATTTTGCCGAAAACCAGACTGCCAAAACCCAATCATCCATTTGAGTAGAAAGGTTTCAGGAACATGTTTGACAGTGACGACTGAATGTTTAGCGGGTCACGAGGACATTTGGGAAAGCCAACCTAGATTTGGACTAACTACGTGGGGGAATTACCTACTGGCAGCATCAATGTTTTTCTCAGGAGAAATACCTGCGAAGTGTTTGAGAGTTTTTAAAAACTTGAATATTAAAGTTTTTTCAACAAGAATGTATTTCATTTATCAAAGGATGTTTCATCCCCTAATAGAAAAGGTATGCTCTTGAATAGATGTTGGATGTTTTCGCTCTTTTCTAATAAAAACCATGTAGTTCTGGGTTGCCGAACAAGAAAAACTACTACTCTTAGATCCCTTGAAGAAATACACCCTTTGTGGTGATGGCCGAGCTGATAGCCCTGGTTTTTCGGCAAAGTATGGAACATATACTTTTATGGATGCGGAAACTAACAAAATTGTTCATATTGAAATTGTTCAAGTACTAAAATACTTGCCTACTTTTATTGGATATTTAAAATAAAATTACCCCTAATTTTAGTCAACTGAAGTAACTTCCTCTAACCAAATGGAACTAGAGGGTTTGAAAAGAGGATTGAAATTTTTCTCAAACATGATGATTGTCATTGGGAAAATTGTCACAGATCGTAATCAAGGAGTGATAGCTTATCTGAGGGACAAACACGCTGATATTGCTCACGAGTTTGATAATTGGCACGTTGCCAAAAGTAGGAGTCGGATATGATTTGAGTTGTTTGACAACTATAGACTATTTTACGCACCCAATTAATTCTGTTTTATGTTTAGAAATAAAGATTAAATTAGTTGCAATTGGTAAAATTAAAAAGAACAATGCAGTAAATTGGTGGATACCCGGGATAACTAATCACGTATACTGGATTGCGGCATCATCGTCAACCAAAGATGAAAGAATAGCTAAGTGGGTCTCACTACTAAATCACATTACTGACGTTCACGAAGGACATTCTAAGGAATTTCCAAGATGTATGCATGGGCCAATTGAAAAGAAAGATGAGAGAGTATGGCTTCAAAGAGGTAAATAATTCTTTTGGTAGCAGCCTATTGTCCAACCTAAGTTTCTTTACCTTTGTTAGGAACTAAACTATTTGAGGAAGTTAGCAAAGTCATAAATAACCCATATACGCTTGCGGCTATTTGCCAGCTTTCAACCAAATATCAAACCTACTCGGTGGAAGTGTTTCACTCCGTTCTCAATTCATTTTGTCCAAAAATGTATCATTTTACGAAAGATTCCATGTACTCGAGGTTTGTTGGATTCAAAAATAATCGGTAGTTTCTTAGTTGCTAAGTATGATAATCACAAATGTAAATTTGAAACGTACGGTATGCCTTGCTGCCCTTCACTATAATGAAAATGGTAAAAAAACAAGCTGTAACAGCTGAAGGAGTAGAAGAATATTACATAAATTACCCTAAAGCTAAAGGTGGCATTGCTACAGTAAAGAAAGTGTTAGAAGAAAGCACATATGGTAAATTAAATTTCATATGCCTCAAATTATCAGCATATTTAAACTGATACATGTTATCTCAATGCGTGTTTAGATAGAGGTAACGGGCAACAGTTTCCTAAAATAATTATCTCCTTTCTAATTATCTTGCAGAATATGTCGAAAAACTAATGGAACTGGCTTATGAACAAGCCGTTCTGCACCCCGTGGCTACGGATTTAGTCACTTCACCATCAAAAGCAGCCACGCTATCATCTTTGTATTCAAAGGATGTTAGTAAAAGTGAATTAATTTCAAAATTCAGATCAAGATTCAATTAGTTTTTGAATGTAAAGATCAACAATAACATTTTAAAAAGAAAATACATCTTGAGACATGACTCATATATTACTCTTGGTTTTTGGGAGGGCTATTTCTAAGTGAATTAGGGAGAAAAAATTTCCTAAACACTATTCCTACATATTATCTTCTTATATATCTATATAAATCAAAGTCTTGACTGACTGATAATCAACGCCCAGCCCAAATAGCTTGCCCTAGAAGGCTGAAAATTTGCAGGAACGTTAATCATAAGTAGAAGACGAGTACTAAGAAAGATTTTTCCAATCCGCCGCCATCTTAATAAATGGCGCCCAGAAATGTAAAAGATCTTCTCTATGCAACAAAGTCCGTGCGTTTCAACCGATTTCACAAATATTTAGTACACTTATAGACGGGCTGAAAGGTTTTTTGGGTTCTATTTGTTGCCATCTTTATAAATGGCGGCCAAAAACTTAAAAACCCTTCTTTATTTGATGGAACTCGAACGACGCCGCGGGCAACAGCTAGTGTATCCATAAAACAATAATTGCAATTATAGTGTTTATTCAATGAAGGTTATAAATGCACGAAAGAACCGTTCCGTTGCCGACATACAATCCTCTTTTTGTTTCGCTGAACTTCCTCCTCCAGCACAGCTAAACACATTCATTTCGTACGTACTTTCACGTTCAGCGTTGACTTGGAAACGATAACAAATCCGTTCAATGGGGATAGTCCGAAATTAAGGATAGAGTATGGACCATTCACGTCTCTCTCCCTCCAACACTATATCAACTATAAACACCCTGGAACATCTGATCTAGCTTGAAACCTGTGAATTCTAGGAGAGCGGTAGCTCTCATAGATAAGACCTCATACTGCTCTTAATGTATAAGGAGGGTTTTTTGTTTGGATGCAGTTTTTTTTGTATTGTATTAATTGTTTTGAAAAATTCCACCGAACTACAATTCGGGTCCTCAATATGTGGTTAAAATTTCAAAAAGATGCACCCATTAGTTTTTTCATAGAAAATAAAGTTGCTAAGGGTGGTTTTCATTTCCATAAAAAAATTAAGACATTTTGGCAAAAAAATGGAAATTTTCCCATAGGAATAACATGGGAAATGTTTGCTGTTATGGCCAAACCCACTCGACCATTTTTTGAAGACTATTTATTCGATAGGTCTGAAAATGGTTTTAAATGAAAGTTTGAACATTAAACTGGTGCCTTTCGAAGTTTTATTGAAAACAATTAATATTAAGTATTACTTTTTGTACTTTTAAGCACATACTTAAACTTACGACCTTTTATTCTGGTGGACTTGCGTGGTATAATCCTAGCTAAAATCATAGAGAAACGTACTGTTGGACTTACGCTGTTTTACCGCTAATAGAGCGAAGTTTTTTGTTTACTAAATGCGTCGTCCGCTCTGTTTATGGGCGAGCTTAAGGCTAATTTTTTCACTTTTCATCTAAAAGAAGGGGTTAATTAGTCCCAATTTTATTTTATTCTCGTAAGTTAAACTTCATTATAATTTAATACAAAAGAATTTAAAGTTAAGATTTAGCCGATAATTTTTAAATTCACTGATTTTACTAAGCCTCGGTCAAAAGTTCAAGACAGGCTGATTGTACTATTGTAGACTAGAGACCAATTGGCCGTGTTGCGTTCGTTTTAAGGTGTTTCACCTGGTGCAATTGGCCAACGATAGCCGCTAATTAGGTAATTTGTTTAAATTAAATCAATTTTTGTTGTTTAAAGTAGATCAATGCAAACTACGCACAAGGGTTCGTTCCCTGGTTTCTCGACTGGTGCCGTCAGGCAACGGTTACCGCTACGAAGATACGTTTTTTACTGGTAAAATAAATGATAGATTCAATCACACTATCACTAAACCCTGTTACCAAATCAACCAATATTTTTAATTCAGGTCCTTCCAATCATTTGTACTTGGTAACAATTGAATTATTAATTATTTTGCGCTCATTCTAACGTTACCTAAGAAAACAATAAACAATGGCCAGATTACCAACGATAAACACTACAGTGATTATATCTGGTGAAAGCGGTCAACGGTAACCACTGCGTAGGTCATTTTGTTTGTTTAAATTAGTGGTAAAATAATTGATAGATTAAATCACACGATCACTAAACCCTGCTGACAAACCAGTTTTTTATCCCGGCTCTTGCAATCATTTTTATTAGGTAACAGTTACGTTTTTAATTACTATTTATAACCGCTATTTAGAATAAACGTTTTTGTTTAAATTAGATACATTTTTGACGTGTAAAGTAGATTAATTCAAACTACGCGGAAGGGTTCATTCCCTGGTTTCTAGACAAGGGTTACCAATACGAAGATACGTTTTTTGCTGGCAAAATAAATGATAGATTCAATCACACTATCACTAATTCCTGTCATCAAATCAATATTTTTAATTCAGCCTCTTCCGAGCGCGAAATTACATATTAAAGGGATGTACAGTGAGTTCATTAATTAATATAAAATTTGGATAAGTATGTAACACACCATCATTACAAAATTTCTGAAGAGAGGAAAAACGGTCGAAATTTGTTTTTTTTTTTGAATTTAATAAGCAAATTTGGCTCTTGTCTAGAATTAAGTCGCATAGAAGTAATAAATATTTCACCTAAGTCAGCTGACTTGGCCAGGCAGGGCATAGCCCACTCGATCCATGCTCACGGACGCTGCTCTGCATCTTGCGTAGTGTTACGCGTGATCTAGTGGGCTATGGGCAGGATAAACAAATACGGGGCTGCCAGGCTGTCTCTTACACAATAATGATGGCCATTATCCTTCATGAGAAATGCTTCCTTGTCCAGTGTGGGAAATAAGGCGATGGCACAGGGCAAATGACCAGTTTAAAAATAAAACCACGGGACCACTAAGAAAATGCAAGGGTAACCAGAGTCCAGACATTAACTCAAAAAGTTTAATTGTCCAATTCCCAAGTTTAGCAGACGACGTGGTCAAATATTATTATATAGCGCGAGCAGCTTGCGTCCATGAGCGCGGATCGAGTGGGCTATGCTTGCAGGAAGAAACTTTGTCTCAGTTACACCATGAATGAGAGAGGAATGGAGTACAAACCCCCATACCTATAGCGTTGCCTGTGTACCCCCACGTACGGCATCGTAGTCCTCCCAGCATCCTCAGCGGTTAGGTAGGGTCGTACACTCGTACCGATGAAATTGTAAAGGGCGCCCCCTCTATCTTAAAATTAGAAGCTAGCTCTGATACAAATAAAATGGCGCTACGCGGCAGCACTTAGCAATCGCCTACCGAAGGGTAGGGGCGTGCGCGAGGTGCATTGCGAGAGATACGGTGCCGTAGGTCGCCCATCATCATTTGCAATCCATCTCAACTCCCTTATCCCTGGTTACACTGCTACAACGAAAACCAAATACCAGCAACATAAGTCCAAGCCAGTCATCTGAAAGACTCAAAACGATGACTCTCATTCTTCGGAATTTGAAATATCAGTAGAAATGATTCTAGATAATCCTCTGAGTTATTTTAAATATTTTAATACTCAAAGCCAGGGGATAAGGAAAGGCCAAAATAATTTTATTATGAAAATTTGATGTTTTCAGTGATAAATTAATCACATTGGTGATAACTGATTAAGTGGTACCTGAAAGCATTAGTAACTAACTAGCAATATTAGGTCCCTTGTACTTACCCTCCCCTATATTTATGTTTGTGCTTAGTGCAGATTTTAATAATGCCACAGTTTCTTAACAATCTTAATTAAAATGAAGACTGAAGGAACAGATATTAATAAAAAATGTCTTCGTGGACAAAGACTTCAAAAAGTAAATGATAAGAAAACAAAATGGAATGACCGAAGTAACAGATATTAAACTTTTTCTTTAAAGACATGATTATAAAACATCAATTATTTGAAAAAAAATACTTATCTTCGTTTTTTTCACCAAAATTACATTTGCACAAAAATTTTGTATCATCAAATTTTCCATTCTTTTCAAAATGGTTCGTGTCAAAGATTTACTATATAACAGAAACATGCGACATCGTTTATATTTACAGCTAGATTTCAACTGTAGACCATGATAGAAACAGTTCCTCGTTAGTGATATTTAAAAGGATTGCAGCTTTTCATTTGAACTACAATACGTTTTAATACTGGAAACTAAGCCCAATAATGAAATAAATACGTACCCCACCATTTGTTGGTGTCCATTTACGTGTTTCTTGTTATACGGTTGCTCTACAATGTGTTCCTCATAGCGAGTTGAAGTCATACCAAACTAATTCAATAACAACTTTTAAAACAGTTCTCACGCACTCATTAATATTCCAAAGGTTTTTTGTTAATAATGTCTTTTATCCAGATTTTAATGATTCATTTATAAAACATTTTAAATCATCGACCCAAAACCAAAGCACCCTAAAGCGAGGTTTAAAATATCAAACATGATGAAAGATAAAATTTCTTCCTTCGGTTGCATTTAGTCGTTTTAAACAACGTTTTGCCTTATAGTTCGAAAAGAGAAACCTTTAAAAATAACCCATATCCATACTCGGATATTTATTCTAATCCTTTTCATTCGAAAACTGTTAATACCACAAAGGATATATAGAATGAATAATCTGTCTTTCGAAAACAATGCAAATGTAATTTTGGTGAAAAAAACGAAGATAAGTATTTTTTTTAAAATAATTGATGTTTTATAATCATGTCTTTAAAGAAAAAGATTAATATCTGTTACTTCGGTCATTCCATTTTGTTTTCTTATCATTTACTTTTTCAAGTCTTTGTCCACGAAGACATTTTTTATTAATGTATAGAAGGTCTGGACTAATTTACTATATAACTATCCCTATTTTCGATTGTAGATTCTAGTCTTGTAGATTCCTTTCTAGCATTTATTAAACTCAAATTTACATTGGTAATAGAGCAAACATAGCTTGTAATAACTATTCATTGGTACTTGATAATGTCTTATCTTAAATTCCACCCACATGTTTTATTCTGATAAATAACAGGTAATGAAAGTATTATTTTATTTGACCCTGACACATCAAAATTCAAGTTTATGATATACATTTTACAAATTTCTTATTTATAAAATCACAAAAACTACCTGCTGGAGATTAATTAATCACCAAAACTTGGGTATTTAAACCCACAATACTCTTCTGATGGCCATGTCTGCCGAATCTTAGCAATGGCACAGCTTGGGATAGGGGTGCGGCGTTTATGGCCCAAACGCTTAAAAATTATGCGTATAAATTGCCGGTAAGCTACGTATCTATAACGCCTAAAAATAAATAAGCATCAGAAATTGTCTCAAAAGAGAAATGCTCTTTCATATGAAGTTCAGATTCACACCCAGAACTAACTCGTGAATGTTAACGTTGTCCTCGTGACGGTCATTAGTATCATCAGCATACGCGTAGTACGCTGGACCGACAACGTCTAAATCGAGACAATTTAGCTGGAAACGCCTCCAGTTCACAACACAATCCAAATCCGGGGTGTTTGAAACCACCTTCTCCATTTCACGGCAACACAAACTTTCATGAACTGTGTTCATGGGAACGCAATGGTTACAGGTACACCTAGTATATAACAAAATTCCTTTACAAATCCACTAAGCAGAAGCAAATTAAAAATGACTAACCATGTTGTGTTGCCTACACGTTCATTGGGAATATTTATGCCATTATCATTATCATTTTCATCGCTTTCACTGGAATTTTCAAGGAATTCAGGGTGGTCCAACAACAATGGCTCAAAGTTGTACGGGTGTATCCCTAATTCTTCTACATTTGGTTCCATAATTAACCTAATATCGTTAGATTAACATTTTTATATGGATAATATATATATTTGGTACATTTGCACTTTTGCAGTTTTGCATTATAAAAAGGAAATTGTCACTCACCACTAAGCCTTGGCGTTTAGCAGATGTTTATAGTAGTTTTCTCCGCTCACTTATAAAACTAAACCGAAATTTTTAATAAATATGGCGTATAACCTTAGAAAGAAGTACTATTCTGATGTATTTTGAGTTTTTATCTGATATAATTAAGAAAGCTCGGTGTCTAAACTCTAAAGCGCCTCCGTTCTACAATTTACGCCTCAGAAAAGGATGGGTAAGCGCGCCGCGAAAGCGCGCGATTTTGCCCTTTTAATCGGTTCGAAAGAGGGCGCTCTCTGATTGGTCGGCAGTCCTTGTTTAAAATTTTTGAAAATCGACCAAATTCGGCGTCTTTTTTATTTTTTAAAAGTTTCACAGCTATTTCATAATTTTTTTAATATGCAAACAAGTATTATTTTTAGTTAAGGAATCGATAACAAATCACTTATAGTATATCAAGCTATAAAAGGTTTCTAGTCAAACGTCTAACTCAACGATTGGGGGCGTCAAACTCTTTTGGCACCGAGACCAAAAATAGAGGCACGAAGTCTATCTCTCACAAGCTAAAATGCCAAGTGCTAGCTGGTAGAATATTGCATTTAAAAAGGCAATTATATTCGGCTTACCACGCCCAACTAACGGGGGTTGTTAGTGAATTTAAGGATTTTGTTGAGAAAATCAAAAAAATTGGGTCCATTGATCTTGGCAATTTGGCAGAAGTTGTGGGTGGGAAAAGGCTTCACAGTAGCAAGAAAGAGGCCTATTTTCATGAAACTTCCTATTATCTGATTGGAAATAATGGTAAAATATTGAAAAATGACGATGAAGTCACATTACGGCAAAATTTTTCAATTGGATTCTGATGGTCGTGTACGAAAAGTTCTGAGAGACCGTGCTACCAGTTCGACTAAAGAATTGTTTGTTGACGAAATGGGAAATTTCGTTTACATAAAAAACAATAACGCAACTAGTAACGTTGAACGAGTTTTACAAGTTAATGAGTCGGGAATTGTTACGAATCTTTTCAAAATTGTTGAAACTGAAGAGAAGAATCCGAAAGCAAATTTTGTGATCAATGAAGGGGGGTTTATTGAAACCCAAAACAAAACTGTATATTGGGAATGCAGTGATATTTGTAATGTTCGAACTCGAGCCGTTGCAAAAGTACTAGCTTTCGTAAACACAGTTGCCAATGCTAATGAAAAATCTTTGACTAAAATTTTTGAGTCTCATTTGGACCTTTGCGAATTAAGAAAAGATTTTTGCAAAAAATCAAACGTGTTTATACCACCAGATGGGGACGAAATAGTGGTGAGGATAGTTCCGTTCCTAGGACACACCTCCTACTGCGCTGATAGCGAAGAGTGCCAAAGTCATTTGCGTTCTTTCGCTGAATTGGCTCCACACTATTCGGGAATTAGAACTATTCTCAATAAGATCTATCAAGTCAAAGCGTTGCTCAACGCGTTAACTAAAATTTCAACTGAAATTGAAAGTGGTGATTACGATTCTCTGACGAATGTCATGGTGCAATCGAGAAAAATCCTAGCCACACGTGGGAAAAATTTAAATGACGAACAAAACAATACTCCCACAGGAAGCGTTAACGCTCCTCGGCCGACTCTCGATGAAGGTGAAATCTTGAGTCTTTACGAGAATCAATTCGCTCGGGCAATGCTAAACACCAACGAGTTTCACGACACGCCCTGCGACTGCTGTTTTAGATTACTGAAAAAAACTGATTTAAGAGCTGTAGAAAAACTAGTAAACAGTGCTGTTTTTGATAACGAGGCCTATCTGATTTTAAGAGCTGGCTGGATAATGAATAATTCGGACGCTAGAGAAGCGGACATGCTTCTATGTCGTTACTGCGCTACGGATTTGGGAAAGAGTAAAGTTCCTATTAGATGTTTTCTGAACAACTTGGCGGTTGACAATCCTCCGCCAGATGTCACCAATTTAAACATGTTCGACAAAGTTTTAATTCAGCTTGTGAAGCCCTTCGACGCTGTGGTGCGGTTAGGCACTAAAACCAATTCCAACGTGAAGTTTGGTACGGTTAAAGCTTTAAAGGGAAGAGTAATTTATCTTCCAATTCTAGTGGAAAAAAATTGAAGATGATTCAAAAGACGTTGCCCAAAAATCACGAACTGCATATCTTGGTGAATGGCGTTCCCACTGCGGACAAAAAGGTTTGGCAGCAGGTTGTTTGCCTCGAAAAAGTGTTGAAAGCTTTCAGTGTGCTGAAAAAATTAATCCTTTTTACAAACACATTGATATTTCGACAATGAACGAGGATTATATTTGTGGGACACAAAATATCGATGGCGGGGAAAATTCATTGATTCCCAATTAATTACTGAGCGTACCAGATCCACTTGCGCTGATCAACGATGGCTGTGATGCGGTGCCACGTGCTTCCGCTGCGCTTCCAGTGGATTGCAGTCATGACATGCATGTTGACCAAAACGCTTCAAATATGAGCGTTCAGGGTGAAAATCAGTTGAATTATGCAGCAGATGACAGAGAAAAGTAGGCCGCGATACCCGCGGGCAGCGGAGGGTAGGGGGGATGAATTTTTTTCCCCCATCCGATATACCCGCGAAGGGTGGGTCGAAGTTTTTGCCCCCCGGTACTTTTTGCCCCCTTCAATTCCGCCCCCGGAGGGGGTGGTTCTTTTTGCCCCCCTCACCTGGTGGTGACTTTCACCGTCTCTTTATTTCACCGTCTCTTTATTTCGCTGTTTTTCACCGTCTCTTTATTTCGCTGACTTTCACCGTCTCTTTATTTCACCTTCTCTTTACCCTGGCTCCTTTCCCGCCACTGTATTTTTTTTCACCGTCTCTCTCACTTTCTCTTTCGCCCGAGCTCCAGGCCTGCGAGAGCGCTGTCATTGCGGGGGAGAGCTCTTTCTCTCTACCTAAGTTTCCTCCAAATACATGTACAAGGCTGGGGAGTTCCCTCTCTAGCTAAGTTTAGGATGCGCGCTTTTATATAGGTCAACTCTCTCTCTCGTTTTAAACTTTCCCTCTCCGAATTTCTCTCCCGAATTTTTAGTTTTGCATTCTCTCCCGAATTTTTAGTTTTGCGCTATGTATGTATAAATCAAGAGGCATTGAATATTTTTACAATTTTTTATTTTTTTTTACATAAAGTATTTTTTCGAGTAAATTATTAATATTAAGGATGCGTTCGTTAAAATGCAATTTATCGATATAATAATAGTTCAAACGATCCTCGTAAGGTATTTTATATATTACGATTAAAGGACAAAAAGTAACTTTTTTTCACCATTGTTAAAGTCTTTTAGCCAAGGCTTCGTCTCGAGTCGTTTTCTTGATAAGGCAGATATAGTCCTCGTTTTCCGAAGTAACGTATACTAATGATTCGATAGGCACATTGAACGTCTGTTTCCCGAGAATGAAGGGACAGTCGGGGTACAATTGTCTATGTTTATCGCGTACCGATTCCGAGGTTGTCCATACTTGAAGAGTACCGTGGCAAAAGAAACATCTGAAGGTATGGTCCGTGTGGACTAGCGTTTTTTGCCCGAAAATGAATGGACAGTCGGGGTACAATTGTCTATGCTTATCGTTTACCGATTCCGAGGTTGTCCATACTTGAAGAGTACCGTGGCAAAAGAAACATCTGAAGGTATCTCTACGGCTCGTGTGGTCTAAATAAAACCCGTCTCGCGCTAGTTCAGCGGCATCAACGTAAAGCGACGTCTATGATTGGAAAGTTTTTAAACGGGCTTTTCCGAATTCATGTCCCGTTCAGCATATCGCGGTTCTTGGGGTCGCTGAAAATTTCTTTGACGTAGGTATCCAAAATTGCCTTTTGGATGACAGACTTTGGAATGCGAAACTCCATATAATCAGAACGGATGGCGGTGGGTGGAACGTCGTGGCCCTTGTCGTCTTCGATCGGTACGTTGTCTGTTGGAAGTCCGCAGATGAAGGGGCAACTAGGAAAGTGACGTTTCTGTTCTTCGTGCACAGAGTCCCGAGGTTTCCAGCCTTTTAATATACCGTGACAAAAATAACACTCTACGGTATCGTGACCATATAAATAGAAAAATCCGTCTCTAGCTAGATCTCTGGCGTTTGTGTACGGAGCCTTCCAGTGATAGAAACTTTCACGTCTTTTCGCCTCGGCGTTCATACTAGGTTATGAAGCCCAACGGCCTTACCCGTTTGCTTATATGAAAAACATGTACACCACCCTAGCGGCTAAAATAATTCATGCCCAGACTCGTTTGCCCTCTTTCCTTCCCCCTTGATGGTAACTAGAACTAAACTCAAACTAACCTATAACAAGAACCTACCCCCATTCCACCCCCACACCAAACTAGAACTAACCAAAAAAACTTCGCCCGTCTTTGCCCAGACCTGTTCACCGATTGAAAGAGGCCAGATTCTAACTTTAATTAGAACCCAACCTATAACTAGAACCCAACCTATAACTGGAACTAACCCTAATACGTGCCTAGACTTGCATACTCTAACTAAAATACTTTAAGTGTGTCAAGGTTACATCATCTCGGTTTTATTAGAAATGAGGCCCATTCGTCCCGGTTCCTTAACAACAACAACCCCGACTAATGGGTCCTTACGAAAAAATACGTGTTTAGACACGTTCGCTCTCCTTGCTAGAAAAAATAGACCCTATTTCAAACTGTAATATGTGTATGTTGGAAAAATAAAAGCGTTTTTAGAGAAAAATACATTTATTAATAATTTACATATAATTTTATTACATATAAAATTCATTAAGAATGTCTAGATTGCACGAAATATTAATTTCGGCTTTGTTAGAATGAGCCCATAGGGCGTAAATTAAAGTCTTTTCAAAGGCGCAAGCGGTTCGGTGTTCACCGGACGGGTGTGGGTACAAACAGCGTACGGGAAGAGCGACAATGTCCGCGATGGTGGCTTTCGGGCACTTGAAGTCGTTCAAGTCGTGAACGATTCTGTTGAGGCGGTCCGATAGAAAGGCGACTTTGGCGTCAACCTTTGAAAAGATCAGGTCGACCCCTTGAAGACCGGCGGCGAGGCATTCGTCGAGTTTGCTGTAAGAGGTTAGGCCAGCGGTCCAGTCCAGTCGGTGCAGATTACGCGAGACCCATTGGTTCTGGCGTTGTTTTGAAATCGCCACGTGGGATTTATTGTACGGCGGCGCGAATGTCCAGGAAATGGTTGCCGGCTTTGCCTCGACGGTGGTTATGGCCAGTTCTTTAACGATAAGGTCCGTGCTGCCATCACTACGAGTGCACCCGTTCAGATATTCTAACTCGATAACGGCGGACTTCATAATAACTAGCAGCGAGTCTGTTTATGACTGTGTAAAACCGAACCGGGAGTAGATATGAATCCTCTAACGGGCCGTTGGGCTTCTTTTATAGAGGCTGGAACGACTGACGTCATCCAACCGAGTCAGGATTGGATACGAGAATTCAGTGGGGGTGTGTTTCTCTTATAGAGGTTGACGTCATAGCGCCAGACGAGTTGGGATTGGATACGAGAGTGCCGTGGGGGGCGTGTTTCTCTTATAGAGGTTGGAAACGATGACGTCATTCCTCCACGGATCCCTCTTTAATTTCTTGAAAAACAAGTTTGTGCTTCTTCTCTTCGTTCTGTGCATAATGTATACCACGCAGTAAATACCGCAAGCGGAACTGGTGTGGGACTGCAAAGCCCTCCTATTATAGTTTATTTTCGTAGAATTTTCTCTCATAAATGTTTTAATATCTTCTGTCAAGGGACCCAAGCCCAAGGAATCAAAATAATAACATTGTTTATTCCCATCGAAATAAAGACAAATCCAATGACTACCCTTTCCATTGTGATTATCTAGATTTATAACAATGGAAGCCGGATATCGAAGGATATATTTGGGTAGAACATCGCGCGGGTATACGCCCATGAAACCTCGGGTGTCTCTCAAAACCCTTCTTATGGATGAAGCGTTCATGGCGAATCTACAACGACAGCCCTATTATGATCTATGTGCATTAAACTTTGAAACTCTGAATAAACGATGCAGCTCAGCGTTTCGGGTACAGGTTCTTCGAAACCGAGTTCGAGTCGTAATTGTCCCTGTCGTATAGGGTTGTATTGATTTATATCTGACGCGGTACCGTCTTGAGTCAAATCAAAGCAGTAAAGCGTATAACCTTTGGGATATACCTTCATAGATATTTCGTTACCGTCGTCTCTGTAATGAGTACCAGATCCGCTAAACAGAGAATAATATGATCTAACATAAAGACCCTTTTTGAAATTTGGCCGCAAAGGCTTAGCGAGTACTTGTTCCGAACCGATAATCGGATTAATATAATTCACGTTAAAGTTTTGGAATTCGAAAGGGTTCCAACTCAATTTTCCGTTATACGAGTTACGGGTTAGTAATCCCACTGTTAATCTGTTTGGTAAAACCCCTAAATATACGTTATCTATAGTAGTTTTTTGAATATTTGCCGAAATGGTAAAAACTTTCACTTCTGTCCTAGTGAATGGATATTTAGCCGTGGCTTTTGTCCAGGCCGATTCTAAAGCTAACATTACTAGGGGCGCTACTCTCACTTTACGAATATATAAACCTACTTCGTTAATTACGTGTTTGTACCATACGCCACCTGGAGGGGGGCTCCAAACAAAACAAAACCTGGTTTATTTCGGGTCATTCGAACTCTAAGACTAACGCCATTGGGTATGAATTTTGAAACGTTAAACAGGTCAGCGTGTAAGGCTCCGTACATTTCAATCTCTTTCGAACCCTTTGCTAACTCTTTTCTGAGAAGAAATCCCTGGTTTTCCGTTACAGAAGCCATTTTCCCCGCCGTATCTTTATGCCATAAAGAGGAAGTTAAATGAGATTTTTTAGCTTCTCCATTGTTTAGCAATGTTTCTATGTAGGCTTTGAAGGCGTAGTTTCCGGTTGAAGATGAAATAGCCGTATCATTGGCGGTTACTTCTACTGTATCCCAGAGCGAGTGTAAAAAATTGTTGACGGGTCCTACGTTATCTGTATCACCGAGATCGCTACCATCCGTTCGTATTATTTTATCCCGAACATAAAGCATAGTTAGAGAGGCGTCAATATATTCTTCGCCATTTCCAGGAACGTAAAATTCAATCTGAGAGTCTCCATCCAAAACTGAAATAGGTCGATAGCAAACATACTTGGCCGATTCTACCGACGTTTGAATCGGTACAGATTCGAAAAAATCCAGCTCAGATTTGGTCGCTTGAAACATGTTTAGGAGAATATGTCTTGTCGTCTTGACCTGTAGGGTATACGACGGCGAACTGGCTTTATTTTCCTGGTAGTCACTCGTTTTATCCCTTTTTTACTTTAAACCCGTTTTCGCTTCAAGGGTTTTTTACGTCTCCGACGTTTTCCCCCTGCCCCGTGTTGAGTTCTAATATCATCTAAAGTTTCCGTTACTCTTTTCTTAGCAGCCTCTTTGAGATCCTTGCCAGATACTACGTCACTGAAAATTTTGGTCCCCGTACTAACGGCTTTTCTGCCGAGAAATTTGGCACCGCTTGTAAGCAAAGGCAAACCTTACCAAACCCTGGAAGAACGACCCAAATCCGTGACCTTTTAAATTAGGGTTACTTCCTATATAATAACTTCCGGTTCCGGTCCCCGCTTGGTTATTGTAATACTGCTTGTAGCAACATTGTCTCCGTTCTAAGACGTCGGGCTTAGGCATCGCAAATGTAGTTTAACCGTTAAGCTCCCGTATTCAAATGGCGCCGGTTCCCCCAAACTATTCCTTATATTAACCTCGATGATATCAAAGTAATTTTTACCAACGGGTACGTAATGAGGATTGGTAAAGGTTTGAAATATTTGGGACCCGTACGGTTTCTTGGCTTCGACCGAAACGATCCGTAGTAAAGGAACCGAATGATCGCCTACAATCTGATCGCTAGCGATATTTAAATAGATAAATAACTGGTCCGGAACGTGGTAATTCAAATTTGCTGGTCTTTCGCTACGACCTAGGCATACGCTAGCTTCTTCGTATCCGAGAATTTCGGCAACGGTTTTTTCGAATTTCAAATAGGGTCTCAAAGTTTTAGTTACCTTAATAGAACCAGAGGGCGTTGTGGTGACTACGTTTTTAGATGATATTATAGTAACATGTCCGGTTACGTTATCGTGCGTCAACCGCGATTCTGGCCATTTTTTGTCGAACGAATTATTTATGACGTTTATTAAATGATCTATAGACTTGTAAAAACCCGGGGGAACAATGGGCATAACGAGGGTTTCCCTCTTCTCGTCTTTACTTTTTCTCTCTCTTTTCTTTCCTGCGACTAAGTCCCCAATGGTATAGTTGCTCCCATATTTGGAAACGTTATGAAAACTAACATCACGTTCTTCCTTAAGCCTTGGCACGTTGTAAAAAGTAGACGTATACAGTATATCAACTAGCGCAACTTCCCATTTTCCATTTAAATGAATAGGATTAGGCAGCTTGGTACAGTAATGAGCCCTGGTGTTATCAGGAAATAACGACCCGTTGACGTTACTTGGCAGGGTTAGGTAAAACGATTGATTCGACATCTTCCCCACGAACCCAAGAGGTTTGCGTTTTCGGGTAGCCTTCCCAAGATACTAATAACTCTAATTTTCCACGTCTTTTTCGCCGCTTTATGATTTTTTCAATGTTGAACCTTTCGGGTTTAACCGTTTTCTGAACCTCTTCGCGATAGAACACTCCACTTATAGGGTTTCCTTCCAAATCCTTTAACTTGTAAATCACCGGATCACGTGCTGTTCCGATAAAATCAACTTGGAAAACTTCGGTGGAGTAATTGGCTTCGTAACCCTTTTCAAAAACCATTTCTACTTTGCTAACCCTAACATAATCACCCACTTTTATTCTAGGAGGAGGCCGTTTTTTCGGTCCCTTGTTTTCCGTCCCGTAAATATTTCTATACACTTCTAATATATTCGTTGGTTTAACGTTATTCGGTGGCATTTTAATAGTACTATGCCAAGCGCCGTTGTAGGCCGCCACTATATCTCGCAGGTGATCGATATACCTTCTAGTATGGAGATGGGTAAACATTTTAAACATACGAGACTTTAACGTTCTATTCACGCGTTCTACAGTGGGGGCGTGGTGAATGTCATTCTCGGTCGTAAAGAATTTCACCCCCTTTTCTTTGAGAAATTTTCTAACCGAGGAATTCAAAAATTCCTTCCCTTTATCTGTTTCTATTCTAATTGGTATTTGATCTTTGAATATAAGAGCTAGGGCTCGAACAACTTCTTTTCCAGTCTTACGTAGTAAAGGCTCGACCCATAGTTTTCTACTAAAACAATCTATACACGTCAATAGAAACGTATAGTTATCGTTATCTTTGGCCAAGGATCTCATGTCAACCAAGTCTATTTGGTACAAGTCACCGATATTGTGAACTAAAATTTGGCGTCTCTTAAACTTTTTACGAGCCGTTTTATGCAAAGTATACGGGGTGGAACTTTCCAAAAACGAAATTACTTCCGCTTTCGATATACCTTGATCTTTAACAGCTCGATGTAAAGCGTCTATACCCGAAAACGAAGCGGGGTTTGAAGGATCATAATATATGTCTTTTAATTTTTCGGTGTTGTTGGGTTGAAGCTCAGCCATTTTGGTATTTCAGAAAATTTCCTTTTCGTAACGTAACGAGACCCGCTTGAATTTTCTTTACCGTAATTTCTTAGCCTTTTCTTTAGCGGGTTTCGTTTTGGCGGGGAAGCGAGATGGAGGAGAGGAGGGGGAAGGATGGGGGCTGGTTCGGGAGAGACGCTTGGTCCTTCAATTTCTTTTACAATGTTATGAAAATCGCTCCAGCCTTCGGGTATTTCTTTAAGGGGGGAAATCTAATGGTATACTAACTGCGCTATATCAGAATTTTTTATCTCTCGTCCGTTTACGAAAACTCTCCCTTCTTTCGACCACCTTAACGTTTCGCCAAGCGATTGCAACTGAGTAAAAACCTTTTTTGCTCTCCCCTTATATTTAAGAGGGAACATTTCAATCCATTTTTCGGTAGGATCCGGCATGATTTCTCGAGAAACGTTATTGTACCTTTGGATTAGTTGTTGGTACATAATCCATTTGGAGCGATCGTCTAACGAATTGTTGTTTAAAACTGTTTGCATCTCCCTATTCAATTCTTGTATAACGTCTGTCTTTAGACTATCAGAGGGTTGAATAACGGGCTTAGACGGTATTTTCCGTTCATTCAAGGGTACCAACGTCATTTTATGGTACATTACGAACTAAAGGCTCCGATAACCGATGAAAGAAGGGGTACGAGCAAAGAAAAAAGACCTTCGCCTTTTTGGTTCGATAAAATAGCCCTTTTCTTTTTCCAAGCTATTCTTTTACTAGATATTTTGCGTAGATTATTCTTATACCTGTATAGCCTACTTCTTTGAGCCAAATTCAATTTCACGTTTCCGTGTAGCGTATTTAAAACTAATTCGGATATAGCGTCTATTAAACCTTTATCCGCGGATCTTATAAAAGCGTGTCTAGGTTCTTTTTTAAGTTTACTCAAGAGTGCAAGAACGTCTCGCTGCGATGTAATCGCTCGGCGTTTCATAATTCAAATGAATGTTCGTGTATGATACGTTCCTTATTTATCTCTTCTTGGGCACGTAAACTACCAATGTCTCATCGGGAAATATTTTTGTTCTAACCCTATAATCTTCGGGACAGTTTTGTTTAAAGTCCAATAGCAAATACGAATGAGGTTGTTCAGTGGCGTCCAAGTAACTTTCCATCAAAAATTTTGGGTTACGCGGGTACATTTGTCTAGCTAGATAATTTATTTGCAATTTATCTCTAACCTGTTTGAACAGTATCAAATAATTTGTGTTTAAACTTATGTCCCTAGCGTCGCTGGATTTATGATAAAGATTTTGAGTTAAATATAACACGCTTAAATTGCGATGGTGACTAAACTTGGTGAAAATTGAACCTATCAAACCTGATTTGTTCTGATCCATTAAATCGTCTATTACTAGAAGGCAATTTCGAGAACCGTCGTACTCGTTCATATCCGGCAAACCTTCTTTAAAGACAACCAAACCTTTCAACCTGTCGTAAAATGACTGATATTCTGAATAATAGAAAATAATTTCAGCGATATTGGGTTCAAACATTTCCCGATGATTTTTACCTCTCCGAGTGACGTATGTCACGGAGAGGTTCTAATTTCGACGTGTGTGTGTGTGTGTGTGTGTGTGTGTGTCTGTCTGTGTGTCTGTGTGTCTGTTGTTACACCCACGTGACCGCGTTCGCAGTTTCCAAATCGGAGCAAACGTGTTCGCCATTTCCGAACTGCTTTCACAGTCACGGAAATGGCTCCTCTACTTGAGTTCTCACACCACCATCTTCTGGTTTTTGTCCATCCCACACGGAGACCAATCTGTACTTACTGGCTTCTAATCACCACCATCTTTTGGTCTTCGTCCATCCCGCATGGAGACCAATCTGTACTTACTGGTTTCTAATCACCACCATCTTTTGGTCTTCGTCCATCCCACATGGACACCAGTCTGTACATACTGGCTTCTAATCACCACCATCTTTTGGTCTTCGTCCATCCCACACGGACACCAGTCTGTACATACTGGCTTCTAATCACCACCATCTTCTGGTCTTCGTCCATTCCACTTGGACACCAGTCTGTACACCTGGCTTCTACTCCATCGTCATCGTTGGGTTTAAGACATTCGCGGCGATCAGCTAGGGTTACGAGAAACGTCTAGCCTCCCTAAGGTGGGATCGCCACCAAAGGTTTTCGCAATTGCGGTTGTTCTTGCTATTAGCTGTAGTTCGACACCCTTATATACTACCTATTTGAGTAAGGTAATGCAACCGGCGTATGCTTCATTTCAAACGCCAATATTAGTCAAGTCTCTCAAGAATGTCTAATTGTTCTTTATAAACGCGATGTAACGCTCAATAAGGCGAACAACTAACGAAGAAAATATTTAATATTTATTAAATTATTTAAGTAATATCTGTGCTAACTAAAGCCATATAGTCAAAGTTTATATAGGACGAGTAATGAAGATTGCGTATAAAGTCGATACACTGTACACATTTCATAGTTAATATAGAGCGAGTATTTAAGAATTTCGCCCACTGTATTACTAATCATGGAAACTCTAGAAAATTAAAATAGGTCGAGTATTGATGTTAATAGAGACGGAGTAGAGGAGTTGAATTAGGATAAATAACAAATGCAGTTTGTTGTGTCACTGTCTCAGTTAGAGAGGTAACGGTTGGTAAGTGCGATACTATCGTAAGAGTGTTTTGGGCACATTCGCGTTGTTGGTACACAATTAGAAAGATGTTTTCAATCCACGGCCATATTTGAAACTTCCACACCTCTGTTCTTGGGTGTTTTAAATTTCTTTTCTTAAAGAATTAAGAAGTTGAAACTATATATTTTATTAGCGGCGTATTTAAATATTTTTTACCGTCGCGAAACACCACAATGATAAGGAAAAATATTTTTTTAAAACATAATCAGATGAATTTCAGTTATAAAGAACTAAAATCCTGTGAATACCTAGGAGTAATGGAGTGAATTTTTACCAATGCCCAGAGATGATAAACATAAGCGGGATTGTTTCATATTTGAATAAAAATACTGTTTCCACTAATAGGTTTATACTCCTTGTTTGTGTAAGAGTAGTGTAGCTGTAGAGTGTAATCAAGATAAAAGCTTAAATTAAACTAACATTTTTTAATCCTCTTGATTTATTATTAATAAGAATTTTAAACATTTATTTTTTGTTAAAAATAGATTATGAGCTATGATTCTAAGATTGCTTTAGAAAAATCCGAAATGTTGGGCAGGGTTAAAAAATACATTTTTAAGCAAATTGTAGAGATAAAAATTGATATTTATGTTTTGAATAAGATTAAAGCTTCCACTATTGTGTTTACACTCCTTGTTTTTGACTTAAAACCATCTAGCTTTAGATAACAGTTCGAAAAAAAAATCACAAAAATGATATTTTTTAAATCTAATGAGATAACGCCCACCTAGTTGAAAATTGACCTTTTTAGCCCGCAGGAGCCATTCTTAATAAGAATTTCTATGCTAGTAGGTTGTCAATTAAACTACCGGTATATTATTATTGTTGGAAGTTGGAGATAAAGTGAAATTAAGTGGTTGTAAAGAGCCAGCAGGTTTTTGCCGCTTCTTTTTGTGAGTATTTGACTTTTTGTATGTAAAATGGAGGAAGATAATGTTGAGAGTAAGGAGGAAATGCGAAAGCGTAAAGCTAGGGAAAGGATGAGGGCAAAAAGATCGGATCCAGAGTTTAAAAAGAGAGAAAATGAAAGGAGACGAGTTTTAGCAGCTCAGAAAAAAGCTAAGGGTGAAGGTAGCGGTGCTAGAACGTCCAGTTCTAATATGTTTGATAGTTCTATGGCGTCGCCAGTCGGCCACGGTAGTTCTCTTTCAGATCGCTCTTTTGTAAACCCAGAGCTGGTTACTGACGATGAACCTATGAATTTAGTTAGTAATAATGCTAATAGTTCGACAATGGTAGCGAACGATGAACAATTACCTTGTACGTCTCATGGTAATGTGTATCCGTTAGAGAGAATGAGAATTTTGAGACAGAATGAAGAGTATAGAATGAAAGAGGCGCGATCAATGGCCAAAAAGCGGGAGAATGAGTCATATCGTGAAAGGGAACACCAAGTTGGTATACTGACCAAGAGAGTTAAAAGGCTGGATGAAAGGTATAGAGCAAGCGAAAGAGTTAAGAACCAGATAAGTATGGCTAATAAACGGCAAGATTTAGAGTACGTTGAAACTGAACGTGTTAAAAATCAATTGAGTGAAGCTAGTAAACGCCAAGATTTAGAGTATGTTGAAACTGAACGTGTTAGAAATCAGTTGGCTATGGCTAGTAAACGCCAAGATTTAGAGTACGTTGAAACTGAACGTGTTAGAAATCAGTTGAGTAAGGCTAGTAAACGCCAAGATTTAGAGTACGTTGAAACTGAACGTGTTAGAAATCAGTTGAGTAAGGCTAGTAAACGCCAAGATTTAGAGTACGTTGAAACTGAACGTGTTAGAAATCAGTTGGCTATGGCTAATAAACGACAAGATTTAGAGTACGTTGAAACTGAACGTGTTAGAAATCAGTTGGCTATGGCTAATAAACGACAAGATTTAGAGTACGTTGAAACTGAACGTGTTAGAAATCAGTTGGCTATGGCTAATAAACGACAAGATTTAGAGTACGTTGAAACTGAACGTGTTAGAAATCAGTTGGCTATGGCTAATAAACGACAAGATTTAGAGTACGTTGAAACTGAACGTGTTAGAAATCAGTTGGCTATGGCTAATAAACGACAAGATTTAGAGTACGTTGAAACTGAAAGTGTTAGAAATCAGTTGGCTATGGCTGCCAGGCGTGAAAATGTAAATGTTAGAAACCCAGAGCGTTCTAGAAATAGATTGTCTATGGCTGAAAGGAGGACAAATCCTTTGTTTATAGAGCAGACTTATTTTGAAAGTATTAAAGAAGGTCCAACGTTTCCATGTGAAGGATGCTCAAATCTTTTTTTTAAAGAATCGGGTAGCTTAGTTAAGTCTGCGGTGTTTCTGGCTGTCCCTGGTATTCACGGTCGTGAATTAGGTGACAAAGTATTTTTATGTAGTACTTGTAATAAAGCTGTGAAAAAGAACGAAATCCCCAAGTTTTCCAGAGAAAATGGATTTGAATTCCCTGAAATTCCGGCAGAACTAGTTAATTTGTCTAATTTGGAGGAAAGAATGATTTCACCAAGAATACCTTTTATGCAAATAAGAAGGTTAGGTTGTGATCAACAAAGGGGGATTAAGGGAAACGTGGTCAACGTTCCTATAAATGTAGAGTCTACCGTTTCAGTGTTACCTAGGTTACCACGTGAAAC
This sequence comes from Phalangium opilio, assembly GCF_054372755.1. Lineage (NCBI taxonomy): Eukaryota > Metazoa > Arthropoda > Arachnida > Opiliones > Phalangiidae > Phalangium > Phalangium opilio. The sequence goes on from NW_028324178.1 coordinate 540,224, forward strand.
AGATACTATTCAAATTGAGTTTATGAGAAGAATGCAATATAATACACCCTATTTGTATGAAACTGTTAGGCCGAAAAAAATGCACGAAGCTCTTAAGGTTTTGGTGAAAACACCGTTGTATATTAAGCATGGGATAACCGTTAGGAGCGATATATTAGATCCAATTCCAGAAGAACTTGAATTTATTGTTGACGAAAATGACCGTCAGTTAAACCATGGTGATACATTAAGTGAAAACCCACAAGGGTCAAGAATGTAGAGAATGAGAATGATAGCGATGAAATTTGGAATGAATCTAACGAATCAAGACACGTGAATCAAGACACGTTGTTAGTGTCATTGTCTGATTTCCTACCCACTAATACCATGCATGTTAAGTTTGCTCCTGGTGAAGGTCAAACGCCAATGTCTTTACTCTATGACGAGGACGCGGAGGAATTGTCATTCCCCTGTATTTATGTGGGTCAGAAGAGAGACCTTAAAGTTAAAGGTAGTTTTGGGGACATTGCCAAGTGGGAACTTCGTAATGTTGATAGGCGTTGTGCTAAAAATCCGTCTAAATTGTTTTACACTTTTGTTAAGTTAGAAACTATGAAAGTTAGAGATTCCATACAAGTTTGTATGAGAAAAACCAAGAGAAAAGATGGCTCAAACTACACTGCTGGGTTTTTATCGTCTGCTGGTGCACTCGATTCAATTGTTAAGCAGGATGATGGTTTTAGAGTATTAGAAAATTTGCAGTCCTCGCCTTCATATTGGCAGCATAGGCAGAAAGAGTTAATGGCTATGATTAGACAGCTTGGTACGGCTACCTTTTTTATAACGTTTTCAGCTGCGGAAGGCAAATGGCCTGAGCTTTTGAACATATTGAGGGTGACTTCGGGTCAGGATCGCTTAGCGAATGATGATATTGGCAATTTAAGTTTTTCGGAAAAGGCAAAGTTGATTCAGGATGATCCTGTTACTTGTGCTAGATATTTTGACCACCGTTTTCGGGCTCTTCTTAAAGCTCTGCAAAAGCTAGGCCCTCTTGGTGTTATTGAAGATTATTACTTCAGGGTTGAAATACAGCAAAGAGGCTCTCCTCATCAACATGGGTTGATTTGGATTAAAGATGCGCCGAAGCTTAAAGGTGACTTGTCAAATGTTAAAAAGGTAGAGGAATATATTGATAAAGTTATTTCTTGCGCTGGTAAATTGAACGATGATAATGGGGATTTGTTAACGTCATTGCAAATGCATAAACACACGACAACGTGTAGGAAGAAGGTTAATGATAGTTCAGTTTGTCGTTTTGGAATTCCATTTCCTCCCATGCCTAGAACTATTATTTATGATCCGAGTTTAAGAGAACCCGGTACTCTTGACGAAGAACTTAAGTGTAAGAACAATTCCAAGAAATTGCGTGAGCTTTTGCAATCGAAAGAAAAAGAATTGTGGGTAGATAGTTTTGAGGAGTTGTTGGAAAAGTTGCGTATAACTGAAGATGATTATATTAAAGCCATTACGTATGATCTCAAAAGGAAAGTGGTTTTATTGAAAAGACACCCTAAAGATACTAGGGTTAATCCGTACAACCCGTGCACTTTGCGCCTCTGGCAAGCGAATATGGACATTCAGTTTGTTCTTGATCCTTACGCTCTGGTTATGTATATCGTGTCTTATATAGGAAAATCTCAGCGTGGTATGTCAGTGCTTCTGCGTGAAGCTGCTAAACGAGCGCAGTCAGATAAATGTACGGTGAAGCAAAAGTTGAAGGTGATTGCTAATCAGTTTTTGAACGCGCACGAGGTAAGCGCGCAGGAAGCGGCTTATAGCGCTTTACAAATTCCAGTCTCCAGGTGTAGCCGGGCTTGCATTTATGTTAATACAAATGTGCCCGAGAATCGTGTTCATATTCTCAAAAGCAAATTTGAGCTTGAACAATTGTCCAAAGATAGTTTGGATGTTTTCGCTTCTGGAATGTTAGACCATTATGTTCAAAGGCCAGATGATTTAGAGGCAGTAACGTTAGCTCAATTTGCGGCTTGGTATGAATTTTCCAGAAGTCGTAGAGTTTCGAAAACTCAAAGTCATATTGATGACGGTGAGAGCGATGAAGTTCAATGTGGTAAATGGTTAAAACTGAAAAATGATTCAGGGTTCATTAGAAAACGTGGTCATTCTAAAATTGTACGGTATCGTAGATTCAATTTAGTGAAAGATCCCGAGCAGTTTTATCGTGAACAAATCATGTTATTCTCGCCTTGGCGTGATGAGAGTAGAGATATTTTGACAAAGGATGTAAAATCTGAGTATGAGCTTAGACTTGAGATTATAACAGAATCTAGAAAAGAATTTCATAATGAAATTGACGAAGTAGCTATTGAACAGGCTGTGAGAGATTTCGAAAGTGAAGCTATTGAAGCTGATCTTACTAATATCCAACCTGAATTGGAACATCAAAATGAAATAGATAGGTCTTTAATTGTTGAAGATTCTGAATTTTTAATTAATACAGTGGAAGAGGCAATAGGAAATATTAACAGAGATATTCTTGATGGTAATGCGGAAAAAACTGTTGCTCCATCAGTCACGTTAGTTAATGATTCAGAATACAATGCCCTTGTTAGAAAGCTGAATTTGAAACAGAAAGAAATATTTTATGAAGTTCTGCACCATTTAAAGTGCAAAGAAACGCCTTTACGGCTATTTGTTACAGGAGGCGCTGGTGTTGGAAAAAGCGTTTTGATAAGTGCCATATTTGAATCTGTTACTAGATTTTACAATAAGCAACCAGGGTCTAATCCCTCGGAGGTTAAAGTTCTGCGATGCGCACCTACGGGCAAGGCTGCCTTTAATATAGGTGGGGCGACTTTGCATAGTACCTTTTGTCTACCCGTCAGTCAATTTGCCGGAAACATTTCCAGATTAGAAAGTGAAACTCTTCACAATTGTAGATTGATGTATGGTCAAGTGAAGTTGTTAATTATTGACGAAATATCAATGGTTGGTGCGAAGGTTTTTAACCGAGTTAACTCGAGATTGCAAGAGATAATGGGTTGCCCATATTATTTTGGTGGTGTCTCTGTACTTTTAGTTGGAGATTTTAACCAATTTAGACCCGTCCGGGATCATTTCGCTTTTCAAAGTCAAAGTGATAGTGACAATCCATATGCGTCTTTAATTGGTAACCCAATATGGGAGGAATTCCAATTTAGTGAGCTTGAAGAAATTATGAGGCAAAAAGATGATAAGAGGTTTGCGGAAGCTTTGAATAGAATGGCTGTGGGAACTATGAATCAGGATGATATTGACTTATTCGTAAGTTTGGAAGTAAACAGAGAGCGTGTACCGCCAAAAGAAGCGATACATCTTTTCCCTACTAACGTTGAAGTCAACCAATTTAACCAAGAGACTCTATTAAAAATGAGTACGGAAAAGTGTATTTCATTTTCAGTAGATGTTGTAAATGGTGATCTTAGTAGCGAAGTTAAAAGTAACATTCTTTCCCAAATTCAAACGTTAGCAACGTCTGATACGTATGGTCTCCCTAAAGAACTATCACTCGCTTGTGGTGCGAGATATATGATGACTAACAATGTCGATACGTCTGATGGACTTACGAATGGTGCGACAGGTTGGTTAAGGAAGATAGAGTACGGTAAAAATAGGCTCGGGGAACAAATTCCGTTCAGGGTTTGGATTGAGTTTGCTTATGCTAATGTTGGGAAGTGTTTGAGACAAAAGTGTCTTGGATTGTACGAGCAGAATAACTACAACAGGACTTGGACTCCTGTCGAGAAGGTTATTAAGGCATTTAGTAGAAAATGGAGGCAAAATAATGTTTCAGTCTCTAGGAGACAGTTTCCTTTGGTAATTTCTGAGGCTATTACGATACACAAGAGTCAAGGCGATACATACTCGTCCGTAGTAGTGCATTGTAATCCCAGAAAAAAATTAGAGAGAACTCATTTATATGTTGCTTGCAGTAGGGCGAGAAACGCCTCCGGTTTGTATATTGAGGGTAAATTTCAAGTTCCAAATGCGCCTAAAAACAATCAAGTAGAATTGGAACTTCGAAGATTACGAGATACAAAGAGTATTGTATTACCGTTTTTGAACGAAAAGGTGTACATTTATGTTCATAATGTGCAGTCCTTAAACGCGCATTTGGAAGATATTTTATCAGACACGGTAATAAAAAATGCCCAGTTATTATGCTTTGTTGAAACGTGGAAGAAAGATACCGATGATTTTAGTGTGCCATCCTTTAAGGAAGTGGGCGGTATTTATCTGCCAAGAACGGCACGTAGAATTGCGTTTGGTTCTTCCATTTATTTAAAAGACACACCCGAAAATGTAGTTAACGATTTGGATAATAGGGTTTTGCGAACCGATAGACCTTTCAGAAATTCGCATGTGGAACGTTGCTGGTTGGATGTTTCCATTGAAAATGAACCGATGACTGTTGTTTTGTTGTACAAATCGCCCGGAGCGAGTTTGAGATCAGTATTTGAGGATTTTAATCCTTTATTCGATATAAGATACGATGCCTCTGTTCCGACAGTTGTTGTCGGAGATTTTAATATAAATTTTTTAAAAAGTAAAACGGCCCTGAAACAGTTCTTTGATTCTTTTAACATGTCTCTTCTGCCGGGTCTTGAAGAGAAAATTTCAACTGACTATCATTGCCAGTTAGATTTAGCGTTCGGAAACAAACTTTTTCAAGACAGATTCGAGGCCTCTTACAGAGAATCGTACTATTCGTATCATAAAGGAATATGTTTCGTTAAAAAGAAATAGCTGTAGAAGTTTGGTATACCGTTATGCTTGGTGAACGTCCTAGCTCTCGAAGCTTTGTATTATAACCCTGTGAAAGTCCTAGCTCTCGAAACTTTGTATTATAACCCTGTGAAAGCCCTAGCTCTCGAAGCTTTGTATTATAACCCTGTGAAAGCCCTAACTCTCGAAGCTTTGTATTATAACCCTGTGAAAGCCCTAGCTCTCGAAGCTTTGTATTATAACCCTGTGAAAGCCCTAGCTCTCGAAGCTTTGTATTATAACCCTGTGAAAGCCCTAGCTCTCGAAGCTTTGTATTATAACCCTGTGAAAGCCCTAGCTCTCGAAGCTTTGTATTATAACCCTGTGAAAGCCCTAGCTCTCGAAGCTTTGTATTATAACCCTGTGAAAGCCCTAGCTCTCGAAGCTTTGTATTATAACCCTGTGAAAGCCCTAGCTCTCGAAGCTTTGTATTATAACCCTGTGAAAGCCCTAGCTCTCGAAGCTTTGTATTATAACCCTGTGAAAGCCCTAGCTCTCGAAGCTTTGTATTATAACCCTGTGAAAGCCCTAGCTCTCGAAGCTTTGTATTATAACCCTGTGAAAGCCCTAGCTCTCGAAGCTTTGTATTATAACCCTGTGAAAGCCCTAGCTCTCGAAGCTTTGTATTATAACCCTGTGAATGCCCTAGCTCTCGAAGCTTTGTATTATAACCCTGTGAATGCCCTAGCTCTCGAAGCTTTGTATTATAACCCTGTGAAAGCCCTAGCTCTCGAAGCTTTGTATTATAACCCTGTGAAAGCCCTAGCTCTCGAAGCTTTGTATTATAACCCTGTGAAAGCCCTAGCTCTCGAATCTTTGTATTATAACCCTGTGAAAGCCCTAGCTCTCGAAGCTTTGTATTATAACCCTGTGAAAGCCCTAGCTCTCGAAGCTTTGTATTATAACCCTGTGAAAACCCTAGCTCTCGAAGCTTTGTATTATAACCCTGTGAAAGCCCTAGCTCTCGAAGCTTTGTATTATAACCCTGTGAAAGCCCTAGCTCTCGAAGCTTTGTATTATAACCCGAAAGGGTCTGTGAAAGTCCTAGCTCTCGAAGCTTTGTATTATAACCCGAAAGGGTCTGTGAAAGTCCTAGCTCTCGAAGCTTTGTATTATAACCCGAAAGGGTCTGTGAAAGTCCTAGCTCTCGAAGCTTTGTATTATAACCCGAAAGGGTCTGTGAAAGTCCTAGCTCTCGAAGCTTTGTATTATAACCCGAAAGGGTCTGTGAAAGTTCTAGCTCTCGAAGCTTTGTATTATAACCCGAAAGGGTTAGTGATAGTCCTAGCTCTCGAAGCTTTGTATTATAACCCGAAAGGGTTAGTGATAGTCCTAGCTCTCGAAGCTTTGTATTATAACCCGAAAGGGTTAGTGATAGTCCTAGCTCTCGAAGCTTTGTATTATAACCCGAAAGGGTTAGTGATAGTCCTAGCTCTCGAAGCTTTGTATTATAACCCGAAAGGGTCTGTGAAAGTCCTAGCTCTCGAAGCTTTGTAAAGTCAGCCGTAATCAATGGTTGATGGAAATCCTAGCTCTCGAAGCTTTGTATTATAACCCGAAAGGGTCTGTGAAAGTCCTAGCTCTCGAAGCTTTGTATTATAACCCGAAAGGGTCTGTGAAAGTCCTAGCTCTCGAAGCTTTGTATTATAACCCGAAAGGGTCTGTGAAAGTCCTAGCTCTCGAAGCTTTGTATTATAACCCGAAAGGGTCTGTGAAAGTCCTAGCTCTCGAAGCTTTGTATTACAACCCGAAAGGGTCTGTGAAAGTCCTAGCTCTCGAAGCTTTGTATTATAACCCGAAAGGGTCTGTGAAAGTCCTAGCTCTCGAAGCTTTGTATTATAACCCGAAAGGGTCTGTGAAAGTCCTAGCTCTCGAAGCTTTGTATTATAACCCGAAAGGGTTAGTGAAAGTCCTAGCTCTCGAAGCTTTGTATTATAACCCGAAAGGGTTAGTGAAAGTCCTAGCTCTCGAAGCTTTGTATTATAACCCGAAAGGGTTAGTGAAAGTCCTAGCTCTCGAAGCTTTGTAAAGTCAGCCGTAATCAATGGTTGATGGAAATCCTAGCTCTATAGGAGCTTTGTATGATGAAAGAGGTATCTTTGAAAGTAATGCATAATTTAGTGGCGTAGCGTGAGGGGGTGAAAGGATCTCTATTCTAGGGGATTAGATTGTACTGTTTAGTCGAAACTTGAAAGCGGTTAGCTAACATTGTAATGCTGATAATATTCATCAAAGCTGCATTAAGTATGCGAGTTGAGAGAAGATTCTCGGAATTGAAATTGATCAAATGTATTAGTCTACAATGTCCAAGTCGAGATTAACAAATCTCCTTATCTTGACAATCGAACAATAGGTATAAATCAACTTTTGTCACCATACTAAAGACTTTACATTGGGAAAAACACGCAAAATAAAAGTATTTAATGAAATACATTTCATTTTAATCCTTTAGAAAACAGTGAAACATTATCACAGCTTTATTACAGAGCTTAATAAGCATAATTGCGAAAAAAGGGAGGGCAGAAAATCTATTGTTGGCCTCGGGTGGGATAAAGTCACGCTACGCCACTGCTATAGAAAGGGTTGCCCAAATTGAGTTGAAATGCTAGCTGTAGAAGCTTTGCATAGTAACTCGGAAGGGTTAGTGATAGTCCTAGCTCTCGAAGCTTTGTATTGTAACCCGAAAGGGTTAGTGATAGTCCTAGCTCTCGAAGCTTTGTATTATAACCCGAAAGGGTTAGTGAAAGTCCTAGCTCTCGAAGCTTTGTATTATAACCCGAAAGGGTTAGTGATAATCCTAGCTCTCGGAGCTTTGTAAAATCAGCCGTAATCGATGGTTGATGGAAATCCTAGCTCTAGGAGCTTTGTAAAATGAACTTATAACCCAGATGGGTTAGAAGCTTTACCTTTTTAAGTTGTTGAAAACCCTAGCTGTAGAAGCTTTGTATTATAACCCTAAAGGGTTGGTGAAAGTCCTAGCTCTCGGAGCTTTGTATGATCAGCCGTAATTAATGGTTGGTGGAAATCCTAGCTCTAGGAGCTTTGTAAAATGAACTCACCCGAAAGGGTCGCTCAAATTAGAAACCTATTGCCCGAAAGGGTCGCTCAAATTAGAAACCTATTGCCCGAAAGGGTCGCTCAAATTAGAAACCTATTGCCCGAAAGGGTCGCTCAAATTAGAAACCTATTGCCCGAAAGGGTCGCTCAAATTGGAAACCTATTGCCCGAAAGGGTCGCTAAAAATTGGAAACCTATTGCCCGAAAGGGTCGCTCAAATTGGAAACCTATTGCCCGAAAGGGTCGCTCAAATTGGAAACCTTGCCCGAAAGGGTCGCTCAAATTGGAAACCTATTGCCCGAAATGGTCGTTCAAATTGGAAACCTACTGCCCGAAATGGTCGTTCAAATTGGAAACCTACTGCCCGAAATGGTCGTTCAAATTGGAAACCTACTGCCCGAAATGGTCGCTCAAATTGTAAACTGTGGAAGTGGTAACTGTGATATCTAGATATAAAGGGTTGCTGAAACTGGTATGTTCAGTTGGTAGAGTTACTATTCTCTCATCAGATATAATTGGTAAGTGAAATAAAATCACTTTTGATAAAAAAAATAGAGGAGGTAGCCTATCGTTAAATATAAAAAAATCACTTCTGTGTTACGTATAGTGAACAAGTTTATTTACGTGAAGATGCGTTTGTACAAAGCGCGATACCAGTCGTATCCATATTAGTTATTACTAATGTTTAAATAAAAACAGATGAATAAAGTTTAGTTCACAATTTAACAAGAAGTGATTTTTATCTTTAACATTATCACCTTTGATGGGGTTTAAAACGTTTTTCTTTTACCATCGTAGAAAAAGGACGCTAACCATTATTGTATTGTGTGGGTGCAATCAAGAGTACAACGGGAATTGCAACGCATGCAACAGTTAGGCATCATAGTGCCCGTCACGGAGCTCACCGATTGGGTCCACCCAATGGTAGTAGTGGAAAAAGCAAAAGGATGGTCACACACGAAACCCTACTATCCAATGCCTATCGCTCAACAAATCTACGCTGATCTACACCGTCCTGGACGCGCAAAGTGCGTTCTGGCACATAGAGCTGGATGAACCAAGCTCTTGTGTACATTCGCAACACCTTACGGACGATACAGATTCCTCCGGCTACCTTATGGTCTCTCCTCAGCGTCAGAATTATTTCCAGCAACTAGCGGTAGACAAGATAGAATACTTGGGCAACATCCTGTCCTCCAAAGGCCTCGAAATTTCACCAACAAAAGTTCAAGCGATTCAATGAATACCGTCCCCAACATACAAAAAATCACTACCAAGATTCCTTGGCATGGTGAATTATTTGGTAAAATTCCTGCCCCAACACTCAACAATTACAGCTCCACTACACGAGCTCCAGAAGAAAGAGGTCTCATTCATGTGGGACGCAAAGAGGGAAGCTGTCTTCCTAAAACCTAAACGCCTCATCTCCTCGTCCTCAGTACTGGCAGGGGTAAATAACGAAAGGAGTTAGAGACGCTAGCTTCCGTAGTGTAGAATACAGTGGGACCTTGAAACGTCATAGAATTTGTAACTAACGTAGTGCCATCTTTGGAACTGTATTGTAAATAAGAGCAGAACCTTAAAAGTTTTGCCTTAAAATCTCGCGCCGCAAGGTATTCTGGGTAAAGTAAAATGGCGGGTGTCGATGTTGTGAAGTCGTCTCATAAATCAACCCAATATAATTAAACAGCGATTTAAAGAAGAAAGATAAGTCAACAATTTGCAATTTGAAGCCGGGGAAATCCTCAAAATGTGATCAAACTTGTTTTACAGTAAGCGCGCGGTTACAGAGTCGGCCCAGTGAGCCAAGGCTTAGTGTGAACTGTGGGATCAGGATCATCGACTGTATCTGTGACTAAAGAAATTAAAACAACTAAAACTGTATTGAAGGATGCAAAAACGACATTTAATTCCATTTCATTATCGAATAAGGAATTTACCAACTTTAAAGTTGCATGTTTCAAATTCAAGTGCACCTAAATGAATAAACTTTACTCTAACCCTAATTGTCACTCAGTCGTAAGAAGACGAACACTAGCAGACGAATACTAGCAGACAGGCGAAAATCGATATCCCAGCATGCCTTTCGAATCTTTGCTGCCACGCTATTGGTTGCAAAATATCATACTTATTTTGAATTATAGGCGGCGCAACCGAGGCGTTTTCTCTCTTCTGTGTCTACGTTTGAAAGTCCCACTGCATTCTACACTACGGAAGCTAGCGTCTCTAACTCCTTTCGTTATTTACCCCTGGTACTGGCCTATTACAATTCGCAAGCCACCAGGACAATATCAGTAGAAAGCAGCCTAATAGGCGTCGGTGCAGTACTACTATAAAATGGTAAACCTGTTGAGTATGCTTCAACCTCTTTCACCCGCACTCAACTAAACTACGCGCCAATAGAACGTGAACTTCTAGGCATAGTCTACGCGTGCGAAAGATTCCACTATTATGTCATTGGAGTCCCCTTAATCGTACAGGCCGATCATAAACCTTGGATTGTTTAAGACTCTCACCAAGCATCCAGCGCTTAGTTCTTCGCCTGCTCAGATACCAAATAACGATGGTCTACATACCTGGCACTCATTTACAAGTGGCCGTCACGTTGTCACGTGCTCCTCAATCCACGACAGAAATTGACTCATCCTACTTAGAAACCGATGATTCGGGAGTGTGGCTCTGTTGCAAGGAAAACAAACTCAATTCAACAACGCTAACGCATCTGAGCCACCTGCACAAACGATACTGTTCTACATAAAAGAAGGATAGCGATCTGCATGCGAAAAATTTCACAGCGAGTTAAAGCCGTTCTGGGCGATAAAAGAAGAACTTCATGCATCAGAAGGCCTAATTTACCGAGGGGATGCGCTTTACGTTTCGAAGTGCTCCGCCGTGATGTCATGACCCAAATTCACTCGGTTCATCAAGGAATAACCGCGTGCCTATCTAAAGCCAAGCTGTATCTCTACTGGCCACAAATGAAAAGAGGCATCACAAAGTATGTCCAGAACTGTACAACTTGCCGAAAAAAAGGGACCGTTCCAACACGCTATGCGCTTACGCCTCACGATGTACCTCAGCTACCCTCGCACACTGTTGGTGCGGATCTCTTCCACATCAATAATACAAACCTTATCATTCTAGTTGACTATTACTCCAAATGCGTAGAAGTTGAAGAGTTACGAAGCACTAATGATAAAGCGATAATAAAGTTCCTAAATCCACAATTCTGTCGATATGGTGCTCCGCAGAAATTGGTGTCTGATAATGGTCCTCCCTTTAACTCGAACTTTTTCAAGGGTTTACTCCAACAATGGGCAGTAGAACACGTAACATCCAGCGCATATCATTCTTAAAAAGCAACGGTATGACAGAACGAACCATACAAACAATAAAAAACCTGGCAATCAAAGCGCAACAGGAAGGTCGTGACCTACAGTATGTTCTTATGGAATATCGCTCGACGCCCATTGGAAAGCTACCGTCACCCAGCGAGATGTTAAAAGGACGCCGTACCAGAACACCGTTAACTATAAACAAAACAAACACTTCGAACGCACTTCTCAACTTGTCATATTCGCAAACCTTACTGGATTAAAAAACCCAATGATTAAACGTCAAAATCACGCGCACCGCACAATACCTGAAACCCTAATGGCCGGGAGACCAGCATATTACCATGTCGGACCACGGTAATGGAAACCTGCAGAAGTACTACACGGAAGCAATGAGCCCATGTCGTATATCCTGAAGATAAATGACGGAAAAACATGGCGGAGAACTCGCCACCAAATACGTCCGACACACCTACACAGTACAGTACCTCAAAGCGACTACGCTGAACCCAACACGGCACAAGAAGTACAACAGGTGGAGGGCAATTGTTTTAAGCATTTGCGGCAAACTTTAACCAATCTACCCAATCCTGCGGCCAATACTTACCGAACCACTTCAAGAGTCAGACTATGAAGATTACCACCACCCATACAAAAACAAACTTAAATTTCAACAACTCAAATTAATTCACCGACCTCGGCAACGCAGAACACATCTCCAACACCACGACCCTTGCAAAATCAAACTTCAGTCTTAACAACTCAAACTCATTCTCCGATTTCAGCAACACAGATCCGATCTCCTACTATACTTCAAACGTCAAGACCAGACCAATAGCAAATAGTGGTTGTAATTACACCGCGTAAACTCGAACCGCCACGTACAACATCAATATCAAACATTAGGACTTTAAGTCTGTCTGGCACGACGACTGCTCAGACGCTGAACGACGACTGCTCAGACGCTGAACGACGACTGCTAGAACGCTGGACAACACCCGAACAGCGCTACTCGAATTTCTCCGGGAACTTCCCCATTTCCCAAGACAATTTCTGTATCCGCCATACCCAGCACACGAGCACCATTTACACATTTACAGCAAGTACACAACAACCAAGGTCAACCCGAACAAGAACTAATATTTTCAATCCAAAACGTTTTCGTAATACTTAAATTTTTTAAAGAATGAAAGATGTTATATACTTTCGTAATACACTTGATATATACTCTTGCTATATACTCTTAATAACATTACAATATATTGTTAGTATCGCCACTAGTATACCCTGATATATTCCACTAGTGCGCGTCACCTATAGCGAATAACGAGGTTTCCTCATAAAGGAGCTAGCTACTTTGTAGTCAGTTTATATTGGACACTTGATGAGCACAGTCAATAAATATTTTATTATAATTAATTCTGTCGACTTACTAAACATAAGTGGGTTTTCCCAGAACCTTGTTTTAGACGTACGAGTGGGTTTTTTTGGTTCGAATTAGCCATTAGTAGTTTTGCATAAATTGGTAGTAATGAAAATTAGAGATACGTTTAGGACATATCATGTTGTTTTAATTAGGGAGACTAGAGATTAAATAAAGATTTATGATTTGAAAGTGAACTTTAAAATTACCGAGATAAACGCTAAGGTAAAAGAAACCCTTTCAGTTCTATAACCTTGAAAAACTGATAAGGAAAGTTCAGTTTTTCCTTAGAAAGGAATCAAGATCTTCTCGTTAAGGTATGTTCTAATGGAAATCGTGTCTTACAGATTTTATTCTGAATTAAACGTTATATAAGGCAAAGCTAGTGGTATGCATCAGGGAATAAAATTTAACATAGAACTTATATATTCTTTGTAAGTAATGATTTGAAACCTAGGATTAGCGATTAGGATTTCTATATTGAGTCGTATACTAGTCTTTTCCCCGACTCGGAGAGGTAATATTTTGGTTTTCCCAACTTGTTAATGATTCTTTCGCAAAGAAACGTTTTTCCCGCGCCACTCGGCCCATTTACCGTTATGGTACACGGATGTTAAAAGGGAATCATTGTTCTCCGAGTTCTCGAGCTTAAATAAATTAAACTTTAAGCGACCAAGCGTTAATATAGGGGTCGCGCGCATCTTCTTCTCGCAGAAAATAACGCGCCGTGCAGGAAAAAGTGCCGTGCATCGCGGGAAAACGCGCGCGGAAATAAACGCGTATGACAGGAAAGCGAAAAAAGAACAAAATCAGTTTTAAAAAATTTTTTTATTTTAAAAACTTTTCAATATACACTTGTAAATAAATTAGTTTTAAATAAATAAATTAGTTTTAAATTAGTTTTAAATAAATAAATTAGTTTTAAATTAGTTTTAAATAAATAAATTAGTTTTAAATTAGTTTTAAATAAATAAATTAGTTTTAAATTAGTTTTAAATAAATAAATTAGTTTTAAATTAGTTTTAAATAAATAAATTAGTTTTAAATTAGTTTTAAATAAATAAATTAGTTTTAAATTAGTTTTAAATAAATAAATTAGTTTTAAATTAGTTTTAAATAAATAAATTAGTTTTAAATTAGTTTTAAATAAATAAATTAGTTTTAAATTAGTTTTAAATAAATAAATTAGTTTTAAATAAATAAATTTGTTTTAAATTAGTTTTAAATAAATTAATAAATTACGTTGGGCGTTGGTAGCCATAGGGGATTGTTTTGAAATTGTCTAGAATACGGATTTTATCGACCGTGGCTCTATAAACTTTGTGAGTGTCTATAGAGACAAGCGTGTGGTTCGGAAGCCTAGTAATGTGTCTCGGAATTGGAACTGTTATAGGCAAAAGGGGCTTATCTAAATCGACGCCTAGTAATCCTTTTAAAGTTTCGTGATTGACTAGTTTCTCGTTAGAGACATTAAGGCGAAACCCTTTGACTTTGGTTGTATTGAACCTTTTGCCAGTGTCGGGATCTGTCACCCAATAGCTGTAATTTTTGCATCCGCCACTGACAAAGGTATCAATGTAGGCGTTTTTACCATAACCTTCCAATTCGTTGGTCATTTCGCCCAGAAAGTTACCAGTTTCTATTAGCGGTATTCCCAGGGGGGACATGTACACAAGCGAATCTGTATCGTAGTAAAAACATTTATCCCCGACCATTTCCAGATATTCTAATAAGCATAATCTAGCCATAGCCGTTGTATAGCAAGCTATTGAGACGTTGGTATGCTTCAAAACAACGTCGGCCTCAGTCGTAGGAACCCATTTGACTAGCAGCGTTTCTTGATTGATGGTTAAAACGCTTTTTACTTCAACATCCGGGTTACTTAAGAGTTCGAAAAGTCTACGGGGTTCTTTGATAATTTCCGTTTTGGTTGGTTTGACTCTTTCCCCGAATTTACCCCAAAGACTATTCAAGGCTAGTTTTGCTACGCTACGCAACCCTTCGTTTCTTTTAATCTTGGCTGGGTTTAAAAGTACACCCTCTCTAATTTTAAAATTTTTAATATAATTGTCACGTTCCTCGGGGGTAACGCAATCTGAGGGGTAACCACTAGCCGTCTGCTTATGAAGAAGGAACGAATCAACGTATTTTTGAAACAAGCCGACCTCGCCAGTTTCGGGGTTATATTGTCGCACCTTGTATTTCCAAGCCCCTATCTTTTTTAGGATAACATACCCCCGATTTACAGCGGCACGAAGTTCGTCAATCACCCAAGTGCCGACTAGTTTTCGCTCTTCGTCGGAATGGTGACAGTCTCCTTGGAAACGTTTCAAGGCACACTCCCGGCAAAGAGTGAAAACTAATTTATTATTTAACCTTATTGGTAAAACAGGATGAAAGAGTCTAATTGGTGGTAGAACTTCGCATTTCAGGAAACCGTCGAATGCGAATACGTCGGGAATATTATCCAGTAAAATTTCTGGATGCCCGACTGGCAGCTTCTTTCTCTTGTTGACGAAAGGATAGAGACTAGTTACGTCAACGTAATGCATTTTCTCGCTGCCTGAAACTTTATGGTATAGTTTAAGTACCGATGTCCTTCCACCAAAAAAGGCATCGCTAGGGTTTAAAGGCTCGCGTACTTTTTCTTTAATGTTTTCCGCTTCCAGAAAAACACCGATAGCCGGATTATCGGTTTTATCTTTAGCCCAATCACATTCCCACTTCGTTATTACTTTAAAGCCCGCTTTCTCGATTCGTTCCTTCTTTTTTAAAGTTCTGACGTACAAGGTGTTCAAGGTTTGGCCAGGATCACCTTGTAAAGATTGGTTGCGGTTGACTTTGTAGCACTTAGGACAACCATGGAAATAACACCCGTTAAACTCTAGAACATCTTTTTCATACAAGCCGTCCACTTTCATTTTCAAAACTTTGGCTTCCGAGCCATTAAACGCAGACTGTATATTTACGCCGTTCTCGTGGGCATACCAGGATAACCATTCTATAGCCACTAGTGACTGATTATCAGTCATCCTATAGAGGTTATGCGGAATAATGCCTATAGAATCTTTATCCATAAAGTGTCTCCTGTATACCCAGCTACACAAACCGGCTATAGTACACGCGACCTGGAAAGGTTCCACCTGGGCAATATCCAAGAAAATTTTTCTAAAAGCTAGACAACCTAACTTTAATATCACAACATCCTTGACGCCTTAAAACTTTAATTCCTCCAGAAAATTAAAGCCTTTTTTCTCCTCAATTTGCTTATCGTAGCACTCCATAAACTCTTTGAGATTTTTGGAGGTTAAATTTTCCGACCCGTAAGCCTCGGGCGGTGGCATTTGGTCTTCTAAGACGTAATTTGTTGCTAATTGATTATTAAGATCGAAGACGTGATCCTTAACAACGGTAAATAAAAAATGAGGGAAATAACCCTTTGTAGCGTCTTGTAATCCAAACGTGTCGGCGAATTTAGAGAGTGGTACGGAGATAAAATTGAAAGAGTCAAGGAAATTTAAATTAAAGACAGTTAAATTTATAATTTTAGTGCCGTTAATTATACAGTTAGGCTTAAATTCTTCGCCAAGAGCCATAATCTCTCGTAATAGAAACTGATTATCGTAGCCGCTAGCATTATGTGCCAATAAAGTTACCTTCTTGACGGCTGCTAACGTCCTTAGGAAAGCTAAAAATTTCGAGACAGGCTTTGCCCCTTCAAAAACTCTCTGTCTTGGTCCGAGTGACCCGCATTTCCCGCAGACGTAAGCCGCTTCTAGCACGTCAATACAACTTTCGCAAACCATCTCTGATACGCAAAGGAGAGGCTGGTGGACTAACGCCCCCTTTTTTTCCTCGGATTCTAATATCTGAATCGCTTCGAAGTCGTAGAAGATATAAACCATATCAGGGGCAACTTTCTTTTTCTTTGCTTGGCGAACTTTAGGAGGTTCTTCTTTAATTACCTGAACGTAACAATCGTGTGGACTGGGCGTGTATCTACTGCAGATTGAACAATAAATTTCTCCGCACGTATGAAGTTGATTTTTACGCTTAAATTAATTTATTTGCGTGAAACATTGTTTGCAATGAAATAGTTGCGCGCAGATACTCTTCCCGTCTACACCATCTTGTTTATGATAATTAAAGCATTCATCTCCTTTGAAAACCTTGAGACATTTATCACACGCTCGGTCAGGGCCCGTACAAGTTTGATCTCGTAAACAATTGTAACAATATAGATTGCAACTATGATCTCTCTTGTTTCTAAATCCTACCAGACAATTTTCGCAGTAATGGTCCATCCCGAACAAAGGTCTTAAGGACGTGACGACGTTGTAATGTCTGTTTTGATTAATTAATGTCAAACAAGGTCTATTGTCGTCAATGTCGATTTCCCCCAAAATCAACTCTGGCAAATTATTTTTAAAAATATATATTAATATACTATATTGCGCCAATTCGGCTTTAAATTTTTGTATAGATTCTACTTTGCCGCAGTCTTTTGAATTAACTTTTGCTTTACGGCAAAGCTCTAGAGCGGCATCTCGTTGAGAAGCCGTATCACCTCGATCCGCTCGCGTGTACGAAATCGACTTAAATTTGTTTTTAAGCGCGATATTAGTCGGATTTTTCTTATGTTCCGAATGCGCTATTGCCACGGAAAGCGCGCGTGCTAAACACAAATTATCATTGTTCACAATCCTGATAATTCCTCGAGAGTCGCGAGAAAAGATATCAAAGGACCGCACTCCTTTGGGAGCAGCTCGGCCGAAACCCTCCACCGGGATTCTTACCACGTGAAATTTTAAGACGATGGGTCCTAAAAAAATCTTTCAAACTCATCGTCGTATAAAACTGACTCAATCTCGTCTAAAACGGATTTAGAGTCCAATTGATCGGCTCTACGAAACGAGAGTGATATCTCGCCCCGGTTTGGCAAGCTTAAACTTTCGGCCGTTATCTGTATCATATCAGACGGGGCTAGTCTATTAAGAATGGCTTGGACAATATTGGCTAAGCCCTCAACCAAGTTATTGGTTATTCTTAATGTGATTTCGAGACCAGAAAGATTAAATCTAGGGTACATTTGTACCCTTTGACCCATAATTTCACAGTGGGGTAGAGAATCTATCGGCGTCATAACTGCTTCCCTCGCCCCGCCTCCTGATTGATCAGGGAAATTACTAAGACCTGAAAAATCTATAGAGGCGAAATCGTTTTCAATGTTTTGAGAGGCGAAACCCAGCTCGGCATTAGCGTTTAAAAATTCGGAAACTATACGGTCATTCTGTGAAGATTCAAATTCCCGCACAAGCGAATCTTCCGCTTCAAAATTGAAAAAGTCTGAAACTATACGGTCATTTCTGGAAGATTCAAATTCCCGCACAAGCGAATCTTCCGCTTCAAAAGTATTTAAAGCTTTGATCATACTTTCATCGTGTTCGTCGATGAGTAGATTTTCAGCTTGTATATCGTCTATATCGCGTTGACCTATTTCAAACGCCCTTTGTTCGAAACGAGCCATATATAGATCACTACACGATAAAGGTATGTTATTATAGAATGTTTCCAACTCTTTAATGTCGCGGCATTGTTCGGGCTCGCGAGGTACGCTTAACATATATTTAAATATGGCGGTAAATGTTTCGAGAATAGCGTATCCTCTATTACACAAAAAAGTCGGAAAAATTTACCCGATTGTAGCTAGGTTAAGTTTAGCTGGGTTAAGTTTGAGTAATGTGCATAAATTAAAGAAAAAAGCGTAAATCTTCTTAAGCGGCCATGGTCGTAAAACGGCCAACTCCTCGATCTCGAATAAAATAGATTCTTGATCCATCTTGACGCGTTTTTATAGTAAAAAAAACTTACGTTAAATGCTGTCCCCGTGAAAAACAAAAAAGAAAAAAATACGTTACCTTTCAATGTAGTGAGGATTGGGTTTTGTAAAACTTATCTTAAATGCGAGACTAGTAACTTAGTTTGCTAATCATCTTGACTTTATAACTCTGAAGTAGAGAATGAGTATTGCATGCTCGACATATTGTCTTATATAGGCAATAACATTCTCTCCCCCCCCTCCCCATGTTGTACGTAACGGAAAGAAAAAGTTCCGGTGAGAGCGTCTATACATTTTTTTAGATACCCTCCTCGTTCTCCCCCCTCCGCAGACTCTAACAAGAACTAGCCAAAAAAATTTCGCCCGTCTTTGCCCAGACACGTTCACCCTCCTGTCTATTGAAAGGGGCCCGATGCTAACTCTACCTAGAACTAAACTGAAACTAACCTATAACTAAAACAGGCCACCCCCTCCATCATCCCCCCTAAAGAATGAAGGCATACCAGCCGCAAACACTTTGCGTTAGGCATTCGAGCAAGAAAGTCGCTTGAAATGTAAGTCAAATTTGTTAAGTTTTGGGCGCTCGTTTGGTAATAACAACGGATGCTTTTTTTAGTTAAGAATGGAAGTTGATAATCTTCGTAAACGGAAAATTCCGTCGAAACCACGTAAAATCAACTCGAGGTTCCATTTAGGTCAAGTCTATCTATCTTTTGGATTCACATCCGATCTCAATATCGAGATTAGATTATGTATGAAAGAACCAGATTTTTCTACGTTTCGTTTTGATGTTGACACTTGGCAAGCTTTTGGATCCAAAATTGGTCCTCTTAGTGGATGGACCACTTGCGAAGAACATACATCATACGATGCTGTTTTAGCCGATACCCCGCTATCTTCGACGTCCGCCCACGCTACCTTCAACAATCTAAAGCTGGAAACGAATATCGCGGGTGGAAAGAGTAACGAATTCACCTTGAATGCGTCAGAAGCTGGCGAGTTAAATCGACTAATGCCATATATCAATGAGCACTTGAAAAAACTTGTTGCGAACGAACAGGTTTATTTATTGTTTGGTGATTTGATCTGCACTGAACTTATTACCATACATAAAATACTAGAAATAGATTATGGCGAGTTCTTTTCCTTCGAAGAAATCGAAGATCATATTAATTTTGACCGTGTACTATCATATTTTGGCTTGTATGTTTCACCGTATAAAATATTAATGGAATTTGAAAATAGATTAAAGGAACACGCCATAAGTTTTGATTTTCAATCGTATAATATATTTAACATATTAATGTCTCAGACTTCTTATTTAAAGAAGCGTTTAAACGTTGTGAATCTTTTTGGCTTGGTGTAAATTTGCATTGAAATAAATTTTTTAAAACGTAATTTTTGTCCTTTTATCAGGATAAGCATATTGGTTTATAACGGTATACGCATATACAAACCAGAGGCCTCCTTTTTCTAGCAAGGAGAGCCATCATAAATTTTTTTAAAAGGAGAGCCCGGATATACAGAGAGGCCGAAGGGGCGGATGATGGCGCGGGTGTGATTGATGCAGCGTCCATTCGGACGGCAATCATGTTCGACATGCCACGCATGATACTGTTCCTCGACAAAGTAGCCTACGGGGTGCTAGCCCAACAGGGCTTTTTCGTTAACCTACATATCCGCGCCTAAAAGGGCTATTAAATTTCCCGCCCCTAAGAGGGCTAATGAATTTCCCGCCCCTAACCACCAAAGGTAAGAAACAGTTTTTGTATATTGTAAGGGGGGGTAAAAAGAGTCTGGGTTTAAACGGATCCCCTCTATACTATAAAACGGAAAGTTTCCCAATGCTAAAATCATTCTCGCTTTAGCTTCGGCCAGAACATCACCCACCATTATCATGTGAGCATACTGTTTTTTTTCTGAAATCATGGAAAGACTAACTTTTGAACTTAATAGGGCGTACAGTCACATCAACGATGTGCTTTTGTACTCGGACGATGAGGACGACCCGAGGGAAAGCTTTCAAGCGAGACATGAGCGTCATCCGCCTCAGCCCCAGTTTCAGAATAGGCCGTTCAACCACAGAGAAGATGCCGCAAGAGTACTTTTAATACAAAATTTTGTCGCAAGGCATCGGGTTGAGAATCAACCACCACCACCGCCTCAATCGCCCCCACCTCCTCAATCGCCCCCACCTCCTCAATCGCCCCCACCTCCTCAATCGGCCCCATCCCCTCAATCGCCCCCACCTCCTCAACCCCAGGAAAACAGAGTAAATGAACGACCGCCAAATAATTGCAGTCTCTTCAGGTAAGATTTTATATTTTTTAAAACTTTAATGTCTATATACCCCCTAAACATTTTTATAGGATCCTTGCTGACGTCCATAAGGACTTAGTGAGGATTCGCGCGGGGAATCTGAATCATGGTTTTGATCTCCGTGAGGACGATTTTGTCTTCCGAGAGTTGAGTTCACGGCTTTTGCAGTTTGTGGATATGACACCCGCTCCCGGAAACCAAATGCAGGTTTACGTTAACACGACTCACTCGTGCTCGTAAGTTAATTAGCATTAATTTTTTAAAGACGAATCCCTAATATCTTTTCTTTCTATTTTTGGTCTCATTACCGCTATCATCACCTATTTCCATCACAGAGTGGTTAACCCCATTGATAGAGACCTAGACCTGCAGAGGCAACAACGTTTCCTAAGAGCTGTAATCGACGACGTTCATTTACAAACAACGCGTTAATATTTGTAAATATATAAATATATAAATAGAAATAATATATAAATTTAAATAGAAATAATATATATATAAATAAAACCTTGGTTAAAAAATATTCAATGTTTCTTGCTTGATACATACAAAGAGTAACGCAATATAGCCCCGCTTTAAAAAAAAACGTTGGGAGATAGAACGAGAGAGATTTACTAGAGATCGAAACCCCCTGTACGGAGAGGGAAAGTTTAAAACGAGAGAGAGTATATTTCAGTACTACGAAGGAGAGGCAGATTGCGCGCGGCTTGTACACGGGAACCTAGCTAGAGAGAGAGTTGACCTATATAAAAGCGCGCATCCTAAACTTAGCTAGAGAGGGAACTCCCCAGCCTTGTACATGTATTTGGAGGAAACTTAGGTAGAGAGAGAGAGAGAGCTCTCCCCCGCAATGACAGCGCTCTCGCAGGCCTGGAGCTCGGGCGAAAGAGAAAGTGAGAGAGACGGTGAAAAAAAATACAGTGGCGGGAAATGAGCCAGGGTAAAGAGACGGTGAAATAAAGAGACGGTGAAAGTCAGCGAAATAAAGAGACGGTGAAAGTCAGCGAAATAAAGAGACGGTGAAAGTCAGCGAAATAAAGAGACGGTGAAAAACAGCGAAATAAAGAGACGGTGAAATAAAGAGACGGTGAAAGTCACCACCAGGTGAGGGGGGCAAAAAGTACCACCCCCTCCGGCGCGGAATTGAAGGGGGCAAAAAGTACCGGGGGGCAAAAACTTCGACCCACCCTTCGCGTGTATATCGGATGGGGGAAAAATTCATCCCCCTACCCTCCGCTGCCCGCGGGTATCGCGGCCTACTATTCTCTGATGACTACGCAATTATAACACAACCCGAGGCTTTTTTGCGAAAACTTTCTGAAGGCGAAGCCAATGATTAGTACGATCATTACTCTATTCATCCGGTGAACGTCCAACCACCGAAGGATTTATTGGGTGCTTACCAAATGAAGCGCGTCGAGGCCGAGCCGGTTAGCACTTGGGACAAAAAACTGGAATACATGAGCTTCGTTCATTTGTTCCCTCGGGGTCGCTTTGGCAAGCAGGATGATAGACCATTTGGGAAAATAACGGAAACCGAGTATCGTTTATCCCGTATTTTGAACAAAAGTCCAATTTTTAGACGAGATTACGCCTATTTGTTCCATTCTTATCAAGAATGCGAAATGAAAGCGATTTCTAGCAGTTTGAACTTCGTTCTTCGTGTTAAAAAACCCATGCCAATTGGGGTTGAAAATTTGCTCAATCGAGTTGAATCTGGCGATAAAGAACTTGAGAGTAATTTAGCTACTTTCTTGGGTCATATTCGAGGAACGAAGGACTACTGGTATAAAGTTCTTAGAAACGTTTTAGCGATGATTCGGGAATTTGGTCCTCCCACCTGGCTTCTAACTTTTAATCCGGCCGAGTACGATGATATGGAACTGCACGATCACTTGAGAAAAGTGAATTCAGACGTTCCAGGAGTAGAGTCGATGACGGTGGCTGAATTGTTGAATTTTGACACACTTAGCGTCAATTTGCACTTTCACAACAAAGTGCGGTCGTTGTTATACAACTTTGTCTTGTGTAAGCAAAATCCAGTTCTTGGCATGATAGAACATCATTTTTGGAGGGTTGAATACCAATCTCGAGGTTTATCTCACTACCATATGCTTTTGTGGGCCAAGGACGCTCCAAAGATTGGAACTTCTTCGACCGAGACTATTTTGGATTACGTGCAAAAACACGTCACGTGTTCGATGCCAAGAGCATCGGTAAGTCCGGAACTGCAACGGCTGGTAAATAAATTCCAAACTCACAAATGCACCTCCAGTTGTTATAAGAAGGTGAAAAATTCTAAAAAAGGATTGAAAGTGTGTCGTTGCGGTTTCCCTCGAAACGTAACAAACATTGCTACTATGAATTCTGTTAGATCAGTTACTCGTCACCGTAAAATGAAAAAGGTGCAGAAACGACTGAACAACTTGCCGAGAAAACAGAACGAAGTTTTAATCAATGATTACAATCCCACGCTACTTTTGGCTTCCAAAGCCAACATGGATTTGCAATTTGTCGCTGACAAATCGGAAATAGTGGCAAACTATGTCACAGCTTACGTGACAAAGGGAGACCGGGCTGACATGGACCAAACTTTTGCAGAGTTAGGGAACGAAAGTTTGTCCAAAAAATTATTTGCCTATAGATTGAAATCTTTGACGTGCAAGCAAATAGGAATTTATGAAGCTCTCGATATGATGCTGGGCCCTGACCTTTTCAACAAGTCCGACAGCACTAAATTTATTAACACTAACTTAAAAGAAAACCGATCGAGAGTTTTGAAAGGTTACAAGGAACTCGCGTGTTTGAGAGGAACTCGCGTGTTTGAGAGGAACCCGCGTGTTTGAGAGGAACTCGCGTGTTTGAGAGGAACTCGCGTGTTTGAGAGGAACTCGCGTGTTTGAGAGGAACTCGCGTGTTTGAGAGGAACTCGCGTGTTTGAGAGGAACTCGCGTGTTTGAGAGGAACTCGCGTGTTTGAGAGGAACTCGCGTGTTTGAGAGGAACTCGCGTGTTTGAGAGGAACTCGCGTGTTTGAGAGGAACTCGCGTGTTTGAGAGGAACTCGCGTGTTTGAGAGGAACTCGCGTGTTTGAGAGGAACTCGCGTGTTTGAGAGGAACTGACCCCGAAAGCAAGGACACTTGCCAAAAAGGGTTCGTCGACGACAAGTATCCGAACCGTCCTGACAGCTTGGAAAATCTTAGTTTGCGGGAGTTTGGTCAGTTTTACGATTATGCTATGCGCTCCGAGGGTGTCGAGAAAAATGCGAATGTCATCCAGTTGAAAACAAAATCTGAGTTTCATGAGAAAGAGAATTAAGCCCTACATAATAGAGCACCTTATTCACGACCCGATAGAGGAGAAAGAACAGTATTGTCACGCTCTACTGATCCTCTTCAAACCGTGGCGTGACGAAACTGAGCTATTGGGCGATTTTGAAACATACGCTGATGCTTTCGAAAACTCGCTTTCGGTGTTAAAAGACATGAGAGAATATCACGAGAAACTCTCGATTTCCAAAGAAGTTGAAAAGAAACGGAAGGCTTCTAAAAAGGATAAAGAGCCAGAAAGCATAAATTCGGAGACTGAAAGTCTCGACGATGAAAATGCGCTACAAGGGAAAGAAATTGTTATCGAAACCGAACACGCGATGGCTGATGTGGAAGCTGCCATGGAAATGAATTTCGAGACTGATGTTGACAATGTGCCGGTACTAAACTCGGATCAAAAGAGAATTTATGACCAGATCATGAATCACTTCTCCCAAGAGGGAGAAAAATCTAGAAACAAGTGCCTTTTTGTGTCGGGACCTGGTGGAACTGGCAAATCGTTTCTTATCGACACTCTCGCCAGCGCTGTAAGGCGACGCTTTCAAAATCCTGCTAGCGTGGCCATTGCCGCGCCAACGGGTTTGGCAGCGTTGAATGTTAATGGCGTAACGTTACACAGATTACTAATGTTGCCGGTAGATCATGGGTGTATCGCCGAATACCATTCCCTGAGTTCTGAGAATATAAGCATTTATGAAAGAAACTTTGGGTAATTTAAAACTGTTAAATATTGATGAAATTTCTATGGTCTCATCGGTTTTACTGACTCACGTTCACTTGAGGCTGAACGAATTTTGGGAAATGAACCAACCATTTGGTGGAGTTGTATTTATTCTTGTTTTGGGAGACTTTTTCCAATTGCCTCCGGTTCAAGGAAATCCCGCGTTTATCAAAATCACTTCCGAAAAAGCCAGACTTAGATTCAATTGCATCGGAGGAAGTGATCTTTGGAAGTGTTTTAAATACGATGAACTAACGCAAAATGTTAGACAAGCCAACGACCAAAGTTACGGCGACATTCTAAGCAGAGTTACAAATGGAAATATTTCTGAAGCTGATGTTTTAACCTTAGGAACTAGATTGGTTGATGGAGGAAAAAACATCGAGGTGGCTATGGAGCTTTTCATTAAGCTGTCCAATGAAGGGTTTCACCCAATTTGTATTGATGCCTAAATTGGCCATGTGCGTAAAATTCAACTTTGATATGCTGCGAGAAAGTTGAAGTCATTCCTTGTCAGGATAGACTCGCTGACTATGGCAGAAAAATGAATAAAAACATTCTCAGGAGACTGCAAGGGCTAGAAAACGAATCGTCCAAAACAGGCGGTTTGGAGAGCGAGTTAGTTCTTTGCGCTGGCTGCCGAATAATGGTCAGAAGGAATATCAGTTTTGAAAAAGGCGTTGTAAATGGTACGATAGGTTTCGTAACTGGGTTCAAGAAGAACGAACATGGAAACGTTACTG
This sequence comes from Phalangium opilio, assembly GCF_054372755.1. Classification (NCBI taxonomy): domain Eukaryota; kingdom Metazoa; phylum Arthropoda; class Arachnida; order Opiliones; family Phalangiidae; genus Phalangium; species Phalangium opilio. Next base: position 565,793 of record NW_028324178.1, read on the forward strand.
GTATTTTTCTCAGACTAGATCGCGAACCGAATAACGACGACGCTAACACTGACTTTTTAGTTGAGAAAATTTGCGTCAAATTTTTGCTAATGGCAAACATTTACGTTAAACGCTCCCAGTTTCCCGTCATCCTGGCGTACGCTATTACGATACACAAAAGCCAAGGCATGAGTTTAAAATTCGCCATTATGGACTTGGGTCCGAATTTATTCGGAACGTGGCTTTATCGAGAGTGACGTCCTTAGCCGGACTCCATCTATTACAGTTCGATCCGACTAAAATTAAGGCGGATGGACGAGCCATTATGGAGTATAACAGGCTTCGCAAAAAATATAGGCCAGATCTGCCTCTTTTGGAAATAACGGAGTCGAAAGAAAGTCGAGGTGGCAAAAGAAGTGCGCCTACACTATCTAAAAGCCTTTTAGAAGGCGAGGAAGAGAGATGTGCAGAAACACCAAAGAAGAAAAGGAAAGCCCAACAGAGTTCGGATAGTTTGCCCTTGAAGGGTTTAGCTAACGATTCTAAAAGCGTTTTGCAACTACTCTTATTACTGCCGGAATTAAGAGAATTGGTTAAATCTTACAATGGATCATTCGTTGAAAAACCAGTTTTACGTTGCCTCCATAACACGATAAACGACATCGAGAGTTCTCAAGGAATTTTCAGTCGTAAAGGGTTGCAACTGAGAATGGCTGTCGGAAATCATTTTACGCAAAACGTTCAACAAGACGCCAGTGAATTTTTTATGGTCGTTTTGACGACACTAAGCCAAGAAATGGAAGGCGATTACTCTAAGGCTCTAAAAGATTTTTTGGTCAAAGTCGCGAAACGTTACCAAATGCCCCAAATGTCAAGTTGAACAAAATTCGGAGAATATTGTTGAAAACAACATTTTCAATCTTCCACTAGAAAACGGAGAAAAAATTGATTGGAAATCTCTAGAAAAAAGGATGAGATTAACAGAGGTGCCATGCGTATTTTGTAACAACCCAAAATTACAAGAGCGTGATGTATTGATATCCAGCGGGAAGTACGTATTTTTGTGTCTTCTCCGTGGCGATTACAAAGATGGTCGACCAATTTAGATTTCGACCAAAATATCAAGTTTTGAAAATCAAAATGTCACTATGAGTTAGATGCTTTTTAAAACTAAATTGGTGATTATTCATAAAGGTGAATCGTTGGCCGAGGGACATTATGTGAACTTTGTGAGAAAAGACAACGGCTGGTACGAGGTCAGTGATACAATGATCAGAAAAAGGGAGAGATTCGTCAGTAACTTGACTGACGTCACTGTTCTGCTATTGGAAAGAGTCCAGACACATTAAAGGAAATCTAACGTGCTTGAAGAGTCCATATCAAATTTACCCAAAGTAAAGCCTAAAATTTCAATATTGGTACCAGAAAGGAGTATCATATCTGTCGAAGATATACTAATAGTTTCATGTTCCCATTAAAGTAATTTATGACTGGGTAAGATTGTTAATCCTAGAGCAAGTTTAAGGTTAACGATGGTTTTGGAGTAATTTTGATGTTGCCTACTATAATAACTGTGAAAGGGAGAGGAGGGAGGATTGTAGGGCCATGCTATTGTTGCGAAAAAAAGGCGATGATTCTTGCATTAATTTTAGAATTTTCTAGTGAAGGGTTTTTAGTACTCTGTATTAGTCTTGCCCCAATGGTCTTTTATGTAAAAAACACGCTAAAAACGTAACCCCTGTTGGTAATGCTATGTGATTAAATATAGTTCTTTAATAAGCTGATGAAACTATTGAGACAAACTCATCCTATTAGTTAACATTGAACTGAGATTTAGACACTCGTATCCAAATTTTAAATAAATACTGATTAAAATTAATATATTCGAAGAGTTTTCTAAATATTAGTTTCGCACTTCTAGGCGCGCTTTATTTTTTTTTAATTAAGACGCCCATAAAATTTTTACATTAACAATTTAAAACCATTCAAAAACATTAAATTAAATTAATCTAATCTAATATTATCCTGTTACAATATCAAAGATTAGCAAAGATTTTATGTTTAAATATTATCTATTAATATAACCTTTTCTTTCTATAACTTATCAATAATGTTTACCCAATCCAATCCGATGCCACTTACAAAAATTTATTTTTAAACTATTTAATAGTTAGGCTTAAAAAAAGCCATATGAACTTATTAATTTGTACTATAATTAATATCCTACTATTGTTGTATAATTTGTTTTTATAAAATGTGAAAATTATTTCCCAAATTGTGGTTACCAATATATATAGACATTACCCTTGTAATTAAAACAACTAACCATTTTTCCAACTAATATTCCAGGACGTTTTGCATAGTTTCTTTGTGTTTCTCACCAGCTTGGGTAGTCTGCGTGGCAGGTTGCATTGCGTAAATCCAACGGGCTTACAATTTGCAAAGCCTTCTGGAATATTTTTTTCCCAAAAATTAATAACCTTTTTATTGTCCCTTTGGTAACCCACACGCAAAATAATAATTGCCATGTTTTAGCAGCAATTTTTCCAAACTTAAAGTTAAGAGTTGCGTGACAAAATATTAAAAATAGACCCTCAAAATCTTATATTTAAATGAACATATAATTGCCCGTAAATTGTAAAGTTTTTTTTCAACCCCCGCCCCTTTACATAACTAATATAACGAAGATTAAGATTATTTCGACATAAATACTACAAGCAGTGTATATTTTCAAGTTTGAAACATACAATTTAAAGACTAATTTCATACAACTACATGCGTATCGTATCAACACGTGCCAACAGCTAAGCATCAACAGAAAGATAATTCATCATAGCTATTACCAGTATAGTAAAAGATTAAACCTACACAGCTCAAAAATATGATCATTATCATCATTATAAAAAAACCACAACAAGACTTCGATAGACAAATCAAGAAATATATTCAACTTCTCCACCGAAATAACAGACACTTTAGACTGGCGTATTCAAAGAGTGAGAGCATCTTTGGATTAAGAACAGCAAAGATATTCAAAGAAATAATCTTTCTATTGGCTTGAGTCAGTGTCTATAGAACATCAAGCTGTATCAAGGCCAAATAATACATGTCACCTCTTTGGTTTCCATATATAATTACGTTACGGCTTGGCAAGCCGTGCCTACAAGTTCATCAACACAATAGAAGTTCATAACAGCTATGGATTAGCAAAAAAAACCTTTTTCGGGCAAAAGTTGCCTCAACGTTGTTAAAATTTAGAACAGCAATGGTTTGTTTTGTTACTAAAATTATGTACTTGACTATGTTGGGAGTTTGGGCGCACTCCTGTAAGCCAAGCATCTGGGCGACAAAGTTTTGAGGGAATAAGGGACTTGTCAGCATGCCTACCCTACAGGAACTGACTACCCCGCGTCCGCGGGTGGTGAAATACCCCAAATCCCCCCTCCTTCACCACTCGATTAAAACTCAAGTACTTCGCTCGTTACTCTAAAATACCAACTGATTAACCTTGGACTTCAATTTTCGTCAAAACGCCTAAAAGGTAATAAACCATGATGGTATATTACATTGTTTAATGGACGATTGCCAAACAAAACAAGGTCGAAGGAACCAGTAATAAAATGCTGCCAATTAATGACGTTAAGCAGTAATGCCATCTGAGTTCAATAGTAATAAATATAGAAAAAAACTAAAATCAACCGGATTGGAGATGTCGCTACCAAACACAAGGCATCTCATTAACTCTCCGAACTGAACTGCAGATTCTACATCAACAAAACAAAATCAAGCGCGATGGAACCAGTAAAAAAACTACAATTAATGACATTAACTACCAACGCCATCTGAGTTCAATAGTAATAAATATAGAAAAAAACCTAAAATCAACTGGATTGGAGATGTCACTAACGAAATACAAGGCACCTCATTAATTCTCTGAACTAAACTGCAGATTCTACAATAGCAAATCACTACCCTTTTAAAAAGCATCTTTAAGTATATTAGGAGTAATTTAACAAAGTCCCCTTAACTTTTTTTAAACCTTAAAAAAATATAATATTAAAACACATGCTTACTATATTTCTGGCAATTATATAGTCTCAATTTGACAATCCTAGGATTAAATGTGTGTAAATATTTTTTCATCATTGAATTGTTTATTGAGAGATTAACAAAATTATTAGAGGCATTCATACGATAATGTTGAAATCTCACACTTTTTAAATCCAACCTTCACGTATGACTGTCTTTGAACATTTTTTTAAATCCCTCTCACGCATTCATTGTGAAACTTACATTTTAGATTCATTTAAAATTAATTATAGTTACTCTTAGCTTTTCTCTGTTAAGGCCTATTTTTTGGCAGCAGGACGCAATCGCTAATTATCCTCAAAAGCCTTTCTGGTGTCAAAAACAATTTTCTTTGGAAAAACCCTTTAAAATATGCAACTTTTACCTTTAAACGTAAAAAACATTATATTTATTGGATGGAATAAATTTATAATGAATACCATAATTAAATAACAACTAGGGAAATTAAGCCCAAATTACATGCTGTAAATAAACGTGGCAAGTATCAAACCAAATGTATATTTAAATAAATCTTTTGCGCCTTCCAATATCATAATCATGCGTGTTTAAAAACTTGAAAATAGTCAAACAAAAACATTTTTAATGCAATTTAGTACTTTAATGATTTGAAAGTAATTATTAAAGAGCCATTACTTAAAAACATTCCTATTTGTATTTTAACTATTATATGAAATAATATTATTAACCCTAAATTTTGTCATCAATAAATTACCGTAACTGTCATTTAACTACACGCTACAAACTTTATTTATTAAAGGTAAAATAGTTTACAGCGCATAAAATTACCATTAATTTCATGATTACAAGTAAATAATAATTTAATCCTGTTATTTCCTATATTTAATGATAAATCAAAGCATACTTCCATTGCCTGACCTCCTAGCATTCTGGCATATCATTTAAACACCAACTTCAATTTCCCAAAGGCTGAATCCAATTAGAATTGTACTTAAGGGCGGAGCTAATAACATTAAAACTGAATGACTGAATGTGTGCCTGTTATTGTATTTCTTATTATTATCGAATTGACATCTTTCCCAAAATATTACAAAATTGGATTTGTTTTCACCCCGAAATTTTGCTAAAGTATTGTTAGTTTACTAATTTAATGCCATTTTCGACAAAAAAATACTATCTTAGTTCTTTAAAGTTAGAGCGCCACAAAAGATGGGATATTCTATGTTTCATTTCCTGTCAAGGTTAAAAGAAATTATCCATTTTGAATAAGATCTTGTTAAAACAATGACATTGGAAATTGGGCTCAAAAATTTGTAATAGAGCATCTGGTCTTGGTCCACCTGAAATAGAGAGCTTTCAGTTGGAGGAGGAGCCGAGTCTCATGACGTAATTTACGCTGCCATATTGGTGGGTTTAAAGCAGGGATGAAGCTGAGACCACCCAATATGGCTACCAGAACCGCGGTAAGACTTAGGGGGGTGTGACGTACTACTAGTCATCTGAAAGCTCTCTATAGTGTGATTCTACAATCTTTGTCAGCTCAGGTCATACAATTTAGACTAAAAATATTGATGTGACATTCCCATAGCTCCGATCTCTCAACAATTTTCTATTGAATGATGAACTAGTTCCTATAGGGAGCTTACAACTGGCTAGGGGGAAGAAATAGTCTGATGTCACGCAGCCCCTCTCTGTTTGGCATTTTTGCGCGTAGAATACCGTTTCCAACCGTTAGGGGGGATGAAACTCCAGTAAGAGATAGAAGGGTGTGACGTTTCAGGGTCAGAACTGTTAGCTCCCTATTCTACGGCATGCAGAAATAAGCGTTGAAATAATCAATATATAATCACCAACGTGTCTACACAAAATTAATAAAAATTAAGACCGAAGTACAGATATTAATCAAAACGTCTTGGATTTAACCAAGACCTAAAAATTATCGATAAGAAGAGAGTTAAGCAAGTGACTGAAGGCCCAGATATTAAAAGTTTTTTTTAAATTGAGACTTACATGCTTAAGATGCTGTTCGGACAGTGGGACAAAGGACGATCTTCCTCGTAGAGCTTAACATGGCGGGTGGGTAAAAAACTAAAATGCATCGAACAGCCCTTTAAGAAACTAATGTTCCATCACCCTATTCCATTAAATAAACTTAATTTACTGGTAGTCAATTTATTCCCTCTCAATAATTTTAAAAATTTACTTATCTCGGGTTTTCGAGCACAATTCCATTCCCCGTTTACATTTTGCTTGGCCAATTTTACACGTTACGCATACTCAAAAAATATTGTATTAAAAAGAGTTTCATGTTTATAATCATGTCCTTTAAACTGGAAATTCAAATACTTGTACTTCAACCAATCAACATTGTCTATGCATATTAATATTTAGTCTGCAGATCATTTATTTTGCGTAACCTTTGTCCACACTGAGCTCGCGTTCGCGTGTTCGCGCCTTTGTCTATTCGCATCTTGGCAACAGATCAAGAAAAACATTTGCATTTCTGCCCCAGTAACAAAATCGACGTTGGACCGACGTATTCGGTTCGAGGTCCAACCAACACTGACGTAAAAGCGTCGGTAAACTTTCATTTCGACCGTCGAAATGTCCTATCCGTTTAATCGTCGGCCCGACTTCCGGCCATAGAAATTTGGCCAGCACTTTAACCGACTCTAAAAAGTAAGCGTGTCCAGCTCTTACATTATCAAACAAGAAGTCGACTTTGTTAACTGGTTATGGTCGGATTGTTAATCTAATTGCGGCCGGCTTTATCGACTGTTATTTGTCGGATTTAAGGCTTGTTTAAGGTTGGCTTTACGACTTCATTATGGTAGAATTTACGACTTAATTATGGTCGGCTTTACGACTTGTTTATGGTCGGCTTATGGATTGTTCATGGTCGGCTTTCTGGATTGTATATGGTCGGCTTTTGGCTTGTTTATGGTCGAATTTAAGGTTTGTAGTTACTGTCTTCTAAACACCACCTTCATCTGGTCCATCCCGCATGGACACCAGTCTCTACTTACTGGCTTCTAAACAACAACATCATCATCTATTATTTAGTCCCTCCCACATAAACACTAGTCTACACTTACTGGCTTCTAAATACCACCATCATCTGGTCTTTGTCCATCCCACATGGACACCAGTGTGTACTTACTGGCTTCTACTCCATCATCGTTAAGGTTAAGATGTACGCGGCGATCGGCTAGGGTTACAAGAAACGTCTAGCCTCCCAATGGTGCAGTTTCCACCAAATGTTCACGCAATTGCGCTGTTCTTATCCATTACTAAGATTCAAAACCTTATGTACCGATTTGAGTAAGACAACAAAAAGCGTATGCTTCATTTCAAACGTCAATATTACTCTAGTCTCTCAAGAATGTTCAATAGCTATTTTTTAAACGATGTAACGCGCAATAAGGTTATTAACTAACGAAGAAAATATATAATATTAATTATATTTATTTTAATGGTTAAGATAATCTTAAACCGTTGATACACTAGTGCACCTTATTAGCAGTTTGCCTTGTCTTCATAATATAAAATGAATATATTGAAATATTTTTAGTAATTAAGATTCCTTTAGAAGTTTTGTAGCTATAAAGCTGTTTCATTTTGATATTCCAAGAATCTTATTTATATTATTATTTCAAATGGTTGTTTATACTATATTGCTTAAATCACTGGTATTGCAAAGTTATCTAAACATCCATCTAGTGTACAATACCGTGTATTTGTATGCTTGGTTTGCCTATAATTGCAAATGACCCAATTTGGAGGTCTAGAGCTAGGGTGTTATAATTCCTATGTCATTGGTTCAATCAGCGCCAAACTTGATATGCCTACCTCTCTTAAGTTACTTTGATAAAAACGCATTTTAGTAGGAAAGGATTCGAGCAGCCAACATAATCCGTCATTACATTAACCGACTTAAAATGTAACTATCAGCCTACTCTATTCTATTGTTCTCAAGGCCGACTTCAAAGCGGAGTTAGCAACTAAAGTTGGATAAGAGTCGGACCTTAGTTGTAACTTGTAAGTGCCGACTAGACCATAAACCGAAGAATCATTCTCGAACCGACTCAAACGCGGACGAAGCTTCATTATAACTAAATCTGAAGTCTTTAGTATGATTGGTAGGTAGTCGGATGTGCCGACCTCTCGTTCCTTGTAGTTATTTTGATAAAAACCCATGTTAGTTGGTAAGGAGTTGAGCAGCCGACCTAATCCTTTCTTACACCAACCGACTTAAAATGTAGCTATCAGCCAACTCTGTTTGTTCTCACGGCCGACTTCAAAGCGGAGCTGGTATCTGAAGTTGGATAAGAGGCCAACTTTAGTCGTAAGTACTAACTAGGCCATAAAGCGAAGAATCTACCTCGAACCGACTCAAACGCGGAAGAAGCTTCATTACAACGAAATCTGAAATGTTCGGTGTGATCGGTAGGCCGTCGGATATGTCGACCTCAAGACCCTTATTGTTATCTTTTATTTGATAGAAACGCATGTTAGTTGGTAAGGAGTCGAGCAGCCGACCTAATCCTTCATTACATTAACCGACTTAAAATATAACTATCAGCCAACTCTATTATATTGTTCTCACGGCCAACTAAAAAGCGGAGTTGGCAACTGAAGTTGGATAAGAGTCGGACTTTAGTCGTAACTACCGACTAGACCGTAAACCGACGAATCTACCTCGAACCGACTCGAACGCGGAACACTCGTGCTACTGGGGTGTTCTGATACACGCAAAAATTTTGCTTTTCCCATTTTGAGAGCCAATAATGTTTGAGCAATCATTGAGAGATCTGTCCATCGACGTTGTCCAAAGAGAAAAACGAAACTAATTGCCCCAGACTTCCTCTCGTCTGTGATTGGTGATTTTCTCGCGAAGGCGCGAAATTCTTGGCCTAGTCGCAAGAAATTTGTATCTTCGCAAGGTGAGGACGCAAAGTAGCGAAAACCCAATTTGGACAGTATAGCCCAGGACTTTTAGGGTTTGACCTAGAACATTTGAACATAAAGATGAAAATTGGTACATGTGTTGTTTTTGACCCAACAAAAAATATACTAAAAGTCCCCTGCTGTAGAGCGCGAGCTTTCGCCGCCATCTTGGAAAATGGCCGCCGGGAATGCCAGCTACAATGTATTCCACGTTCTTCTTCAAAAATTATGAAAATTGGTACACATTATGAATGGAACCACATGAACATCATGGCCAAATTTTACAGCTCTGTGTTCAATAGTTTGGTCGCCATATTGGAAAATGTCCGCCGTTAATGCTAGGTACAGTATATTTCACCATGTTGTTGGAAAATTATGAAAATTGATAGGTATTACAATCAGAGCGGTGTGAACCTCATAGTAAAATATTGAAGCCATTAATCAGATATTTTGGCCGCCATATTGGAAAATGGCCGCCATCAATGTCATATAGATACAGTATATGGTTGAAAAATTATGAAAATTGGTAATAATTATGTTGAAGACCGTCTAAACATCATACTTGAATATTGAAGACGTGCTACTGATAGTTTGGGCGCCATCTTCGAAAATGACTGCTGAAAATGCTAAATATATTCCAAATATATAAATCTTTTAGAAATTCCTTTTTTGAATAGATTATTTTCATTAACGTAATAAACAACAAAAAATGGATATCTCGAAGTCGAAATTATTGACGCCATCTTTAAAAATGGCCACATGAAAATCATTGCCCTAAATTCTGAAAGAAAGAAAAGTTATTCTAAGCTGTTATTCTCAACATGTTGATTAGAGAATATGATTTAATATGGGGTTTATACATTCTATTGTTGTTTAAGATTAGAATTTAGACAAATCTCTAGCATTTCATACATATTCATCGTCATCCTGTAGATTTTTCATAATAATTGCATATCAGAACCCTTGATTAGGCGCTACACCTAGCTGGGGGCCTTATCAGCGCCCCTCTCCATCAATTCCAAAATGAACCTGCGGAACCGCCGTCATGGCACACGGGATCGGCCAGTGGGCCCGACAAACGCCACTTGAGCAGGTGACAGGGAAGGATTAAGGCAGCAGAAGACTCGAGGAGACGGGGACGTTCTCTCCATGCACAACAGTGCCATACGGCCAAACAAATAGTGTATCCGCGACCCCTAGAGGGTTGCCAATAGCGGAGGCGAGCCATGGCAACACCTGGGCGGGGTGAAGCGGCCCAGCAAAACCTTCACGGAATGGGGCAAGTAACGGTCTGAACCAAGGGCGACCCCAAGGAACTCCCGAACCGTCACACCGAACTCGGGCCACGACAAGTCCTTTGAGTTAAAAAGGTTCAGAAACCACTTCTTTCATTTACGTGCTGTAACTGCGTGTGGTTATGAAAAGGCGTGGTTTAAAGTAATGACAGATAATTAAGATCTTACAAATTTGCTGCGCTTTTTTAATGACCACGTTGCATCTAAGGAAGCTATAGCTGCTGCCGAAGAGAGATTTCTTTTCGCTTTTTTTAGGGTGATAATTGACACGTCACGCTTCAAATATGTAGATATTACACGTATAATGGAACCGTTGCCACACATACTGTCAAGTCCTCATTTGATCTCGCTTAGCTTCATCCAACAACCGACGCCGCAAAACTACATTTTTCCGAGTGTATTTTATTCCTACAATAGCAAGGAAACGATTTAATCCCGAACAGTGGGGACTAGTTAGCGATCGCGAAAGTCGAAGACCCATTGACACCATACTCCTTCCGGCATCAGATGAACTTATAACACCCATTATTTGTACCTGCAGTCTGCAGAACATCTTGTATAAAGAACTCTGAATGTAGACGATCTGGATTAGCTTGCTGGGCAATGTGTGGTCATTGTCAAGGTATTAGCCGTAATAAAAATCTTCAGAATGACGAGGAATATGAACGAAATTTTAAAAATGTACCTTAAATCTAATCCTTAACGATACTAGAATGCATATACCCCATATAAAACGGTTTTTTCTAACCAAAATCCGAGTAATATGGCTTTCCTTTTCTTTTTTTTTCAGATTTTAGGATAGTAATATTTTAGCGAGAATTTTTGAAGATGGGTCGATAATTTAGACTCGAAAATAGTTATTTTTATGTCGTTTTATACGTTCAAGAAAATCATCTACTCAATAAAAAAATATCGAAAAAATTATATATCGGTAATATATTTGGCACTTCGAGCAGTCATTTTCGAAGATGGCGCCCAAACTATCAGTAGCACGTCTTCAATATTCAAGTATGATTTTTAAACGGTCTTCAACATAATAATTATCAATTTTCATAATTTTTGAACCATATACTGTATCTAAATGGCATTGATGGCGGCCATTTTCCAACATGGCGGCCAAACTATCAGACTAATGGCTTCAATATTTTACTATGAGGTTCACACAGCTCTGATGATAATACCTATCAATTTTCATAATTTTCCAACAACATGGTGAAATATACTGTACCTAGCACTCACTGCGGCCATTTTCCAATATGGCGACCACACTATTGAACACAGAGCTGTAAAATTTTGCCATAATGTTCATTTGGTCACGATCATTATGCGTACCAATTTTCATAACTTTTGAATAAGAACGTGGAATACATTGTGGCTGGGATTCCCGGCGGCCATTTTCCAAGATGGCGGCGAAAGCTCGCGCTCTACAGCAGGGGACTTTTAGTATATTTTTTGTTGGGTCAAAAACAACACATGTACCAATTTTCATCTTTATGTTCAAATGTTCTAGTTCAAGCCCTTTTTTGGCCTATCTGTCCTGGCCTAGTAGCGCGATCTTGCAAACAAGCAAAGCGAAGATTAGAACTCGAAAAATGTGTCAGTCTAGACAGGGCTTAATCCGAATATAAGTAGGGAAATAATACTGATTGAGACCATAAAAGGTAACTATTTAAAATCATAAAAAACCTCTGCTAATTTTGTTAAAAAATGTGTGAAAATCGGAAAACGTACAGAAAACAGATTTAGGCATTTGAATAGGTTATGATATCTGTATCTCGTGATCTTATGTGCAGCAGGCTTAAAGGTCCATCCACACTACAGATATTTCGCACGCCTCGCACGCGTTTCCCGATCGCTAGCTTGGCGCGTTTCGCTCGCATCTCGTCCTGTAGAAAGATATTTTCACTAAATCGCTAAATTTGTTTAAATCTAATTTGCTTGTATTTTTATTTTCAATGTATTAAATTTTGTAAACGTTTTTTTATTCTTTATATTTGAAATTTCTTTATTCTGAATAACCTGTACTTTCTTTATTCTGAATACCCTGTACTTTCTTTATTCTGAATACCCTGTACATTCTTTATTCTGAATACCCTGTAATTTCTTTATTCTGAATACCCTGTACTTTCTTTAATCTGAATACCCTGTACTTTCTTTATTCTGAATACCCTGTACTTTCTTTATTCTGAATACCCTGTACTTTCTTTATTCTGAATACCCTGTACTTTCTTTATTCTGAATACCCTGTACACTTTAAAGTGAGTCACCGGTTTTCGTGGGGTTTACCCCTTTAGGAGAGAGGACTCTGGCTCCTCGGTGGCCAGGAATGCACTCTCTCAGTCAAGCTCTAGGTACAACTAGCCTTTCGCTTTCTCCAAAAAATATCTCCTTATATGGAGTTTTAAAACTTGTAGCGGGGCATTACTGGCCAATAAGGATGAGCCCTGTATTTCAAAAATTCACCCACGAAGAACCCTGACTTTCACTTTTCAGTCTCTCTACTGTACCTTGACTCGAGAGGTCCGAAATAACCTCTCTGTCCCTCCTGTGGGAAACTTTCACTACAATGTAAATCGAATAAGTATTTTTTTTACCTTAGTAATTAAAGTTAATTTAGTTTTATTTCATCTCGTCTCTGCGTACATTCTTCCGCAAATAACCACCTAGTCCGAACCACATTTGATTTAATTAATTGACTAAAATTAATTAAAGGCTTTTAGACTTTTTCAGTCGGGTTTAAAAGTTCCACCTCTCCGTTCTCCCGCTTAAGCACCCTACTTAACATTTCGCCATAACACGTCCACACACACGAACTTCGAAGTCTAGTTTGATACTTTGCCTTTGTCAGCTTTATGCATTCTGATGTGTACATCCTAAATTTCGGGACTAACTGCATTTTCATGGTAGCGTGTACCGAGTTGTTAGCGTGGGCGTGAGCGAAAACCGGTTTTGCGCTGGAGCTCGGAATACGCGCGTAATTTGCGTTTCCGCTAAAGTCTCAGGAACTTTGAGCGCGTGGTTATTTTCATGCTTTTGAGAGAGCTGGCGCGAGGAGTACACCAGCGCTAGCTTATTGTTGAAAGTTCATTATTTTAAGGTTTTTAAAGATGGCGGATCAAAAGCAAAGCAATCGGAAGAATCTTTTAAACGCTCTTTTGCGCAAGAAATTATTATTGATTGCTTTGCTAGTACTGAATCGGGTGCCTACCAAAAAAAAAATACCGCAAGAAAAGATGGTGGGTTCATCCTATTTGGAGGAAAAGAAATAGAGAAGGACATCATACAACACTGGTAAATTTGAGTATGAGCAAATAAGCTAATGATTTCAATCTTCATAACATAGTTGTCGTTTTCAGTTGAAAGCTATAAGACAACATGACCACGCATATTATTAATTTTCATTTTTCAAGTCTCGCATCCTTCAAGGCTTTACTAGCCATAATATAAGTTTACAATAAACTATTGACACTTTTCTAGTTCTAAATTTATTTTCCTAACAAGTTGGGAAAACCAAAATATTACCTCTCCGAGTCAAGACGACTACTTACAAACTTATTTACCCAGATATGGAAATGTTTCTTAAGTTAAAATTTATGAAATATTAAAGCAGTATACAAAGCATAGCAAATATACTGTAAATCAGACGACATTTTACATCCAATAATGATATACTTGTACACATTAAAATCATCCGATGGGGGAGAAACGGGAAATGAAGAGATACAACTTTGGAGGGATACTACCTTTACGTGTTTGTAAAGGCCCAATTTTCTACTCCTCAACTGTATGCCCTCTATGTTCAAAGCCATATTCACAACAGGGTTGCCATATAAACACTATCCTCTCGTTTCACCTCAACGATTTTCTTAGTTTGTCAACATGACTGTTAACGTTACATAACACCAAAGCTTATTTGTGGCTACACACACTGAAAGTAAATGCGTACCATGAAAAGCATGAAAACACGAAGCTATTATCCGATTACGATCAGACCTTTCACTGGTCTGGGCTGCGTTCAGCAGAGCTCACCAAAAAAGACAGCGGATTTTGGAAATGTTTACCGGTGAGCTCTGTCGTCATAGCTTTTCTCCGGTCATCGGCGTTTTATAAATGACGCTAGCGCAATAAAGCGTGCAAGGTACCAAGGCTTAACAAAAATTGTATGATAACATATTTATAGAGATAGATAACAACTTTTATAATTAAAATTAGAAACTAACATATCTCTTAAAATTCTCGCGTGATCAACTGGTTTCACGCCAATTAAATAGCTATAGTCCCATAGAGCTATTTGTATTGATTCATCCATGGTTTTTTCGCCAAGCTGAGAACTACACGTTTTACGTCACGTTATCCAAAAAGCCGACTATTTTCTTTGAAGACCGCGCTAGCTCAGCGCTAAGCACCGTGACGTCAAAATTCAAAAACAAAATCCCGTTATGTAGGACACTGCTAACAGCGCTGGGCTCTGCTGAACGCGGCCCAGATTTCCACCATGATTATATAATCTAAGCCTAATTATTTAATAGTGTATTTAACTTTCGGCTCACTCTGAACCGTTAATGTCTCTGCATTACAGAAACGAAAACCAAACCCAAGCGTTTACTTTTTGGTTCACTAGGCCTATTAACAAATAAAAGTTCATTTGACCAACATTGTAGCGTTGCGCTTTATTCACTTTAGGAAGGATTATGCTATAAACAGATGTAGTATAGCTTAAGTAATATATAAACATCCATTTTAAATAATAATATTAAAAAAATCTTTGGAATATCAAAATGAAATAGAGCTTTAAAGCTACAAAAGTACTAAATGCATCATAATTACGAAAAATATTTCCACATATTCATTTTATATTATGGAAAACGGGAATATTAAGGTTCTGAAGGATTTCTTTACACATCAAAACAAAAACGAACTTCTAACGCAGCGCACTAGGGTAACAACGGACGGACACATATAGACAAACACATAGACTACTGTTTTACCCTTTCCGTATTAATTTTGAGTTTAGAGACATGATTATCTTAAATATTAAAATAAATATAATTAATATTAAATATTTTCTTCGATAGTTGTTCGCCTTATTGAGCGTTACATCGTTTTGAAAAAGAATAATTAAACATTCTTGAGAGACTTGACTAATATTGGCGTTTGAAATGAAGCATACGCCGGTTGCGTCGCCTTACTCAAATAGGTAGTATATAAGGGTGTCGAATCGCAGCTATGGATAAGAACAGCGCAATTGCGTGAACCTTTGGTGGAAGCCCCACCTTAGGGAGGCCGGACGTTTCTCGTAACCCTGGCCGATCGCCGCGTATGTCTTAACCTTAACGATGATGATGGAGTAGAAGCCAGGTGTACAGACTGGTGTCCATGTGGGATGGACAAAAACCAAGACCAGAAGATGGTGGTGTTAGAAGCCAGGTGTACAGACTGGTGTCCATGTGGGATGGACAAAAACAAAGACCAGAAGATGGTGGTGTTAGAAGCCAGGTGTACAGACTGGTGTCCATGTGGGATGGACAAAGAGCAGATGACGGTGGTGATTAGAAGCCAGTGTGTACAGACTGGTGTCCATGTGGGATGGACAAAGACCACAAGAGGGTGGGGATTAGAAGCCAGTGTGTACAGACTGGTGTCCATGTGGGATGGACAAAGAGCAGCAGACGATTGTGATTAGAAGCCAGTGTGTTCAGACTGGTGTCCATGTGGGATGGACAAAGACCAGAGGCTGGTGATGTTAGACAGGCAATGGAGTAATAGCCTGTAAGTGTAATACAATTTTCGAAATTTCCGGAAATTGAGAACACGTTTGCTCCGATTTGCAAACTGCGAACGCGGTCACGTGGGTATAACAACAGACAGACACACACACACACACACCCACACACACACACACACACACACACACACCGACACGTCGAAATTAGAACCTCTCCGTGACATACGTCACTCGGAGAGGTAAAAAAACCGACGGCCCCAAAAAAATCCGTACCACATAACAGTGACAGGCTGCTGAGCTCTTTTTTTTTATCTCTCTCCAACCCCTACTGCTGATTGGTTGCAGGAAGATCACGGGGCTGTGACGTCAAGCTGATAAAGTTAGCTCAAGCGAAAATATCTATCTCGATCTGATACGTGCGTATTTTCAATATCCGCTAAATCTTGGTAAAAATACGCTACGCGCGATGTTTAAAAGCGTTCATGAAATTAGCAAATATGTTAGCGTTAACGGATTTTTAGATTACGTTTACGCTAAAGCTGATTTTTTTCCGCTACACGCTACCTTGAAAATGCAGCTTAAATCATCTGGCCTTTGAACATAATGGTCTTACATTCCATAAGCGAAAACATCCATACTTTCTTTGCACAATTGTTCAATCTAAACTTTGCTTTTGAGAATATGAACACGATTTTCGGGCACATTTGTATTAAAATAAATGCAAGCCCGACTACACCTGGAGACTGGAATTTGTAAAGCACTATACGCCGCTTCCTGCGCGCTTACCTCGTGCGCGAACAAAAACTGATTAGCAATCAACTTCAACTTTTGCTTCACCGTGCATTTATCTGATTGCGCTCGTTTAGCGGCTTCACGCAGAAGCATTGACATACCACGCTGAGATTTCCCTATATATGAAACTATAAACATAACCAGAGCGTAAGGATCAAGTACAAACTGAATGTCCATATTCGCTTGCAAGAGGCGCAAAGTACACGGGTTGTACGGATTAACCCTTGTATCTCTAGGATGTCTTTTCAATAGAACCACTTTCCTTTTAAGGTCATACGTAATGGCTTCAGTTAAACGCAACTTTTCCAACAACTCCTCAAAACTATCTACCCATAATTATTTTTCTTTTGATTGAAAAAGCTCACGCAATTTTTTCGAATTGTTCTTACACTTTAAGTGCATCGTCATGACTAACCGGTTCTCTTAAACTCGGATCATAAATAATAGTTCTAGGCATGGGAGGAAATGGAATTCCAAAACGGCAAACTGAACTATTATTAACCTTCTTCCTACACGTTGTCGTGTGTTTATGAATTTGCAATGAAGTTAACAAATCCCCATTATCATCGTTCAATTTCCCAGCGCAAGAAATAACTTTATCAATATATTCCTCTACCTCTTTAACATTTGACAAGTCACCTTTAAGCTTCGGTGCATCTTTAATCCAAATCAAGCCATGTTGATGAGGAGAGCCTCTTTGCTGTATTTCAGCACTGAAGTAATAATCTTCATTAACAACAAGAGGGCCTAGCTTTTGCAGAGCTTTAAGAAGAGCCCGAAAACGGTGGTCAAAATATCTAGCACAAGTAACAGGATCATCCTTAATCAACTTTGCCTTTTCTGAAAAACTAAAATTGCCAATATCATTATTCGCTAAGCGACCTTGACCCGAAGTCACCCTCAGTATGTTCAAAAGCTCAGGCCATTTGCCTTCCGCAGCTGAAAACGTTATAAAAAAGGTAACCGTACCAAGCTGCCTATCAATCATAGCCATCAACTCTTTCTGCCTATGCTGCCAATATGAAGGCGAGGACTGCAAATTTTCAAATGCCCTAAAACCATCATCCTGCTTAATAATTGAATCGAGTGCAGCAGCAGACGATAAAAACCCAGCAGTGTAGTTTGAGCCATCTTTTCTCTTGGTTTTTCTCATACAAACTTGTATGAATTCTCTAACTTTCATAGTTTCCAACTTAACAAAAGAGTAAAACAATTTTGACGGATTTTTAGCACAACGCCTATCAACATTACGAAGCTCCCACTTAGCAATGTCCCCAAAACTACCTTTAACCTTAAGGTCTCTCTTCTGACCCACATATATACTGGGGAATGACAATTCCTCCGCGTCCTCATCATAGAGTAAAGACATTGGCGTTTGACCTTCACCAGGAGCAAACTTAACATGCATGGTATTAGTGGGTGGAAATCAGACAATGACACTAACAACGTGTCTTGATTCCCAACTGGGAATGAATTAACTTCGTTAGATTCATTCCAAATTTGATCGCTATCATTCTCATTCTCTACATTCATTGACTCTAGTGGGTTTTCACTTAATGCATCACCATGGTTTAACTGACGGTCATTTTCGTCAACAATAAATTCAAGTTCTTCTGGAATTGGATCTAATATATCGCTCCTGCTTAATATACAACGGTGTTTTCACCAAAACCTTAAGCGCTTTGTGTATTTTTTTGGCCTAACCGTTTCAAACAAATAGGGTGTGTTATATCGCATTCTTCTCATGAACTCAATTTGTATAGTATCTGTCTCACGTGGTAACCTAGGTAACACTGAAACGGTAAACTCGACATTTATAGGAACATTGACCACGTTTCCTTTAATTCCTTTTTGCTGATCACAGCCAAACCTTCTTATTTGCATAAAAGGTATTAGCGGTGAAATCATTCTTTCCTCTAAATTAGACAAATTAACTAGTTCTACCGGAATTTCAAGAAACTCAAAACCATTTTCCCTGGAAATCTTTGGTATTTCGTTTTTCCTTACAGCTTTATTAAAAGCATTGCATTAAAATACTCCGTCAATCAGCTCAAGGCGGTGAATACCGGGGACAGCCAAAACACCGCAGACGTAACTAAGCTACCAGATGCTTTAAAGAAAGATTTGAACATCCTTCACATGGCCACGTTGGACCTTCTTTTATGGTATCAAAATACGTCTGCTCTATAACTTAAGGATTTGCCCTCCTTTCTGCCACAGACAATCTGTTTCTAGAACGTACAGAGTACTCTAAATCTTGGCGTTTACTAGCCTTATTCAACTGATTTCTAACACGTTCAACTTCAACGTACTCTAAATCTTGGCGTTTACTGGCCATACCCAACTGATTTCTCACACGTTTTGCTTCAACGTACTCTAAATCTTGGCGTTTACTAGCCTTATTCAGCTGATTTTTAACACGTTCAGCTTCAACGTACTCTAAATCTTGCCGTTTATTAGCCTTAATTAATTGGTTCTTAGCTCTTTCGCTTGCTCTATACCGTTTATTAAGCCTTTTCACTCGCTTGGTAAGTACACCAACCTGATTTTCCCTTTCACGATATGACTCATTCTCACGCTATTTTGCCATAGAACGCGCCTCCTTCATTCTATACTCTTCATTTTGTCTCAAAATTCTCATCCTCTCTAACGGATACACATTACCATGAGACGTAGAAGTTGTTCATCGTTCGCTACCATTATAGAACTAACCGATTCATTACTAACTAGATTCATCGATTCGTCGGTAGTAGTTACCCCGACTCTTACAGCGCTTCCACCTGATTTTACGTCTAATACATTATCCTTAGTACTACCGTGGCCAACAGGCGACTCAATAGAACTAACAAGCAAATTAGGACTAGAAGTACGAAAAGCTGCACTTTCAGCCTTATCTTTTTTCTGAGCTGCTAAAACTCTCCTCCTTTCGTTTTCTCTCTTCTTAAACTCAGGATCTGACCTTTTCGCCATCATCCTTTCCCTCGCTTTACGCTTTCGCATTTCATCCTTACTCTCAACAATATCTTCCTCCATTCTATATACAAAACGTCAAATACTCACTTAAATCCACAGAACTTCCAACTTTCAACAACAATAATTTCCTAGTAGTTTTATTGACAACCTGCTGGCATAGAGATTCTTATTGAGAGTAGCTCCAGCGGATTAAAAAGATCTATTTACAACTAGGTGGGCGTATCAACCATGCCGTCTCGCTAAATTTAAAAAATATTTTCGGTCTGACTGTTATCTACAGCTAGATGTTTTTTAGTCAAAGAAACAAGAAGCATAAACCCATCAGTGGAAGCTTTTCTGTTATTTAATACATATCAAACAGTTTTGCTCACAATAAAATGTCTACAAATATCTTCAAAGTGTCTTTTTTAACGTTGGTTGACAGTTTGCATAGTTGCCTTAAGCAATCTTGTAACTAAAATTCATATAATTTTTTTAATGAAGAAAGTCTATTTTGACCCAAGAAACAGGAAAAAATTAACGGCCTTAATTTTTTATATTCACACCGAAAGATAAAATTTATTCTATTTTCCATTGTCTGCTAGCAATATACCACTATGGAGCAATATTAAAGGAGTTATTAATAAAATAAATAAGATTTCTAATGACATTTTCGTTCTCACTCCAGTGACATTACTCCACAGAAAATGGCAATGGAAAAAGGCACCTGCCGCGATGTTTTCGAGATAAGACACGATAAATACAAACACAATTTAAAACAATCAGGGAGCATGGACAAGCTTCACACTTTTTGCATAGTGGTGCATTATACATTTTGTTGTTGATTTCTTATATCATGAAAGACCAACCGTTTTCGCTTATTGGAGCAGAAACGGTGGTCTTTCATAATATATCACACCAGAACCTTAGCTTGTGATTTATCCTAAAATTAACTTCGCTACACTGAATTTTGTAACTAACTATTAAAATAAAAACATGTTTGGAAACCAAAATAAATCTCTCCAAGCCGAGACGAGGGCTAACATTTTCAATAAAAAAATTAGTTTTTAAACAGAGGTCAATCAGCCAATTAGGAAAACCGGAAATAAATATCACATATTTGGCGACATATTGCCAAGTGCATTTGTAAAGGTTAAAGTGTCAAATCTTTTACTACATAACCACAATAATGCCTTTAAAGGACATAATATTTTTCACTTAATTATTTATTTAACATTTGGCTCATTCTAAACCGTTAAGACCTCCTAAAAATGACACGAAAGAAGGCCAATTTGGTATCTTTATTCATAAACAAAATCGTAACAACACTTATTTAAATAAAGATAAAGTATTAACATTCATGTTGTTTAGTGGAGTCTAAATTTAAGTTTACACTATATAATGTGGAATTTGGGGTGACGTAGCGGTTAGTGCTTTCGCCTCGCAGCAGGAGGATCCCGGGTTCGATCCCGGATTGTGACAACGGTTGAGAATCTTGGAACAAATCCTTCTGCGTAGAGTTTGCAAGTTCTCTCCCCACTTGTTAAAAGGAGTTTTCCTCCACGGTCTAACCTGGTCCATCAAAACTTGCAGAGGTTAACGGTAATAGCTAGTATAGGGCGCTGTGAGTTAGCTGTAGCATAGGGGGCTATTGTTAATGTTTCACTTCTAGCGAACACCTATTTCAGAACTTTTGTAAATTGAGGGTATATATGGCGATTGATTCACGTTAAGGAATAAGAAAATGCGCAATTGCGTGAACCTTTGGTGGAAGCCCGGCATGTTAAAATAATAGTAATCCTGTATTTAGAGGATCTCGAACTTTTTAGCCCAGAAGAGCTTATTTTTGGAATCATTCAAGATATCGCTATTTTTGAAAAGAAAAATACTCGAGCCGAACGTGAAACTAACGTAGAAATGATGGGTCATCTTAAATATCACCGCAAATACCCTGGAGCGTTAACGCTTGTTAAAAAGCAGTTCCCAGAGGTCGAATCAGACAACGACCTCAATCCTTACGCGATTATCGCGGCTATTGTAGCAATATCAGAAACTCTCGAGGATATAAGCAGAATATTAAAACTGCTAACGCACTCAAAGTCTTCCTGTTATCTACATGACCTATTGGAATGCTTCTATTACTTGCCGTGCATTTATTATTTCGCCACGTTGAAACAAAGTCTGGAAAGGGTAGGATTAAAATTTTTATTTCGGGGGTAAATTTAACCTGAAATGATTTTAGCATTCATCATAGGCTGTATTATGCCTTATATCATTTCGAAGATTATATAAAAACGTCTTGGTTTGGACCAAGGCCGAAAAAACCAACGATATGTGTGAGGTTTATCAATTGACTGAAGTTACAGATATTGAAATTTTTTCTAGATATTTTTATACACTCAATCCTTAATCAATATTTAATTCAATCAACTGATTTTACTGTTAATCGACCTAGTCCCTCTAAATTAATTGAAAAAATTACATATCTACGCTTTTTCAAGAACAATTACATTTTCCGAAAACATTTTATCATGAAATTAATTATTTTGAAGGGATTTCGTGTCGATACTCACTAACTTGTGAGCATCTTGACCGACATAGTTTTAATTGTTGCTGGCTTGACAAATTTTCAAGTTTGCACCAAAGAAGTTTAAATCTGTTTTAAGTTGTTGATAAGACTGTCGTTTAGAGTGAATGTCGTCTACTTAAGACAAAGCAACAAAGTTTATCCTGTGTGGTAAAGGGTAAAGATCACATAAACAGAAATACTTCTCAGACTTGTTATATTCATTTCCCGCGGAAATAATATGGTTAAACACATCATTCATTACTAGTTATGCCAAGAAGGTCACATTTAACTCCGACACCCCCTCTATTCCTCTATTTTCCCAATATATGGCATTTTATAATCACCAGTGGTTTCAGTGTATGGGTCATCTGAGCCGTCGCAACACACTCAGCCAATATTACCATAGACTGAGTTATGACCAAGAAATTCTTAAGTACGGAAAAGGAAGTTCCAGTGCAACTTTACCATCAAAGAGGCGACAATAGAAATGTAGCATTTCGATATATGAAATTAAATGTATAAGTTCGCGCAACACCCTTGTTTGGCATCCACGATCAAATATTTACATTTTCCATTCGAGTTATGCCAAAGTTCGCTTGCTTTTTTTAGACATCCAGTAGAACATTTCAAATATTCAATACTGTATCCTCAACATGATAAATTAATTTCATGATAAAATGTTTTCGGAAAATGTTATTGTTCTTGAAAAAGCGTAGATATGTAATTTTTTCAATTAATTTAGAGGGACTAGGTCGATTAACAGTAAAATCAGTTGATTGAATTAAATATTGATTAAGGATTGAGTGTATAAAAATAACTAGAAAAAATTTCAATATCTGTACTTCAGTCAATTGATAAACCTCACACATATCGTTTGTTTTTTCGGCCTTGGTCCAAACCAAGACGTTTTTATATAATATCTGTCGCTTCAGTCTTAATGTAATTAAATATTGAGTAATTATGTTTTCTTTACCGCTTATTATTATGTCCAATTACGATGGTCAAAACATGTATCTAGCAGGGCCCGAACTTTGCACCTTCCGCGTGTTAGGCGGACGAGATAAATACTACACTACACATACCTGGTAATACTGAGATTCCGAAGAAATCTAGCTTATAATTATGTCCAATCACGATGGTCAAAACATGTATCTACCAGGGCTCGAACCCGGGACCTTCCGCGTGTAAAGCGAACGTGATAACCACTACACAGTGAATACTTAGTTAGTCTGAGTTTTCGAAGAGATCTAGCTTATTATTGTGTCCAATAACGATAGTCAAGTCATGTATCTACCAGGGCTCGAACCTGGGACCTTCCGAGTGTAAAGCGGACGTGATAACCACTACGCCATAGATACTTGGTTATTCTGAGTTTTCGAAGAGCTCTAGCATTATTATCACGATGGTCGAAACAAGTACTTCTGTAATTAACTAAAATTAACATACTTAGACTTAATTGTTTTGATCAAGCTGGCCGATAGCACACCCTGAATACTTAATTGTTAATTTAAGATAATTCCGAAAAGTATCTTCGCTGTAGTTTTTAAGTTATCGGTGGGGAAAAATCACGAAAAACCTATGTTAATCTCCATAGGAAATTAGCAAAAGCGGGTGAATATTACTTTAACGTTACAAAACGGTATCATGTCATATCTACAAGGGCCTACCGGCCCTGTAGAATTCGTGGTTTGGAACCCAGAAAGATATGCAAATTGCGAGACGGAGTAATGTTGGACAGCAATGCATTGATAAGTACGGGTATTTTAACTTGTTGTTTTAGGACTGGGGGTATTGAAGTGAAAAGACTAGGGGGGTAAAACTGCCTTCCACCTCGCTTTTGGCGCCTACGCTTTAGTCTCTTTGTATCCTGAGAGTGCGCGGAGACTAATGGCTTGTACGTCCCGATCCCGAGGGTTGGTAACTTAGGCAAGCCCCTTTTTTACGTTGAAAAGGTCAATTATCCCCATCCAATCAAATCTATGTATATGTAACAAGTTGGGAAAACCAAATATTACCTCTCCGTGTCGAGAAGATTATATAACCTTAAGTATCAAATGAAAACGTCGACCTTTTAGCCCTCATCCTTTCCCGCGCTTTGCGCTTCCGCATTTCATCCTTAAAGGAGGGACACACTTGCTAGAAAACCACGCAGAAAGCGGAAACAGAAACGGAAACAGAAAAATATTACGCTAAAAAGAAGCAGAATCATGGCAGAAAGTGGAGTTAAAAATGTTTCAACTTTTTCTGTTTCTGCCTTGATTCCGCTTTGCTAGTAGCCAATAAAACGCGAGATTAGACTGACGTCATCGAAAGAGAGAAAAAACAAACGAAAGGGAAAGGCGTCCATTTTTTCATCCTCGACGATTCAACAAGTTATTAATAATGAAGCGTCAAGATATAGAACGATTCATAGAGTCTGTTCGAAAGTACAGAGCTTTGTATGACAAAAGTGAGAAAACTTACAAAGATTCTACTTTTAAAAAAACCGTGTGGGAAGCCATTGCCAAAGCGCACAATTTAAAATCTGGTAAGTAAAATTAATTTTTTTTTAGTTAGGCCTTGGTCAAAAGAAATGTACAACTACATAGGTTAGGGGTTAGCGCTATTTGGTGATGCACTATTTATGAAATATTTTATTTCAGGTGCCGAGGCTGAAAAGTATTGGAAGGTACAAAGAGATAGGTTTAATAAAGAAAGAAGATTAGTACGTGACTCTAAAAATAGCGGAAGCGGTTCGGCAGAAGTTTATAAGTCAAAATGGGAACTATATGATATTATGGATGGTATTTTGGGTGGCTGTAGCTTTCAGGCTGAAAGGTAATGATCAATTTTGTGTTTACAAAATGTTTTCGAAGTAATATTTGGATAATTTGAATAGTACGATTACTAATGCCGAAAACATTAGTAATGACATTGTACCGGAGGAACAGTCAAGAGACACAGTATTTGCAAGTGATTCTGAGCTTCATGAAGAGATTGAAATTGAAATGAATGCTAATGCAACTACTGCCTGCGAAAGTAAACAAACTAAAGACACTGGTGTATCTGCAACATGCTCTCGTTCATCAACTGCTTTGAGTGATGATACATTTAACCCTAAAAAGGGCCGAAAACGTAAAATTAGTGAAGAAGTGGATCCGTCATTAATAAATGACGCGTTTCAAATGTTCAGCAGTACCTCAAACTCTATGAATTCGTTCTTAAAGTCAAAAGAAAAGGAGCCAGGTTTAATTGAGAATTATGGTCAACTTATTCAATCCAAACTAAAATTATTGGACAGAAGGGACCAATTGGATTGTATGAAAAAAATAGATGACATACTTTTCGAAAAATTATCACAAGAAAAATATTTTGAGTAAAACAATGTATTTTTATTTCTAATAAAGTTTTTCTGAAATATTTTGAAAAATAATGAAAAGTATTTTGGCTCAGTTTGTTTGGGGAAGGCCACGATAAACCATGCCTTCTTGCCATGGTACTTTTCCTTCGTTAATAAAATATTTGGATAAAGTGTCTCTCAGAACTTTTGCGTCTTTAGAATACATATTTGAACCAACACGTTCAACTCCTTCAATTTGCGCTTCTTGGCGCCATCGGCCTGCTACAACATCGTGGTTTTCGTCTTCATAATCAGCGTAACCATTTGGGCAATAAACATCCGCTGTCTCAGTTAACAAGAAATTGTGCAGAGCTAGAGCGGCCGAGACTATATTACGAACGGCATCCACGTGGTTGTTTAGTGGTCTTTTGAAAATTCTAAACCGCGCAGATAGTATGCCAAAAGCGTTTTCTATGACTCTACGGCCACGGGATAATCGATAATTATAAATTCGTTGATTATGGCTAAAGTTTGAACGTCTGGGATATGGTCTCATTAAATTAGATCTTAAAGGGAATGCTTCATCCCCTGCAAAATAATAGGAAAATGGAAGCTTTTCGGCAGGTGGGAGATTTAGCTCGTTCCTAAGTAGCTTTTGACCGAATAAACACTTTTGAAATATTCCACCATCACTTTCTCCGCCATAATGACCAAAGTCCACCATGAGAAACTTGTATTGGGAATCGCTTACAGCTAAAAGAACCTTGCTGAAGGTGCCCTTGTAATTAAAATTCAAAGTTCCAGTGTTGTCTGGACATTCGAGCCAAACATGTTTTCCATCTATACTTCCACAACAGTGTGGAAGTTGCCATTTCGCTTCAAAGCCTTTAGCAACTTCTTTCCAGTCTTCTGGGGTTTGAGGCATCGCAACGTACTTGGTTTTCAAACTATTCCAAATAGCCTACATAAAGTTTGGCAATTATACGACTTGTGAAACCAAAATGTTGGCATATTTTGTAGACTTGATCAATACCTCTGACGTTTCTTTGACTATGACTGATATTGTTGACCGGCCAACTCTAAAAGCAAAGCTTAGACTTCGGTATGTTTCGCCAGATGCTAGGAATCTTAACAAATCATGAAAATACTTAATATAAAGTTTTGATAAATTTATTCAAATGGATGTGCAGGAGTCTACCGCAATGTAATGCTTAATCTATCACTTGGTGAAATGGCTTTTCTAAATCTCGTGTCCTTTTTCTGAATTGTAGGTCCTAAAATTCCCAGCAGTTTGTCAAACATATTTGGAGTCATCCTCACATTGTTGTCATAAACCGCCAATATGAACTTACTGGAAGAAGAATGTTTGGTCGTTTAAGCGAAGTTGCGGGATCAAGGTGCCCTGAAATAATTTCCTCACCCAAAACCTTCTACTTCTTTTTGTGCGTTGCAAATTAATGAATGATTTAGCTAACATTAGAAATTGTGTTGCATATAGCCATCCAACCACACATACTTCATCGTCTGTTGCCATTTTCTCTACTTTACAAATTAAATTCTTAACATAATATAGATGGCTGCAGTTACGTTTTCTGTTTTGCAGTGTGGCCTATTGTTTTCGAAGAAAACCGAAAGAGGGCGGAAATACGTTTTCCGTTTCAGTTTCTGTTTCCGCTTTCCGCTTGGTTTTTTAGCAAGTGTGTCCTTCCCTTTACTCTCAACATTATCTTCCTCCATTTTACTTACAAAAAGCAAATACTCACAAATAGAAGCGGCAAAAACCTGCTGGCTCTTTACAACCACTTAATTTGACTTAATATCACACATCCAAACACAAATATTTACTGGTAGATAAATTGACAACCTACAAGCAAAGAAAAATTCCCAAGAATGGCTCCCGCAAATTTAAAAGGTATATTTTCAACTAGGTGGGCGTATCTGATTAGATTTAAAATATATATTTGTGAAATTTTTGATCTGACTGTTATCTACACCCAGATTGTTTTCAGTCAAACAAACAAGGAGCATAAACACAATAGTGGAAGCTTCAATCTTATTTAAAACATGTAAAGCAATTATCATCTCTCCAAATAGCTTACACATGTCTTTTTTACCAATGCCTAACCGTTTGGATTTTTCTAAAGCAATCTTTGCACCAAAAAATATTTTTTGATACAAAATAAATGTTTTATATTCTTATTAAGAATAAAGCAAGAGGATAAAAAAGGTCCGTCCTCTCGTAATTTTTTAAGCTTTTATCTTGATTACTCTATACAACAGTAACCAGGAGTATAAACCCATTAGTGGAAGCAGTATTTTTTTCCCGAAACAATCTCGCTTATGTTTATCCTCTCTAGACTTCTCTAAAAACGTATTACTCCTACGTAAAATATTAATAGACAGGAGCGCAATATTATCCATATTTTCATTTCATATACAGATAAAGGAAATTATTATGTTTCTGAGAGGAGCTTCCCATTTTGGTTGTTGTTTTGAAAAATTAATCGGAATGCACCGGCCTTGATAGATATAGGAGGCAATGATTTAATCTCTCTTTGCAAGAGAGGTTTATCTTTAATATTTAAATAAATATAATTATTTTTAATTATTTTAATCTTCAATAATTAACAATAATAATAGTTAAATCGTTTAAAATAAAGTTATACCTATTATCTTCTCAAACTTTGCTAATATTGACGTTTAAATTGAAGCGTACCCCTCCTACCCGATTCTTTTAAAATTTTGGAATATATATGGAAATCGTTTCCCTTATAATAGTAAGGAAAAAAACGCAATTGCGAAAACCTTTGGTGGTCGATCCCACCTTAGGGAGGCTTGACGTTTCTCGTAACCCTAGCTGATCGCCGCGTATATCCTAAAACCAAACGGTGATAATGGAGTAGAAGCCAATGATACAGATTGGTGTCTATGTGGAATAGACGGAAGACCAGTAGATGGTGGTGTTTAGAAGCCAGTATATACAGACTGGTGTCCATGTGGGATGGACGAAGACCAGAAGATGGTGGTGATTAGAAGCCAGTAAGTACAGACTGGTGTCCGTGTGGGATGAACAAAGACCATAAGATGGTGGTGTGAGAACTCAAGTAGAGTAGCCATTTCCGTGACTGTGAAAGCAGTTCGGAAATGGCGAACACGTTTGCTCCGATTTGGAAACTGCGAACGCGGTCACGTGGGTGTAACAACGGACAGACATACAGACACACACACAGACACGGCCAATACAGAACCTCTCCTGGACTACGTCACACGGAGAGGTAATAAAAAGGCTAAGTGGGTGTAGTTATACGCGAGGGCAAAGCTATAAATCTTGTAAGATAAGATGTAGTCTGTTCACAATTATGACATTGTCTGACGCATCGATACCCTTAGATACCGAGTCTGCAAATTACCCCATAAATAAATTATGAATTTTAATGTTTTAGAGATGGGAGAACGCGTCTAACCAGTCGACAGATCCGTATCATAAACCAGGAACTAGCTCCTTGGGGACTCTCTGGGGGACCAGCAGCATGGTCTGCCCTCAGGGTGGAGTTCTCTCCCCCCTGTTGTGGAGCCTGGTGGTGTACGAGCTCTTGGGGATGCTCGAGGGTGTAGGGGGCTGCCGGTGCTTCGGGTATGCGGACGATGTGGCGATAGTAATTACCGGGAAATTCCCAGCTACTATCGCCACGCTTATGAGCTCTGCTCTCTCTAACGTGGTGCCGAGTAGTTAACCTCACCGTTAATCCTGGCAAAACTGCCCTTGTTCCTTTTACGAGGAAGAATACTAAAGTCCTGTTCAATGATATCTCCATCTTTGCTCAGGTCCTGACAAAGTCCTCCGAGGTGAAATACCTGGGGGTTGCTTTCGACTGCAGACTTACATGGAAGCCGCACCTTGAGCGGTGCATCAAAAAGGCCATAATGCTTTTCTGGAGAACCAGGAGCTCTGTCGGCAAGACTTGGGGCCTTAACCCCAATGCCCCCGTACACTGGCTTTACACTGGGATCGTTAGACCCATAATATCCTACGGGGCGCTTGTCTGGTGGACGAGGGTCCGGCTCAAGACGGTGCAGGCTGACCCGCGCAAGCTCCAAAGGCAAGCCTGCATTGGTGTCATGGGGACCATGAGATCGACCCCGACCGCTTCCCTGGAGATACTCTTCGACATGCTTCCTCTTCATCTCATCGTTGAGGAAGAGCCTGCTAGGGGGCTTACAGGCTATACAATAATGGCCGCTGGGCACCCAGACTTTGGGATCAAAGCCATACTAAGCTCTTCCGGGAGTATGCCGCACTTGAGCCGTCGCTGACGATGTGCTCTGACAAAACCGTTAAAAGTTTTAATTTTGCAAAGCCATTAAGCCAAAATTACACTTTCAATATAAATTTTCTTATATTCAAGCGTGATACATTTACTTACGTTTGAATATTCTCTGTATATATTCTTCTAACATTTTTTAACTGTGAAGTAATTTGACATTTCCACGTTAAACATTTTCAAGCACGCGCTTCCTTAACCTCCCATAACCATAACCGTTACGTTAGGCTCGTTAGCACTTGGCAGAAGCAGACGACAAAAAAATTATCTTGATTATTATTGGTTACTGTCAAATAAAAATCTAGAGATATTTTTTCAAGTGGTCATGTGACCGAAACTTAGCCTGGCCTGTTATTTGAGACGCGCCTGCTCGTTTGAGCTACATCTTGTTTTGCACTTCCAAAGGCAGGAGCTTCCGCAACCTTTCTTAATTCTCTCTGGATGGATTAACGCCTTTGCGGGAGTCAGGTTAACGCCCGATCAAATTAAAAAAATATCACTGCATGTGCAGTGAACACGTTATATGGGCGGCGTTGCTTCTAACGCATGAAGAACCCGGTATTTTTTTAATTGTGATTTGCGGGGTCACGTGATGCGCGTAACCAAGGTAACTTGGAGTGCGAGCACGAATCTCTCATCGGAGAGATTAAAAACCTGAGCTCTAAGAACAGGCAGTAGAAAATATCTTCAGTGGATATCTTTAAACTTGCCATATTAAATGTAACATTTGGTCCATCCTTTACTACAATATCTTTAAAAACGTACTCTAAGTCTCTAAGCCTTGGACTAAAAATATAACCAAACCAAAATCGGGAACACTACGAGTCCGAGGCTCCGATGTAACTGAATGCACATACGACCCTACCGCGCATTGATACATTTCCGCGAGCTTCAGAGAGTGCCCGCTAGGAGGTTTATTTCAAAATTTGTGACGTCATGCAAACAAGATGCACAAGGCACTGTAAGACTGGGTCTCAGTAATAGTTTTACCTGATTGTCACACTTATGGAACATATATTATAAACTTATGGTAATAGTGGCAGGGAGCGGAGCTATGATCGAATTACCAAGACAATATAGCTAGTTTGCTTACAATAGAGTAATGTCAGTTCTACTATGCAAACATCATACCATAGAGTATTGTCGGTAGAGGGGGAGTAGACTGTGTATCCCTCCCTCTTGGCGCGCTTTTGTTAGAGGGGAAACTGTACGCGCCTGGTAGGAGGATGACATTTAGCTAAGAGATAGAAGGGTATGACGTTTGGATACGTAGAACTGATATTACTCTCTTAGCTCAGTGTCATCCCCCTTATCAGGCGCGTACAGTATCCCCTCTTACAAAAGCGCGCCTAGAGGGAGGGATAAACAGTCTACTCCCCTCTCTACCGACACTACTCCATAACACTAAAATAGGAAAATGCCATTACACTATTTTCTTGGAAAGAAGGAAAGACTTTCATTTCGCTTACCTCCGGCGGGGGGGGGGGTTGTGACGTCATTAACGAATTTTGAAATAAAAAGAAAAATCCAACAGATTTCCCTGTTCTTTACCAAACCAGAGCCTACCCTAAACTTAACGAAAAACCAAACTCTCACTAAACCCTTGCACTCGTCTTAGCTTATCTAACTCTAACCACACTGTTATTGGAAAAGGTTCAATTGTGGTAGAAATTCGCACCATTAGAGGTTCAATGTGAAATAAGGCTAACATTTGAACCTGAAAAGGTTCATATTAAAAAAATTTTCATTGTTGGACAACCGAAGGTGTATTTTTGTAAGATGGTTCAATGCTGGTTCAAGAATGAACCATGTCAGGTTCGCTTTTCTTAGATGGTTCAATGATGGTTCAAGAATGAACCATGTCAGGTTCGCTTTTCTTAGATGGTTCAAAGATGGTTCAAGAATGAACCATGTCAGGTTCGCTTTTCTTAGATGGTTCAATGATGGTTCAAGAATGAACCATGTCAGGTTCGCTTTTCTTAGATGGTTCAAGAATGAACCATGTCAGGTTCGCTTTTCTTAGATGGTTCAATGATGGTTCAAGAATGAATCATCTCGAATTTGATTTTCTAAGATGGTTCAAGAATGAACAATGTCAGGTTCGCTTTTCTTAGATGGTTCAAGAATGAACCATCTCGGGTTTGATTTTCTTAGATGGTTCAATGCTGGTTCAAGAATGAACCATGTCAGGTTCGCTTTTCTTAGATGAATCAATGATGGTTCAAGAATGAACCCTGTCAGGTTTGATTTTCTTAGATGGTTCAATGAAGGTTCAAGAATGAACGAACTCAGGTTCGTTTTCCTAAGACGGTTCAAGAATGAACCGTACGACGATATTTCTCTAAAAAGGTTCAATAGAGTAATTTTTTCCTATACAATGCAAGGTCATGACCCTCCATCTCTTACCTTAGTGATATCCCCCCTGCCGAGGTCAAACAGTATTCTCTTTACTAACTTTCCCCCAAAGCAAGGGATACAAGGTTCATTCCCCCTCTCTGCCGAAATTACTTAGGTTCAATGCTGATTCAATTATGTCAGCCAGGTTCTGGATTTTGATATTTAAGATTTTCTTAATTAATGACATTCTAATAATTACATAACATATAAAGATAAATTCTAGGGTAACAAAGTAAAACATTTACTTTGTAACTTACATCATAGATGGAGCAGGGCGGTGCTAGGTCAGCTCCAAAACCCCAGCTTTTAAATAATACAATATATTTTGTATGGAATAAATTAATTCGTCTATAGAATTACAAAACCTCACGGAAGTTTATCTATAAAAGGGGGGGTCTCCTCCAAGCGTACCTTTTAAGTTGTTTTAATATTGGTCTATAAGAAAATGAAATCTTAAATTTTCTTTGGTTGTTAAAATGCTGGCAACAGTGGTGGAAAATTTTGCTTAACAAACAAAAATCCCCTTTCCACTGACCACTGTGGGATTCCCACAAAATGTATCACTCAATCTTCAGATTGCTTTATATTAGGAATCCTATACACAGCGAGGCTTTATTTCGGTTTGAAAGAAAGGTGAAACGTTTCTTCGATAGTCACTTTTTGGGCCAACTATAGGAAGAAATGTAGTAGATAGATTGCAGTACGTGAACATATTTCTCTACCTATCAAATGGCAAGCAATAATGGGGGCTCTGCCTTTATTCAAACTGAATACTCGCTCTGTATCAACTTACAAAAGAGGATGGATTTGTCTCAACTTCTCAATACGCCTATATTTTGGACAATGGATGATTCCCGGGGATATTTTCTCGCTTTGTACGAATAGGTTAGAAATGGGAGTTCAGCAGGTACGAAGCTTTTACTCCCTCTCTAACGCACATGCAAAACGATCAAACTACCCTTGAAGTAAAATTATACTGAAAATTGAGCTCTATTCTCATTCAAACCTACAAAAACGGAGAAGCTGGAAATTTCCGGGAATTTAATTATGTCGAAAAATTTCATAGAAATTCATAATATTTGGTGAAATTAGGGACATTTGATAGCCTCGTATCTCTTCCTTCATGTCCAAAACCCTAATTTCTCAGACCCCCTCTCATATAGCAAATTCTAACAGCGACACCAAATTTTGAGTCTCTCGGAAGGAAAATGTTGTCAGTTTGGCCATGTCTACAAAACTTCGAAATATCAGGAAAATTTTGCTTTGAAAATACGAATATTTCAGGAAAATTCATTTTTGAAGTGTTGTATAAACCCTGAATAAGTACATAATGATTTATACGTTATAAACAAACTAACCCTCGCAAACTGAATGTGAACACTTTGCCTTCTATTTCTAAGACTAGATATTTTTCAATTTATCCCTATTGCAAAAAAAACATTCGGGAAGTTTATTTGAACTGTAACAGTGTATTTTTGCTCAAAAGTTATTGAAAAACGTTGAATCCTCTCCAACGAAGCAAAAGCTATAGCCCTTCCACTTAATAAAAGTATTTAGTCGCGTGCGAAATTCCACACGATTTTTTTTTGTTACACGTGATATTCGTAGTGTTTTTAATACGTTATTTTTTTGGTTAAGTGGCATAGGGAAGTAGTGATAGCTATACAAATAGCCACGGATCCAAGATGGCCGCCATACCCCCATCCAGTTAACTCGAACCAAACTTCCCAGACAAGTCCGCACTAGCCCAAGCTCCTGCGTGTTATTTTCAACGCCCATGACATCATCTTCTTAACTCAAACCAAAACTAAAACTATATTCAACCTTCACGTCATTCCCTGTCTGCTAGTAATGGGCGTCACCCTTTAACAAACCCAAAGCAGTCCAAACAAGCCTTTTCTTTCTGTAGGCCTTAAATTAATAAAAAAACACTCAGATTTTTAACACATCAGATATTTACTTTTATATGTACAAATATGCGTAATTATACAAAATATATATTAGAAAATAAACAACAACAAGCAGGGATAAACAAACATGTTTCAAAGAGTTCATTGTTCACGTTGACCCCGTATTCTTATTTGACTCGGAAGGGCGTTCAATGGAGGAACGTCTAGGTTTGGGTTCTAATTGTTTCCGGTTTCGGCGCTCAATTTCGTAAAGAGTTAATAAAACGTTGACTATTAACCCATAACAAAAAAGAAAATGAGGCACAGCATAGTGGGCCGGTTGCGATAGTAAATGATATTTAAATAGCTAGTACATGATATATGTAACATACTAGCGAGGTAAGCGGCATTTTTAATTGGTTCCTACTTGTTTTATTAGGCGGAGCGTAAGTAAAGAGATAATTTCATTGGATAGGTTAATTAAGGCGGAGCTAAAAAATTAGCCTATTATTAAAAAGGTAAGTCTGAGAAGAAAATACAAATTTACGAATAAAAATTTTTAATAACATAAAATATATACAATAAATAACAAGGATATATATATAATAACAAAAATATTTACATAAAAAACCCACCACCATTAAAAAAATAACTAGACACCGGTCGAACCGAACCCCCCCCCCCACCCCCCGAGCCGTGGGGATCAAAGTCTAGAAACAACATAAAAACGTGTTACGCTAAAGCCTAAATTAAAACTTAAGTTATTTACCGCTACTTCCACTGGTCTTAATAATAGCACCGCCGTGACTATTAACTGGGCGACCCTATCACCCCGCCGTAAACGTAGGGGGTCTCCTCGACATTGGCGACGACCACTTTTAGCGGGCCGCGATAGTCGGCGTCTATTATTGTTTAAAAATAGTATACTTTTCGTTTTATAAAATAGTTAATAAACATACCTATAGTCCCCTCGGCGACAAAAAGACCTTGGGCCGTTAAACTGCTACGGCCGACAACGCGACCGTAGCTGTCTGCTGGCAGCATGACGCCGACCCCCGTCGACAAAATTTTGATACCGTGCGGCTCGATCACGGTATCTACCGGACTATATAAGTCCAGTCCGGCCGACTGGGGCGTAGCGCGACGGGGGATAAACGCGGCCGGATGGATTTTGATGAAAGACAAGGCTGGTAGTCTAGGACTGTTAGAGCAAGACATGGTGGTTGATAAATACAGTGGTTAAAAAACTGATAACTTTCATTTTAAAACACGAGGCTTATATACTAAATTATCGAGGTCAAATCTAATATTGTCTATCGAATCCTTTCAAGATTCTTAAAAAACTATTTTCGATAAATAGCGAGAGTTAATTAGATATATTTATATATATTTAAAAAGAAGAAATCTCTCCGAGGTCTAAGTTTTTTCCATATGCAAATGTTACCTAGGCGTGTTTTAAATAATTCAAATGAGCGTGTCTTATATAAAAACCCATGGGCGAAGGTTAAAAAGAAGTTTCTTTGGTAGAAGCCCGAGGGC
The DNA here is from genome assembly GCF_054372755.1 of Phalangium opilio. Taxonomy (NCBI): domain Eukaryota; kingdom Metazoa; phylum Arthropoda; class Arachnida; order Opiliones; family Phalangiidae; genus Phalangium; species Phalangium opilio. The sequence continues at coordinate 601,565 of NW_028324178.1, forward strand.
CAAGTTTTATTCGTATGCAAAGTTTGGTTGGGTGTGTTTTGAATAATTCAAATGAGGTTATATAAAAAAGTTATCAGTGAAGGCTATAATAGAAGTTAGTTTGGGAGGGAGCGAAATTGTTTTTTTAACATGAAGCAAATCTAAATAAATGTATATTAATATTAAGCTATAAGGTTATTTTTTAACATAGGCAGGTTATGCTAATATCCTTCATAATCTCTAGTATCAACTCTTCAATAAAAATGCATTTAAGGTTAAATTAAAAAATCGATTATCGGTACATAATTATATTTTTTAAAGTAAAATGAGGTTGGGTTATAAAAAAGGGTCTTTGTAGCAAAACCATGCCTGGGCCTGTATTCCAAAAATGGCCCTGAGATTTTTGTATAAATCTCGGACATCGGTATTAGTTTCTCACAATCGAACCAGCCATGAGTCAGTATCCCGAATCCCAGTCTCTATATCAATCACTCCTTGATTCTCCACCATCGTCTCCCGGGGATCGACCTGGCCCTTGTCACGGTCGCCGCGTATTAACCCAATTTCTAAGACCGCCGCCCCCGGAAGTTCTTATCGACTCTGACGACGACACCTTTGTGCAAGAGGTTCTCCAGAAAAATATCGTTGGTTCCAGCGGTATCGAAGGCTCCTTTCGGCTCCGGAAAGAGGGCCAATATTACGAAACAAAAGTCCCCCCACGCCAGGGGGATTTTTACGTAGACGTCGCTGTCTACAAGTTTCCGGACATCAAAAACTCCCAGCCGGACAAGGTCTGGGAGTGCGACCATAAGCGACTAAAAACAGTCCTTAAAAAAAACAACAGCGAAGGCGTTAAGTTACTTAACGCCTTCCATAAGCTGGTGGAGGCGGTGAAACAAGACGACGAAACCAAACAACAGCCGCCCAGCAAAGTACGTATTTATTTAACAATAAATCTACAAACCAGCCTTTTTTCTAATTGTTTTATTTTTTTTTTCTGGTAGAAATTTAAAAAATGAGCGCTAGTAGCAGCAGCAGCAGCGGCACTGACTCGGAGGGTAGTGATAGGGAAGAAGAACACGCGCAGGTAAACCGGTTCTATACAATTGAGAGGCAGATAGACAAAACGAGTCGCAAATGGCAATGTAAACAAATCGATTTGCGTATAGCTTTTAAAAATTTGGACGAAATTCTAACGAGAGATTTTTTTCGAATATTTCGAAAAATTCTCGATGAAGTTATACGCAAATTAGTAACCGAGAACCCCGATTATAATCGGGTTCGATTTGTTTTAAGCTCCCCCGGATTGACGACCCCCGTCAATATTAAATTTATAAAAATTGATAAATTTACCAGTAAGCGAATTATGCGCAACATCTATAGAGTAACGCAATCTAGTCGGGATTTTTCTTTAATGGCGAAGACTTTCAGTTTGACATAATTTTTCTAAACCTCGACGCAAATATAGCAGTTTATTATAAGTCCTTTCAAAATAGAACTTTGGTTAATTTGGATTATTTTGTAAAACAAAATAACCATTTTATTTTTATGGAGAACAATGATAATCTCTACTTTGCGCGGAGTTTAGTTCTGGGTAAAGAGCTGGCCGATCGCAATTTTTATCGACAAAATAAGCAAGGTCTGCCCTTTAACCAGAACAATTTTAAACAAGTTGGGAAAACCAAAATATTACCTCTCCATGTCGAGAAGATTGTATAAACTTAAGTATCCAATGAAAACGTCGACCTTTTCGCCCTCATCCTTTCCCGCGCTTTGCGCTTCCGCATTTAAACCTTACTCTCAACATTATCTTCCTCCATTTTACATACAAAAATCAAATACTCACAAAAAGAAGCGGCAAAAACCTGCTGGCTCTTTACAACCACTTAATTTGACTTATCCAATTTCCAACAACAAAAATATAACGGTAGTTTAATTGACAACCTACTAGCATCCGTAGGGCAATTTTCAACTAGGTGGGCGTTATCTCATTAGATTTGAGAAATATCATTTGTCTTTTTTACCAATGCCTAACCGTTTGGATTTTTTTAAAGCAATCTTAGCACCAAAAATATTTTTTGATACAAAATAAATGTTTTATATTCTTATTAAGAATAAAACAAAAGGATAAAAATGGTCTGTCCTCTCGTAATTTTTTAAGCTTTTATCATGATTACTCTATACAACAGTAACAAGGAGTATAAACCCATTAGTGGAAGCAGTATTTTTTTCCGAAACAATCTCGCTTATGTTTATCCTCTCTAGACTTCGCTAAAAACGTAATACTCCTACGTAAAATATTAATAGACAGGCAAGGATTCATACCATTAAAGAAGGAGCGCAATATTATCCATATTTTCATTTCATATACAAAGAAAAGAAATTATTATGTTTCTAAGAGGAGCTTCCCATTTTTGTTGTTGTTTTGAAAAATATATCGCAATGCACGGGCCTTGATAGATATAGGAGGCAATGAATGAAATATATCACAATGCACGCGCCTTGATAGATATAGGAGGCAATGAAGGAAATATATCGCATGCACGGGCCTTGGTAGATATAGGAGGCAATGATAATCTCTCTCTTTGCACGAGAGGTTTATCTTTAATATTTAAATAAATATAATTATTTTTAATTATTTTAATCTTCAATAATTAACATTAATAATAGTTAAATCGTTCAAAATAAAGTTATACCTATTATCATCTCAAACTTTGCTAATATTGACGTTTAAAAGGAAGGGTACCCCTCTTGCCCGCTTTCTTCAAATTTTGGGGTATATATACTATTCGTTTCCATTATAATAGTAAGGAAAAAGCGCAATTGCGAAAACCTTTGGTGGCGATCCCACCTTAGGGAGGCTAGACGTTTCTCGTAACCCTAGCTGATCGCCGCGTATATCCTAAAACCAAACGATGATAATGGAGTAGAAGCCAATGATACAGATTGGTGTCTATGTGGAATAGACGGAAGTAGTTAACCCACCGAAATATGGAGAGTTAATTAGGTCATTTAAGTGTGCCGCCAGCCTTCTAGCGCGCTAGACCCGCGCGTGTATACTCGCGTGTGTCTAGAGTGGGGGAACACCGGTTTTTTATCCGGGGGGGGGGGTTTCTTTGAGTTCGTTTATTGGTCGAGGGTGGGGATCGCCAATTGATTAGGTCTTTTTTAACTGGTTAAGGGGCGTGAACTTCTTTAGTCGTGACGTAATGGCCAGATTTAGATAAGAGGGTGTTAGCTTATGCGACGTATGTTAGACATCTGTTAACGTCTCGAATTTCACTGGAGACGGTTTTCTCTACGCCTACATGTTATCCGCTACTCGGTCATTGCGCTAGAAAGATCAGAAAATTGACTGAACAAGATGTCGCCAATAGTTTTAAAGGTATTGACTGACAACGTAATCTTTAACTGTAAAAATTTACTTTAATTGTACGATTACATATACATTAAATGCATAAATAATAAATGAAAAATACAGAAAATAAGATATAATTGAAAAATACATAAAAGTAAGATATAAAATGAAAATACACAAAATAGATAAGATGAAATATATAAATATGAATAAATTTTAAAGTAAATATATATGAATAAATTTTAAAAAGTAATCTTTAAAAGCAAAGGCCCCTCTGTAACGAATCAATAGAGTATTATTATACCCTATTGTAAACTTTTCAAATGCTAATATATACTTACCACCCGCCACGGTGATTAGGATCGGGGTGTCGCGCGGAACTGCAAAAGATTAGTTTACAATTAATAAATGATTCATTAGTTTACAGTTAATAAATGATGCATTTTTTAAAAAAGTTTTCTATTTACCGTCAGATAGGTTTAACGTTATCTCGCGATGATCGGCGCCAGGAATCGGAGGTCCTTCCTGAATGACAACAGCCTGGGCTGGTTGTTGAATTCGCTCAAGCGGGTCATCGGGAGGAAGGATGTTTGGAGGAGGGGAAGGAGTACCAGGGTATGGGGGAGGAGGGGTTTCGATACGGGGCCGGTATTCAGTGTTGATAACGTTACGTAAAATGGGGATATCTATGTCACCATCGTCACCCCAATTACTCTCCCACGAATAAGGAGATTCAGCACCGGCCGGAATTAAATTACGATTGGGTGCCGGCGAAACCGGAGCTTCGTCGACTAAACCCCAATCGACCGAGCCGGCGCGGCTCTGAGGTGCCATTTCTTGAGCGTTGAAAAAGACCTCAATTTTTCTAGCTCTTACCAGAGCGCATCTATCTCCGTTATGCGGGAATCGTAAATGGGGGTCATAGACATCTTCCCCTCCCGGCATAATGCGAATTGAAGGGGCACCCAACCTTCCTATATCCACAACCCGGAGGGTTCCAAGAAAAAAATTTAAAAATTCTTTTTGATCTGGCCCTTTTACGTAAACGGTATCGCAACCTCGGGTTAATTGTTGAAGTACGGTTCGGATCTCGTCTTGACCGTATTCACCATCACGCCCCAAACCGGAATGTCTGAGGTTATTATAAATAACCGTGTTATCCGTTCTACGGAAACACTCCTCGTCAGGAATTTGAAAATTCCTAACGCTACGTTCACCGCTATCGCGTATGCAGCCTATCTATTAAAATGAAAACACACGTATAAGGAAAAATTCTAAAACATTAGTTAAGATTTAATACCTCTTTGACTAGAAACCTACAACGTAGGTTCCTAGCGCGACTAAAAACGATCGCGAAGCTCGTGGCGATAAAGATAAGGGACTCCCTATTTTAAAATATAAGTCTCTTAATCGAGGGTTTAAATCTAATAGAAAATACTTACATTATATGTATATATTAAGTTTTTAAAAAGACTTCTGAGTAAAGAAGAGGTTATAGATATATGGTGATGCGTTAGAAACTAAAAGACACTAAGATAAGGGTCACTGTTGCCTAACCATTTTAAAATACTAGAAAAATACTTACATTTTTTTATTGCGAGACTAGAAGAAGAAGTTATTGAGTTTATGAAATTTTATTGCGTTGTAGAGAATACAAAGGCTTAAACGCTGTATTTATACATTTTTTCTCACCCACGAGTATACTAGGAGTCCGATAGTAACACGAAACCGTTCATCGGTGATAGTATAATTAGTTATAAAATTTTCGATAGTTAAGTGTAGCCTTAAGATTACACGTGAAAGACTTGGATAAAAAATTAAAGGAAAACAGATGTGTTTGGAGACTTTGAAAAATAAAAGATACGAATGAAATCTAATATTATTTAATCTATACATATATAATAACATAAATAAAGACGATCATCGACGATAGGAAAGATTTATAAAATATCTATAACTAAGTTTAAGATTACAACTGAACGAGTTATATAAAGTTAAACTAAACCAGATGTGTTTGGAGACTTAAAAATAAAAGATGCGTATGTAATTTAATATTATAACGCGAATAAATACGTTCATCGGCCTATGGGAAAGAGTTAGTTATAAATTGTCACACGCCGAAAACTAATTTAATTTTGACCTTAAGGTTATAATTATTCAATTTCGTTAAAAAGAAACAGATGTCGTTGAAGGTTTAAATATAAATTTAATTTACTGAATATATAATGACGTAGTTAAGTAATATGAAACCCTCTCGGACGTAAAGCTAGAAAAGATAACAACCGTATAGTATAAAAGCTCAGACTCAACGTTCGAGATTCATTCGTGCCGAAATTACTGCATTAACATCTCGCAGCAAGAAATTTCTATTCCTGAGAATGGTGAGTACTTTATACTTTTTCAATGAGATTAGAAGATTTAGTTCATAGGAAATAGGCATTTCAATAGGCCGAATCAAAGGATGAGACACAATCCTGTGACAAAGAAGTAGAGACCTTGTTATCTCAGTCGGGATTTAAAAAGGAAGATTGGAAAGATCATATAATAGAATATGGTCGGGATAGATTATTAGGTGTTAAAATATCGTCGTTCAATGGTACTCTATACCTTGATATTAGGAGGTACGCGAAATCAAAGAACCCGCGAAAACCGTTTCCCATCCCTACTAAGGACGGTATATGTATTAAATACGAGAGCGCATTTGAACTGAAATCAATTCTGAACAACGCTCAGGGAGATTGGGGCGCAACGGTATATATGTCAGAAGAACCCATTCAAATAGCCACCACGCCTGACCGAGAAATAGCCATCTTTAAATACAGAGGACAACCCTATGAGAAGCAGTTCGTAATTAGAGATTCAGACGATCTCCATAACATAATAGTTGCCTTGGAGAAAACAATCAATAGATTTGAAGAACTTTCCCATTAAGAAAAAAATGTCGGACACTTCGTCATCCTCAGATGATGAACTTTATCCCATCGATTTATCCACAAAATTTAGACCTGAACAATATTTCAAGATAGACAAAATATCTAATCGAAAATCTAGAAAATATAAATGTATTACAACAGAATATAATGTTAAATTCCGTAACTTAGAAGAACTAAAATTAACAAAAATTCACGAACAACTTTCCCAAATATTAACATCTCTTATAAACCAAATCACGCAAAATAATGAAGAGTATAACTTAATTAGATTCGCCATAAGCTCCGACGCGTTAGAGAACCCTGTAAATTTAAGATTTATGGCGATAAATGAGTTAACTCCTGATCGATTACTCTCTAGTATCGAAAAGGTGGCTCAGTCCAAACGTAGTCTTTTATTAGAGGGTTCTCTAAAAATTGATGTTATTCTTTTAAAATGCAATGTTCCAATGACAGGTAGAAAAGCGGTGCATAATCGAACTATAGCTGAACTGGATAAATATATTGATCAAGGTTATGCTTACATACCTATTAGAAATAATGATACTCTATGCGTTTCTAGAGCCTTAGCCGTGGGTAAAAGTCTAGCTGATCGAACTTATTTAAAATCAATAGGAAAGCTAAACGAGTTTAATCAATGGAGCTTCCGATTATTAAGAAATGTAGACCACCCTTCCCAAAAAACCGCGGCTTTAGAGTTACACGCATTAGCCGAAGTCCCGGAGGGTCCTGTAGATTTATTGGGTGTTCAAAAGTTTCAAAATGCCTTGTCAGATTACCAGATTGTAATTTTTTCAGCTGAAGAGAAGTTTGAGAAAATATTTATAGGTCCTCACAAGGAAAAAAAAATTTTCCTCCTCAAAGTTGGGAATCATATGCATGTTGTACGGTCTTACATCTCAATGTTCGCGGCTAAGGCTTATTGTCAATACTGTTTAACCCTATTTTACGGTCTGGAAGAAAAATCTAGTCATTCTTGCTCGGAAACGGCTAAGTGTTACCGCTGTTTAACAACGGAGGCTTATCATGAAAAAGACGAGTATAAACTCATAAGATGCGAGGAGTGTAATAGATATTTAAAGGGAACCGAATGTTTCAATAACCATAAGAGTAACGGAACATGCGATTCTTTGAAACGATGCGGAAATTGCGCTCGCGAAATAAAACCAAATCATAAGTGTGATCTAAATTGCAAAAATTGTAAAATTACGCATGAAAAAAATCATTGTTGGGTGATGCCCCTAGATATTGATTATCCTCCTGTTCGTCTTCTATACTTCGATTGTGAAACTATCCCTTTAAATAATGAACACACTCCCGTACTCTTGGTTTCCGCTGCGCAAGAATCCGTTGATTCAAAAGAATTTACCATTCGTGTCTTTAGGGGCTTTGATTGTATAAAGGATTTTATAGACTATCTTTTCCAATGTGAGACAAGCTCTATTAAAAAGGGAAATAAGAAAGTAAAGGTTGCGCGAATGTTGTTTTCCGATGTAATCTGCTGCGCTCATAACGGGGCAGGGTTCGATTTTTTCTTTATATTGAAAGAAATACTTAGAAGGAATATAGTTCCTGAGCCTATCTTCAACGGTTCAAAAATCATGGCACTCTTCTTAAAAAATCTAAAGATCAAATTCATTGACAGTTACAGATTTATTAGTGTCCCCTTAAGAAAATTTTCATCTACATTCGATCTCGGGGAAGAAAAAAAAGACTATTTCCCGCATCTGTTCCATAATGAAAAAACGTTAGACTATGTAGGCCCTATACCCGAGATACATCAATTTCAGCCCGATAATTTTAAAGATAAGGAGCACGCGGATTTTATGAAATGGTATTCGGAAAGAAAGGATAAGCCCTATAATCTGAGACAGGAGCTTGAAACATACGCTATTCAAGATGTTAAGGTCCTACAATTAGGAATGGAAAAATTTAGAGAGTTATTTAGGAATGTCTCCGGGGTCGACGTGCTTAACGTAGGTGGTATTACCATAGCGGGAACAGTAACTAATATTTTCCTTCACAAACATCTTGAAAAATACACACTAGGTGTCGTACCTGCAAAGGGTTTTCGTGGAAATTTTAGTATCGGAGCCTTAAAGTGTATAGCCTTGGAAGAAAAATTACGCGGGGTAAAATTTCAAACTGCCTTGTCATTGGAAGGGGAAAAAAGGGTGTCAAACTATTTAATAGACGGATATTGTAAAAATCCTGAAATTGTTTTAAACTATAACGGATGCGTCTATCACGGATGTGTAAAACACACAAAACATTACGAGTACAATCCTATAGTTAAAGATCTAAACAGAAATGTCTACGAAAGAACTCTAGATAGGGAAAATTATCTAAAAAAGATTTTACCGAACGCCGAACACCTCAATATTTGGGAATGCGAGTTCAATGAGAGATTACGAGATGATCCTGACGCTAAACTCTATTGTGACAGTTTAAAATTTAAACAACCAATTGGATCCAGGAGTGCCTTGTACGGGGGAAGAAGCGAGTGTATATGTCTGTATTATAAGGCAAAACCGGGCGAGTCTATTCAATACCTAGATATCTGCTCGCTCTATCCTTACGTATGTAAATGGGGCGTATTTCCTAAAGGTCATCCTGAAATTATTACGAAAGACTTCAACTTTGAACCTAATTTTTATTTCGGTCTTATTTCTTGTCGAGTATTAGCGCCTGAAAATCTATTTTTGCCTGTCCTTCCAATTAAAACTAAAAAGAAACTTTTCTTTGCTTTGTGTTTAAAATGCGTTGAAACTGAACAATCAGTCTGTACACATAATTCGGAAGAAAGATCCTTCTGTGGTTGTTGGCCAAGTCCCGAGGTATATCTAGCAGTTAAAAATGGATATAAGATTCTAGAGTTTTTTGAAGTCCAACATTACAAAGATAAGTTTGACAGAAAAGAAAATACCGGTTTATTTGACACGTTCATTGATTGTTACCTTAAAATTAAACAATCTAGTTCAGGTTGGCCTTCGGGAATAGAAAGCGAAGAGCAAAAAGAAGCGTATTTAAAATCAATTTATGACCGAGAAGGAATAGTTATTAATAAAGAAGAGATAGTGGACAACCCCACTCTCCGCGCCATTAGTAAACTATGTCTAAATTCGCTTTGGGGAAAAATGGGTTACAATACGGAAAAGAGAAAAAATGTATACATTGACTCTTACGCTGGATTAGTTCAGATAATAACTGATGAAACGAAAGAACTGTTAGACCTGAAACCGGTAAACGATAAAATCTGTTTAGTCAGTTATAAACTAAAAAAAGAATACGCTCCTACCTACTACAAAGGAAGTCCCACGATAGCTTCCTTTGTTAGTTCATTAGGACGTATCGAGTTGTATAATACGATAAGTAAAATGGGTAAGAGGTTACTTTATTGTGACACTGATTCATGTATAGTTGTAACAAAGGAAGGGGAATATCTACCACCCTTATCTAGTAATCTAGGGTGTTGGACGGATGAGTTAAAGGGTGAGACGATTCTCGAATTTGTCTCGACAGGGCCTAAGTCGTACGCTTACCGTACCACAGACGGTAAATCTGTTATTAAAATGAAAGGTATTACCCTTAACAGAAGAAATGAAGAAATCATTAATCATTCGATTAAAAGTGTTTTATATAGTCCCTCTAAAACTTTGTCGGTCACCGTTCCATTTAATGTTGTAAGACGTAAAGAAACAGCTACACTTTTATTAGGCAATCTAAAGAAAACCTTTGGATATAGTTTCAATAAACGTAGAGTCTTAGAGGATTACACAACACTTCCTTACGGATATTTAAATCATCAAGACTCGTCTGCCACGTCAAATGAGAAAACGGACCACTAAACATCGGGTCACGTTTTCCCACCTTGTTAAAGTGAGAGTGATACCGTACGAAGATCGAGTCAACTACGAGTTCATAGACGATATTAGAGAACGTTTTAAAAATGGAGAACGGGTTAGAGTATCGCCTCCGCTTAGAAACACCGATGACCATTTTACTGGCTGGCCCAAGCAGCTCGGGGAAAACAACGTGGGTAATAAATTTACTCAAATATAAAGACATTATCATGGACAAACCTCCTGATAGAATAGTCTATTGCTATAGTGTTTATCAGGACATTTTTGATGAACTGAAACTCTTTTTACCTATTGAATTCCACGAAGGACTAATTCCTAATGATTCTGATTTTTTTGATAAACGAATAAATAATCTTTTAATCCTAGACGATCTAGCTAACACCTGTACCAAACAGGAGTTTATAAGTAATCTTTTTTGTGTCGGGAGTCATCATTTATCTTTAAGCATCGTGCTGCTGTCTCAAAATGTCTTTAACCCAGGTAAATATTCTAGAAATATATCATTGAACTGTTCTTATATCGTTATGTTTAAAAATCCTAGGGATAATAACCAGGTTCGCTATTTAAGTCGTCAGCTTTTTCCTACAGACACCAAACGCCTAACGGAAGCGTACGAAGAGTGTACCGAAAAAGCGTATTCTTATATCTTAATAGATCTAAAACAAAGTACCGATAATAGTTTAAGACTTAGGTCCAATATATTCCCCAATGAAGGACCGATGGTAATCTACGTTAGAAAATAAAAATCCATAAAATATAAATCTCAATTTATTTAACCTCATTTCGAGACATGCCTTTACCCGTGTCGGTTAGGAACCAATTACCCTTTTTAAATCTCTTGCGTAAAAGCGGTGTGAAACAAAGAAAACTTTTAATATCAAAGTGTACGCGACCCCAATTGGATTGTATAAGCGGTATTTGTTATAATTTGAAGAACGGCGGTATTCCATTGAATCGTCATAAAAAGAAAAGACTTCAACGTTACAAAAACGTTATAAGGTATTTATCCAAGAGAGGTTTAAGCGACAAAAAGAGGCGACAGGTGTTAATTAAACAGGTAGGAGGATTCTGGCCGGCGTTGCTTTCAATGTTAATACCGACAATAGCTTCGGTCTTTACTAGATAATGAAAAAGTGCGTTTTAGTACCAGCGGCTTTACTGACGGACAATCAAAAGGAAGTTAACAGTTTAGACAACGCCATTAAAGAGGTACTGAGAAAGCCTGGTTCTGCCGAGGAAAAATTGAAGGAGTACCTTTTAACTCTTCAAAAATATTTATCTTTAAAGAGTTTAGCGGAGCCACCAAGCGTTACTATCTTGCCACCTACAACGAGTTCGTCTTTTCCAGCACCCGGAGTGTCGAGTAAAATACAGCCTCTAAGTCCTTCATCCTCGTCTTGGATTCCTCCATCGTGGCCTACCCCTATCCAGAATATACCTATTAATATCTCTACCCCCTCCCAAATTGTCCCTACTAATGTCGCATCCCCTCCCCAAAGTATCCCTTTTAATATCTCCTCGAGTCTGACTACCCCACAGCCTATAATGAGTAGTACAGCAATGGGTCAAACACCGGCGATATCGTTTACTACGCCAGCGTCTCTCTCTCGAACGACCAGTATGCCAATTTTAACACCCATGGGACCCGTGGTACCGAAACAGTCCGGGACGTCTCAAACGCCGAGTATGCCAGTTTTAACACCCATGGTACCGAATCAGCCCGTGACGTCTCAACAGGCCTTATCAACGAAGGGCGCTTCTGGTTCAAAGTTCCGGAAACTTAACCCTAACGATGAGACTTCGCCGAAAAAAAGACTCGCGAAAATTCCATCTACGAAATCAAAACCGTACCCTACACAAGCCAAAATAAAAAAAGATCGCGAAGCTAGTTTGAAAGAACTTCAAAAGCCCGAATCTAAGATCGAATGGGTAACTTATAGAAAGGCAAAAAAATAACCTTAATAATGATTATTACATTTTATATAAAAGCATCTAACTCATTATATTGAAAAACACGTATCTGATTATATAAAAGCATGTATTTGAGTATATAAAAAAGCTTGTATCTGATTATATATAAAAGCATGATAATTACAATTTATATAAAAGCATGATAATTACAATTTATATAAAAAATTATAATCGAATAATAAATATTTTTATTCTCGCATTCAATACAAGTGTATCTGATTATTAAACATTACAACTTTAATATTTTATTGGTTACATTTTTCATATCTATGTCTTAACAAGTGAAGGCAGATATTCCATAAAGATAAGGCGTCGTTAATTTCCGTTTTATTTTCATACATTTTCAGAACTCTATGAAACGAATTTCCCAGACATCTTTGAATAAGGAAGAATATACAATGAGGTCCGCAACAAAGGGAGAACATATCTTGAATTAATTTATCGTTATAGATCCATCTGGACGCGTATTTGGCCAGGTTAATTTTATACGTATCCGGGCTCTGCCCGTAGCTGCAGAAAAATTACCTTCATTGTTTTCAACGTAAATGGCTACCCAATGAAGTCCAGGATCCTCGGCTCTCTCCGTGTTCAGAACAAAACAAAATTTCTTCTTTCTAGGTTTCCTGGGAAGCATGTCTCTAGGAAAAGTACCTAGGTAGTAGGGTTTTGTCCTCTGGTCGCATGATAATATTTGATTTATTTGTAACGTATTCATATCACTTTAGATAGTTCGTATTCGTAAAACGTTCCTTTAATTATCTCGTTATTTTTGTCTTTAACGACGTATACTGGAGGATTACGGTATAAAACCTTATCAATAATAAAGATCTCTTTTGTAAAGTAGCCTTTATATCCCTTTGAAAAGGTTTTTTCAAATTTACTCAACCTTACTAAATCACCTTCTTTTAGCTTTGGTTTTGTCCCAGGTTTAATGGTACCGAAAAGACGGTACCACACCTTATGCTCATTTTGTAGATTAACATTGACTGGCGCGATACCAGTTGAGCGGTGTATCGAGTGATTGTAAGCCTTAACTATTTTTGGTAACGCACTCAGATAGCTACGAGTATCAGCGCTAGTTATGAATTTGTGTATTTTCTCTTGAACCGTTCTGTTAAATCTCTCGCAGATCGCAATTTTTTTATTCCCGTAAGCTACGTAGTGGTGAATACCTTTCTCTTTAAAATATTGCTGAACTGGTTTAGCTAAAAATTCAGAGCCAGCGTCCGTATTTATATTCGTGGGTACAACATCTTTATGTATTATTTTAAAAGCTCTTATAACTTCCGCGGAAGTCTTGTTTTTAATAGGTATAACGTAGGCGTATTTACTCAAAACATCTATATTACTTAACAAATATTTCATACCCTTGTTGTATCTGGAAAGTTTATCTAAAACTATTAAATCAGCCTGATGAGTCTCATCCATAGATGTCACTGTAATTTTATTGCGAGGAAACTTTAATCGACGATAACGATGAATAGTATAGGTGGGTTGTTTTAATAGAAAACTCTCAACTTCTTTCCTCGAAGACTGAGGAACTCCTTTCGTTAATTTATCCAATCCGGAAAAAGAGGAGGGATTTTCGGGGTCGTAGTACGCGTTTGAGAGAGACATTTTTTCTAAACAAGATCGAAAATGATATCTGATAATATAACGTAATTGTAGGGTATTATATAAGAGGGAGAGATACAATTTTCTGGAATATTTTCTAAATAAGGAAAAAAAATTGATATATAACGTAGGTATAGGAAACGCAACAATAAGAGTAATTTATATTTTATTCGGTTACTTAAAAATTAACAATACATTGTTTTTAGACCGACAAAATTTCCAAGAATATATTTTAAATAGATACGTCATTAAACACTGGATCATTTAGGACATTAGCTTCGGTAGTGGTTGTTCTCTGGCGAATATCTCCTGGTCCCTTGGCACCGTTTATCGAGTAATTTCGATATTAAATTTATTTTGCTCTTCTCCGAGGTAACGCATTCCAACGATTTCAAATCCTCTCGGAATATTTTCAGACGCCTTAGAGTAATCCATGACCCAATACACGCGAGATAAGAGTGACATATATTTTAACCGTACATTAGTTCAGTTTTTAGACCGACAAAGTTTCCGAGAATATCGTTAAATAAAATTGAGACGTCGTCTTCGTAATCTCCGTATTCCTCGACAAAGGATTCTAGAATTCTTTCGTAGTTAAGCAACGGAATAGCTCTAATTAGGTTTTTCTCCACTCTCTCGCTCCAATTAGTATCCGTGGGTAAACAAGTGATATCGTGGGCGATTTCGTTGTGACAGCTGATATTTTCGCACGAATCAGTGAAATTAAATAAAATATTGGTCAAACTGTCCAAGATAATTTTCTTCATTATTTCTCTGGCCTCTTCTTTTCGCTTTAATTCGCTACCAATAACATTTTTCAAGTTCTTTAACCTTAACCAACTGTCTTTATTTAATGAAAATCCTTTCGATGTTGAGAATAGAATATTATATCTATTATTCGATCCTCTAATATATTGACGAATATCAACTATTTTTCCTCTCTGACATACGAAGCATTCTAGCTTAACTCTCTGAGTACCGTCAACTAACCAAGTCAGAAATCGTCCCGTTATTCCGTTAAAGAAAGCGTCAATATCCGCTTCGAAAGTCCATATACTATTCCAAATACAACTGTCGAAAGACGCTTCGGTTTTAGTATCGAGTCGTTTGACATTGAAGACGGGAAGAATTCCGCTTCCAACGTAAATGTTTTGCTTCTCCGATAGGTAGTGTACTTGATTCATCTCTAACCGGTTATGAGAGAATGCTTCTTAAATCAGAGGTTATATAGAGCCTTTTTACTCGGGATTAAATAACACCGAGCGATCCCTAGTTATCATGATAGAATTTTCAAATTAGGAATAAATTATGCACGTGATATTGTGTGGTAAATTGTTTTTAAATTTCATATTGATACGTAGATTTCCTTGTCTGGGCAAAGAAAGATGACTAGCCCCCGCATTTTCATACGGGCTTAAATCTAGGCAATACAAAGCGTAACCTTTTTTGTACTCTTCGTACGTGATAAAATTTCCCTTGTTTTTTCTGTATGTGTTTAGAGAGGTGAATAACGACATGTACTCTCGAGTGTATAGATTGTTTTCGTAATCAGGCGTAAAGGCTTCCGAAGGATAGGTATCGGTACCGACGTTGACGGATAGGTAATTAAGATCAAAGGTTTCAAAATTAAAGGGGTTTAAAGAATGATTACCATTAAAGGCCGAGGTTCGAACTAGACCTATGATTACTCTTTGAGGTATTTTACCTAAGAAGACGTTTTCTCGATTAACGTCGTTCATTCCAGCTGGAATTGAAAAGGTTTTCACGACTGTTTGATTCAAAGGATAGATGGCGCTGGTTTGCTCTAATACCGTAGCGTGGGCTAACATTATTTCGGGATTTATTTTTAGTCTTTTAACGTACAATGAGGCATTATCGATAACCACTTTATATTTCTTATCAGCGGCTTCTTTCGATATTACGCAAAACTCTGGTTTGGATCGAATAAGCCTAAATCTAACGTCTACATTATTCAATAGGAAACGATTTAAGCGACAAATATCAACGTGTAACGGGGCGTATAAATCTATCGTACTCGATACCTTGGCTCTCTCGGGTCTTCTTAATATCCCATTGGTAGTAAGATTTTTATTGGCTGCCACCCAGGCGGAATCGGGATCGATCGGATTATCCTTATAATACAACCCTAGATTTAGTTGGCTTTCTTTAGCATCTATACCGTAATTTAATAAATTCTCGAGATAAGCGATATAAGGGGCTCCTTGGTTAGGGGACTGAACGCTCGTGTTTCCTAAAAAGACGTCTATTTGGGAAAAGAGGGCGGCGTGTAAAAGATTAACCGGAGCTACTTTGGTTTCAGCGGCTGGTACTTCGGTGCCGTCCAAATGAAGCACCCTGACCTTCAGCTTTAACCTAGTTTTAGAAAGGTCGATATAATGTTCGCTCGTGCCAGGGACAAAAAATTCCAAAGGTCCACTATCCGTTACGGAACTTAAAGGTTGATAACTTTCGTCGCTACTAGTTATAATATTAGCGTTCAAAGGGGGTGTCGCGAATAGGTCTAATTCCCCCATCATCCCTTCGAATTGGGCCATCTTGTTTTATGACAAAAAATCGGCCTTTGATCTACTTTTCTTCTTGCGTATCTTCTGACGTTTCCGTCGAATACCAGACCCGTACTGAGAATTAGCCAGACTATCACCCGCTTTATGAATTAAATTTGAGCCGGCTATTTTTAGATTCCTTTTGAACGCTCTCTTGGGTTCTTCTCCAGCGCTTAAATCTTGAATAAACCTTCCACCAAGTCCTAAAGCTTCTTTACCCACGCTCTTAGCTATCGGTTTCGCTAGAGGAGTTAACATTCTCATCAAAGCTCTAAAAATGCCTCCCAAACCAAATCCTTTCTGCACTAATACACCTGGTGGAGATCCAAGGAACTGATCCTGATAATAGGACACGTACCTATTAGGTCGAGACATGTCGTCTAAAGTGAATTTTGATAATGATGCGATCCGATATAAAGGATATAGGAGCGTCGGCTTCGTCTCTAATATCAATTTTGATAGTTTCAATTTCGTTGGATCTTATAGGATAATAGTCTATAGTATCGTATGTGATAATTTTCTCCGACGTATCGTTTTTAGTGGGAATGACGCGTAGAAGAGGTTTGAAACCAGAGCCTATAAACTGGGGGTATATCAGATCAGTGTAAACGTATAAATATTGACTGACTAAATCCGGTTTGAAGTTGGCGTTTGCAGACCCTAATAGACGATTAGTTTGGTCACCGAATCCTAACATAGAACCTAATTTGTTACGAACGCCTCTAAAAAGCACGGTGCACTCCTTATCAGTCGTTATTCGAACGGTACCGTTATCGTTTAATGAGAAATTAAACCGAGATTGATGAGCTTCGGGTATCGCTCTATTCATAGCTTCCAATAGGGCGTCGACGCTATAGGGTCCCTCAGGAATCTTTACCGTTACCATACGATTTTGAAGTTTTAAAGTTTTTTTCAATTTTATCTCGATATAATTATTGGTGTAGTTTATCGTAATATTTCTAGCTTGTTGAGACAATGGAATGGGACAAATGTATTCCCCAGTAATGTACTCGTCCGTTTCGAATCCTAAAACCTGAGCCAGAGGGCCAGGAGCTAGCCTGGCCTGGTGACCGGCATCGACTGATAATTTAACTCTCTTGATAGGAGGCCCAGTCGGGACTGACATATCTATAACCTGTATTTTCACGGGAAAATTCTGTTTTTCAAGCTGAACGGTTAAGTCACGCACCAGTTTATTCTGCATTGAAAAAAATACGGCGTTTCCATTTTTATCTTTCGAACCTTCGTACTTTTGCGGTATTAACTCCACTCTTCTAACGTCCCAGCCATCATTCGTTAAATATCGTTCAGGTACCTGTATTTCGAAAGAGTTACAGGTATTGTCTATTACGGTTGAAATTTTCGGTGTTAATATTTCCGATAAACCAATTTCCCATTCGTTTGAAAGAATAATTGGTTTACCTAATTTGACCGTGAAAGACGATTGTGAATTATCGGGATATTCATCAGTTTTATCACTTAACAGAGTAACGAAAAAAGAATTCACCGACATAATTGATATTTTATTTAAAAATGAATGAGGATTTACACGTTATCCAATTTTATTTAGAAATAAAAGGTTGAACTCGATGTGATGGTTAGAGCGGGGTTCGATCTCGCGATCTATTGATTGGCGAACAAACGCGCTAACCACTACACCGAGAGCAACCTTCCTACGTTTTAAAGAAGATTACATTAACATATACTTGGAAATAAAACGGGTAAATGTTCATGATAAAAACTATCGGGAGTACCGAATTTACTCATTTGTTCCTGTATGTATTTTATAAAGTCATTTCCGTAAAATTCGGCTTTTTCTTCTAAACACAATGGCGCCGGTGAATCCGTTTCCGGGGCTTTGGCTCTTGGTTGATTTATACCGTGACCCAATCGGGTAAATAAAAGTCCATCATCTAATTCCTCCAAAATAATGGTACTTCTAGGTAATATGAATCGTTTCAAAATTTCCACCTGATTCTGATACTCGATATCTTTTTCTTGAGGCTCTCTATCTTTAAACATCGGGCATTTCTTCGTAACACGAGCGATTTTCCCACTTTCAGATACTTGGTGTTCGAAACATATTGTATACATAGCGCATTGATCTAAAAGATACGCGACCATATATTGGAAATCCTCGCGCCCTTTGAATCGTTGATACGTCACTATATAACGCATTTTGTAAGATCTCCCTCGGAAGTCACTGCTCTCTTCAAGGCGTTCGTCGAATAACCGAGATAAAGGGAGATCGCTCTCTTATCAAACAAACTCTTATTTAAGTCTGGCGATTACGTCACGACTAAAGACAAGTACAGACACGTCCTAAAAACCCCTAAACAATTAACAAAGACCTAATCAATTGACGGTTATAGAATAGATTACATTAACGACTACCGGGAAATAAAAAGGATAAATATTCCTCGTAGATACTATCGAGAGTCCCTAATTTCCTCAATTCTTCCCGTAAACAACTTTTATGTATTTTTCAATTATATCTTATTTTCTGTATTTTTCATTTATTATTTATGCATTTAATGTATATGTAATCGTACAATTAAAGTAAATTTTTACAGTTAAAGATTACGTTGTCAGTCAATACCTTTAAAACTATTGGCGACATCTTGTTCAGTCAATTTTCTGATCTTTCTAGCGCAATGACCGAGTAGCGGATAACATGTAGGCGTAGAGAAAACCGTCTCCAGTGAAATTCGAGACGTTAACAGATGTCTAACATACGTCGCATAAGCTAACACCCTCTTATCTAAATCTGGCCATAACGTCACGACTAAAGAAGTTCACGCCCCTTAACCAGTTAAAAAAGACCTAATCAATTGGCGACCCCCACCCTCGACCAATAAACGAACTCAAAGAAACCCCCCCCCCGGATAAAAAACCGGTGTTCCCCCACTCTAGACACACGCGAGTATACACGCGCGGGTCTAGCGCGCTAGAAGGCTGGCGGCACACTTAAATGACCTAATTAACTCTCCATATTTCGGTGGGTTAACTACTGACGGAAGAGCAGTGGATGGTGGTGTTAGAAGCCAGTGTAAGTGCAGACTGGTGTCAATGTGGGATTGACAATGAACAGAAGATGGTGGTGATTGGAAGCCAGTATGTACAGACTGGTGTCCAAGTCGAATGGACGAAGACCACAAGATGGTGGTGATTAGAAGCCAGTAAGAACTGGTGTCAATGTGGGATTGACAAAGAACAGAAGATGGTGGTGATTGGAAGCCAGTATGTACAGACTGGTGTCCAAGTCGAATGGACGAAGACCAGAAGATGGTGGTGATTAGAAGCCAGTAAGAACAGACTGGTGTCCGTGTGGGATGGACAAAGACCAGAAGATGGTGGTGTGAGAACTCAAGTAGAGGAGCCATTTCCGTGACTGTGAAGGCAGTTCGGAAATGGCGAACATGTTTGCTCCGATACGCAAACTGCGAACGCGGTCACGTGGGTGTAACAACGGACAGACAGACAGACAGACAGACACACAGACAGACAGACAGACACACAGACAGACAGACAGACACACAGACACGGCCGTTACAGAACCTCTCCTGGACTACGTCACACGGAGAGGTAAAAACTGAAGCGCGATAGCGCCCTTGTGGGTAATATTGCGAAAATCTTGCACCGAAAAAGCCGGCGTCCCCGAAGGTTTCGTTACTCTAGAAGATATTCAAAAATTTCAAAATTATTTAGCTCCCCATTATCGAATCGTGATAGTTGATGCTGCAAATAATTTTACCATATTTCTCAAAGGAGCCCGCGCTCCTAAATTTATTTATCTCTTAAAAACTGGCGATCATATCCACCCCGCGAAAACTTGGCACGGCATGATGGGCGGCTGTATCTCTTGCGATTTATGCTTAAAATCGTTTAACAAATAAGATTTGTTAAAAGAGCATAAATGCCCCGAGGATACAAAACCCTATATATGTTTTCGTTGCCAAGGAGAAGCTTTTCATTCGACCAACGAGGACGTTTTAAAACGCTGCGACAAATGCCACCGTTATTTCTTCCCCGGCCCCTGTTTCGAAACTAATGTACTTAATGGCACCTGCGACAGTCAAAAACGATGTTTAGAATGTGGGCGGCTTATAGCCCAGGACAGATAGGCCAAAAAAGGGCTTGACCTAGAACATTTGAACATAAAGATGAAAATTGGTATATGTGTTGTTTTTGACCCAACAAAAAATATACTAAAAGTCCCCTGCTGTAGAGCGCGAGCTTTCGCCGCCATCTTGGAAAATGGCCGCCGGGAATGCCAGCTACAATGTATTCCACGTTCTTCTTCAAAAATTATGAAAATTGGTACAAACTATGATTGGAGCCACATGAACATCATGGCAAAATTTTACAGCTCTGTGTTTAATAGTTTGATCGCCATATTCGAAAATGGCCCCCGTGAATTCTAGGTACAGCGTATTTCATCATGTTGTTGGAAAATTATGAAAATTGATAGGCATTATAATCAGAGCTGTGTGAACCTCATAGTAAAATATTGAAGTCATTCATGAGGTAGTTTGGCCGCCATGTTGGAAAATGGCCACCGGGAATGTCATTTAAATACAGTATATTCTGCAAAAATTATAAAAATTGGTAAAAATATTGTTGAAGACCCTCTAAACATCAAACTTGAATATTGAAGACGTGCACGGTGCTACTGATAGTTTGGGTGCCATCTTGGAAAATGACTACTTGAAATGCCAAATATATTACAGATATAAATTTATTCGATATTTATTTATTGAGTAGATGATTTTCATGAACGTATTAAACGCCATAAAAATAACTATTTTCGAGTCTAAAATATTGATTGTCTACATTCACAGTTCTTTATTCAAAATGTTCTGTAGACTGCAGGTACAAATAATGAGCGTTATAAGTTCATCTGGTGCCGGAAGGAGAATGGTGTGAATGGGTCTTCGACTTTCGCGATCGCGAACCAATCCCCACTGGTCGGGATTAAATCGTTTTGTAGCTATTGTTGGACTTGAAGATACGCTCGGAAAGAATGTGGTTTTACGGCGCCGGTTGGATGAAGCTTAGCGAGATCAAATGGGAACTTGACAGTAAGTGTGGCAACGGTTCCATTATACGTGTAATATCCACATAGTTGAAGCGTGACGTGTCCATTATCACCCTGAAAAGCGACAAGAAATCTCTCTTCGGTAGCAGCTATGGCTTTCTTAGATGCAATATGGTCATTAAAAAAGCGCAACGAATTTGTAAGATGTTGATTATCGGTCGTTACTTTAAAACACGCCTTATCATAACCACAACCAGTTACAGCACGTAAATGAAAGAAGTGTTCTCTTAACTTTTTTATCTCAAAGGACTTGTCGTGGCGGAGGGGGCCCGAGTTCAGTGTTACGGTTAGGGAGTTCCTTGGGTTCGCCCTTGGTTCAGACCGTTCCTTGCCCCGTTCCGTGAAGGTTTTGCTGGGCCGCTTCGTCCCCACCCAGGTGTTGCCTTGGTTCGCCCCCGCTATTGGCAACCCTCTAGGGGGCGCGGATGCATTATTTAGACCGTATGGCACTGTTGTGTTTGGAGGGAACTCTACCGTCCACTCGAGCCTTCGGCTGCCTTAATCCTTCCCTGTCACCGACCACCTCCTGACTGGGCTTGCCGCTGACGGTGTCCAGCTTCTGTCACCTGCTCAAGTGGCGTTTGTCGAGCCCGCTGGCCGATCCCGTGTGCCATAACGGCGGTTCCTAAATTTCAATTTGGAATATGATGGGGAGGGTCGCTGATAAAGGCCCCCAGCTAGGTCTAGCGCCTAATCCAGGCCTCTGACATGCAATTATTATGAAAAAACTCTTCAGGATCACGATGAATATGAATGAAATGTTAGAGATTTGTCTAAAATCTATTCTTAAAAAACACTAAAATGTACAAACCCCATATTAAATTATATTCTCGAATCAACATGTTGAGAAAAACAGCTTTGAATAACTTTTCTTTCTTTCGGATTTTAGGGCAATAATTTTCGTGTGGCCATTTTTAAAGATGGCGTCGATAATTTCAACTTAGAGATGCCCATTTTTGTTGTCTATTACGTTAATGAAAATCATCTATTCAAAATAGGAATTTCGAAAAGATTTATATATTTGAAACATATTTAGCATTTCCAGCAGTCATTTTCGAAGATGGCGCCTAAACTATCAGTAGTAGAATGTCAATATTCAAGTATGATGTTAAGACGATCTTCAACCTAATTATTACCCATTTTCATAATTTTTGATTTGTATCAAAATGACATTGATGGCGGCCATTTTAAAACATGGCGGCCAAACTATCTGATTAATGACTTCAATATTTTACTATGAGGTTCAAATAGCTCTAATTATAATACCTATCAATTTTCATAATTTTCGAGAAACATGGTGAAATAAACTGTACCTAGCATTCACGGCGGCCATTTTCCAATATGGCGACCAAACTATTGAACACAGAGCTGTAAAATTTTGCCATGCTGTTCATGTGGTTCCATTTATAATGTGTACCAATTTTCATAATTTTTGAAGAAGAACGTGGAATACATTGTAGCTGGCATTCCCGGCGGCCATTTTCCAATATGGCGGCGAAAGCTCGTGCTCTACAGCAGGGGACTTTTAGTATATTTTTTGTTGGGTCAAAAATAACACATGTACCAACTTTCATCTTTATTTTAAAATGTTCTAGATCAAACCCTAAAAGTCCTGGGCTATTATGGGGGACTATCACGATTGCAATCCCGAATGCTCTCAATGTAAAATAGTCCATCCGCCAGGCGAGCATTTTGTTATGCCTTTGGAAACCAAAATGAAAGCCTCGCGGTTTATTTATTACAACATTGAGACTATTCTCAGAAATAATATCCACGTCCCCATTTTACTAGTTTGCGACGCCCAAACTGAAGCTGGCTTTGAAACCAAAATTTTTTACGGCCCCAATTGCGTCGAGCAATTTTTAAATTATTTATTTAGCGTAGAACAGGTAGTTTTGCCTGGACAAAAACGTAAAACGTATCAACCGCGCTTTACTAACACGCAAGTTGTAGCTCATTACGCGAAAGCTTTTGATAACTTCTTAATTCTTAACGCTTTAATACATAGACACGTAACCCCTGCCGTTATGTTTGACGGCAGTAAAATTTTGATGATTCATCTCGAGGGACCGCAAATTAGGTTTCTCGATAGCTTTAACTATATTAGTCAACCTTTGAGTAATTTCACCAGCATGTTTAGCCTCGGCGATGTGGCAAAAGGATTCTTCCCATTTGATTTCCATACCGAAGAAAATCTCAATTACATTGGCGTCATCCCTGAGGCTTCGTACTTTAACGTGGCTCAAATGAAGGCCAATGATTATCGAGATTTTCAAACTTGGTACGCGTCGAGGGAAGGATCTATATACAACATCAAAGAGGAGCTTATTAAATATTGCATTCAAGATGTTCGAGTCTTGAGGCAAGGCGTCGAAGCTTTTAGAAAAATTTACGTTAATCTAACAAAATTAGACCCTTTTTGCTTAAAAAATATCACTTTGGCGGGTGCTTTAACCACTATTTATCTTAACAATTACTATAAACCTTACAGCATGGGTATTGTTCCTTCTAACGGCTATAACGCAAAATTTAATCACAGTCAGATTAGCCTAAAATATCTCGCTTGGGTGGAGAAAACGGAAGATATAAAATTGCGCACTGCTTTAAGCTACGGGGGTGAATATCGCGTGGGTCCCTATTTAGTTGATGGCTATAGTGAAACTCCGCCCAAAATTTACGATTTCCACGGTTGCTACTTTCACGGTTGTCCATGCCAAAAACTTAATGTCTACAATAGCCAACTCAAGGCCAGCAACAGATTTCTGTACGAACGGACTCTAGATAGAGAGTTGTTTATTAAAGAGAAGATGCCCGGCTACGAATATACCTCCATTTTTGAGTGTCAATTTGTTAAGCTTTTAAAAGAAAACGCCGAAGCTAAGGCCTTATGTCCCCTTGCCCCATGATTGGTGCGTAATATTGCTTCTCCCAATTCATTGCCTTTAAATAGTTGTTCATTCTGGTGGACGTTAATCACATTCATTATGGACCAGAACATATTCAAATGCTCCAAGTGTGGATGTAAACGATTTTCACCTCAATCATATTTATGCCACATAAGAAATCTTCATAGTCATGAACCCAACCTAAGAATACAGTGTTGTATGTCCCACTCAAATTGTCCTAATGTTTACAAAACTTCATATATATAGTGCTCATAAAAATGAGTTTATCAAGAAAAACTTTGAACGATTGAAAAATAATCAGATTATGATACAAGAACGTGCGGATGTGGATGGTAATTTTGAAATGATCGACCAAGTGGATGAACTTCCACTGGACAATCACGAGTTATATAGAAATGAGTGCGCATCTTTAAATCAATTGAGCAATAACGCAGTTAGGTTTCTGCTAGAAGTACGGGAATTGCACAAGTTGCCTATTACTGTTGCGCAACAAATTTCAATTGGCGTTGCTAATCTTTTGTCTCAAGCACTTGAAATTAAAACCAATGTCGCGGGTGAGTCTAGTGTGGTGGTTGAAAGCTTTACCAAAAGCATTAGGAATCCTGAGGCGTTACATAAGTATTGCAAAACAAATCTGCAAATGTTAGAACCAGTGGAGTATCAGCTTGGCTATTCAAAATATGTAGGGCGAAATGGTTTACAAAAAATGGACACCTTTCAATATATACCACTGTTGGAACTTTTAAAATTATTGCTGAGAAAAGATGATATCCGAAATGATGTAACAAGGGAAAAATCGATTGAGAACAAAGAATACCTTTCAGATGTTAGGGACGGTTCTAATTTTAAAAATCACTGTCTTTTTTCGAAGATGCCGAAGGCGCTACAACTACATCTCTATACAGATGAAATCGAAGTAGCAAATCCGTTAGGAGCAAAGAAAGGTGTTCACAAACTAAGCATGACCTATATGACGTTAGGAAACATGAGTTCTAAGTATCGTAGCAAGCTCTCAAGTATATACTTATTAGTCGCTGTTTTAGACACCTCACTTAAACGACATGGAGGTTATCATAAAGTGTATTAACCTTTATTGGATGATATTATTAAGCTCGAAACTGAAGGCATCACGGTAGCAAATGAAACCTATTATGGGAGCGTTCTTACAATAGCTGGTGATAATTTATCTAGCCACGCTTTAGCCGGTTTTATGCAATCATTTTCTAGAGGTCGTGTTTGCAGATTTTGTATGGCCTCTCATGAAGAAATTGGGAGAAAATTTAGGGAGTCTGAATTTGTGTTAAGAACTGAAGATGAAATAGATTATCATGTTAAAAATGTGGAAAAAAATCCTCTTAATTCGTCGATTTATGGAGTTAAACAAAAGTGTTGTTTTAAGAAACTTTCACGATTTCAAGTATCCAAAAGCTTTCCGCCAGACTGTATGCATGACTTATTTGAAGGAATTGCACCAAAATTCCTGCGCGCCCTTATCATGACACTAGTAAACAAAGGATTTCTTACCTTATCAGTAATTAGTCAAAGAATTAAAAGTTTCAAATATGGGCCCCTTACAAATTCTAAAATTCCAAGTATTCTCTCAGAAACTGTTATTCAGGGAAAATCAAATATTAGTGGATCAGATTCTCAAAAGCAGTGCTTCTTCCAGTTATTTTGTTTTATGTTTGGAGACTTAGTTGACGAAAATCAGGAGGAATGGAAGTGCCTTCTGATATTAAGCGAGATATTTGAAATAATTTGCTCTCCCGTAGTTGAAAATGCATGGATTCCGTATCTTAGGATGTTGAGTTGAGTGAAGACTTCCTTTCGCTTGCTGCCGAACTTCGTTTAAACATTTTCATTCCTAAACTACATTATCTCATCCATTACCCAAGGCTTATAACAGAATTTGGACCTCTGATTAAGCTTTGGTGCATGCGTTACGAAGCAAAACACCATTACTTTAAAGAAATCGTAAAACGATGTAGAAATTTTATAAATATACCTAAAACTGCGACGAACCGCCACCAGTATTTGCAATGCTATGAATTAAGTGGCACAAATGGGTTAATAGAAGATAGCATCGACGAAGGAAAGTCAAAGTTAATTAGGATGTCGGTTTTGCCCTTGGAACTAGTTTAAGAAATTAAATCATACATTTTTCACGAAAATCCTCTTAAAGAAGTGAAAGACATTTATCTAACGCCAACACTTCAGTTTAATGGAGTTAAGTACTTAAAAGATACTATGATTGTTCTGGATTTGGTGCAAGCTGAAGAAATACCACTATTTCTTAAAATCACTAATATAATACAAACCTGTAATGTGTGGCTTCTTTGTGGAAGAATATTTGTGGCAAACAAATTTTACACTCACTTCAATGCATTCGAAGTGTATGACGCCAAAATATGGAAAATATTAAAACCGGGCGAAGAAAAAAATGGTTATTATGCTCTAGAAGCTTATGCTAAAGAAGGAAAACTTTATGTTCCAATGCGACATGCTCTCAGTAAGCATTGGTGTAATAATTGAGTATGTGTTTAAATCTAACACCTTTAATGCTAAACATGCATTTAATTTTTATTTGTATATAAAAATACCTCCTAATTATAAAATAGATCAAATCATTAGTGAAAATTGCAAATCTTTTTGCAAAAACAAGCTAAATTACCTTCAGCGCTTTTCAATATGAAATAATTGCGTGTTAAGCCTGATTTTCTCTCGTTTAATGGTAAAACTAAAAAGTTTTTTTTTTAATTCAGATGCCAGAGTACCATATTACCCATGGAGTATCTAAAAAGATACTAACAATCCCCGAAAATGCCGTCTTTGAAGATTTGTTGTCTAAAATCAAACAGATATTCAAGATTACTGCCACAAAAAGTTTGTTGTTGCAAGTTTTTGAAAATAAATATGACGATTGGCGCAACATTGGGAATGATGAATTACCTCAACATGAATCGAAATTAAACGTTATAGTAAATGAAAATTTAGAGACTAGCGGTGGCGACTCCTTGTTAAATTTAGATGAATCAAATAATTCCGATGTTTCTACTGGGTGAATATTTTTATGAAGATTAACTGGTTTATACCTTTTGCGATATTTAAGTATGTATATGTTTTATAGCTACGCAGAAGGAAGACCAGTTTTTCCGCTTGTTTATACAGTACCGAAATTTGATCCAGATATCATGGAACTGATTGAGCAAAAAAATGATTCAGTACTCCAACGAAAATACCGATCCAGAATAATAAACACATTGTACGAAGACCTATCAAGACACACCATGTTAGTGTAAATTTATGGATGCTTAAACAGATAGCATATTTTAATTGTAATTCCTCGTTTTAGGTATCCAACGCATGATCATTACGAAGAGACTGTAAAAAGGCTAATATTGAAGCACAAGTTTTTAAGCGACAGACAAGAAAATGGAGATTTTCACTCAATTCCCAAAGCATATGCAAGTACATAACATAAAATGTTCACCAGTTTTTTTAATATAAGATAATTTATAGACAACTTGGCGGCAAGCCTTGAAGAACAAATTTAAGCATCAAAGAATGCCTTTGACAGCTGATATAGAAGTTGCTAAAGCTAAAGCTACCCACGGCACTCAAGCAAAAAGAGAGTGTGCCAAGAGAAAAGCAGCTGAGCTTGCATCTGGTACAAGCGGTACAGTTGGAACCATTGCACCCCTGCCCAAAAGGATTAAACGTGGGGTAGGTCGAATATTTCTTCATATATTGTTTTGTATTCTAATCATTTAAACCAAATGCAAAATAACAGCGCTTGTGGTTCTTTACAGTTAAATTAATAATTATATTTTTCAGAGTCCAAAGAATGGTGACTTTGGAGGAGAGGACGAAAAGAGTGTGAAGACCCATATTGCTCTTCTTCAAAAAGAGTGGTCTAAAATCAAACCTGACGAAATGTTGATTGACGAAAAAATGTGTGCCACTCTTCTTTATAGGGAAAGTTTATCATTATCTGAAACGTTTCCAATTTCGGAACTATTCGTTCTGTTTCCACCCTTGCATTCCGAGAAGCAGGTACCAAAAACTCCAATTTGTTAATTGTTCAATGTCATTAAAATATTTATAATACGTCATTATAGATATTCAAAGAAATGCACAGAAAAACCATTCTAACAAGTGAAGTAGAGAAGCTCGTGCAAAATTTTGCTGAACTTAATCACGAAAAGATTTTGTCCATGATAAAGTAAAAGCCGAAAAGGAAAACTTTCATTGAAAAAGTGGAGACGGCCTCAGAGGCAATGAATGATGAAAAAATCAAATGTAAAAATCTAATTTAGGCTTAAAGGGATAAAGAGCTCTTGGAAAAGGATATTTTTACAATGCAGGTTCACATCATTCGCGTTTTTTTAGTTAATCGCGAAAGTTTTGGTTTGTTCTAGCAAACCCTAAGCACATTTTCAAAGAAAGATTAAACCGAGAAGAATCTCGGTTGGCCCCAATTGTGCCAATTGGCCATATGTCTAATCAGCCCCACTAGCGGATGGTCTGAAAACTACTCCCATAGATTCTAGGTAGTAGGTATATTTAAGCGGGTTTGCAGAATTTCCGCTGATTAGACATATGGTCAATTGCTTTCCAACATATTTTCTGGCAGGAAATGTCTTAAAATTACAGTTAGCATAAAGTGGCTTTTTTGTTATTTCACTATAAATGAAAGCAAAAATTTCGCTGTTTCAAGAGTTAAATAGATTTGTAAAACATATATTTAATAATTGAGTTTTAGTATCTTGAGATTTCGTCTAAACAATTGACACATAATAATTAAATATATTTTTTCTCTCAGAAATAAGGACTGCGGCTGCATTAGTAGGGTTACCGTATTTATTCAAAGACGAGATTGATGGTTGGGTAACCAAAAAGGTCATATAAACATTTTTAACATTTTTAATTTTAAACCAAACTTGAATTTTATACCTTTACATAAAATTAGGACGATCCAAAGGCGGAACCTTTGGTAAGAATGAAGGGTGATTCCCTTTTCTCAACACCCACAGAGGTCACTGTTGGGACGGACCAAATCTCATGCAGCAGCATTGTTTTTGTTGTTATTATGTCTTCAATTTGCAATACGAGAAGACAGTGAAAAAACTTTGTTATTTTTCCAAATGGTTATTCTTAGGCTTGAAAAAGAAAAAAGCTGAGACCTTCCTTCCAAACTATTGTGAATAACATAAGTGCTAAAGATTAAAATCTTAAAAACAGAACTTGACATGTTTTATTACACAATAAAACCTTATCATCAAAAAGTTTAGACTTTTGTACTAAATAGTGTTGAAAGTTAAGCAAATCTTTCAATTTAAGTTAGGTTCTTTTGGGATTTATCGGTAGCAAGAGTTTTAACCACCCATTGGTAGAACCTAGAACCGTGAACCTACGAGGGTTCAGTTATGAACTATATCCATTAATTAAACCTTGAAATCGAGTAATGGATATTTGAACCTTTGAAGGTTAAATCCTGAACCATCAATTAATAACCTTGAAAGTGTGTGGAATGTATTTGAACCTATGGAGGTTAAATTCTGAACCATCAATTAATAACCTTGAAAGTGTGTGGAGTGTATTTGAACCTATGAAGGATTAATTCTGAACCATCAATTAATAACCTTGAAAATGTGTGGAGTGTATTTGAACCTATGAAGGATTAATTCTGAACCATCAATTAATAACCTTGAAAATGTGTGGAGGGTATTTGAACCTATGAAGGTTCAATTCTGAACCATGAGTTAATAACCTTGAAAGTCTGTGGAGGGTATGTGGACCTACGAAGGTTCAATTCTGAACCATGAGTTAATAACCTTGAAAGTCTGTGGAGGGTATGTGAACCTATGAAGGTTCAATTCTGAACCATCAATTAATAACGTTGAAAGTGAGTGGTGGATATTTGATCCTATGAAGGTTCAATTTTGAACCTCTCACTGAAATGTCTGAACCTTGCAAGAGGTTCAAAATTGAACCGCCACAAAAGGCTCATATTTCAACCTACGTGGCTGGTGGGTAATTGAACCTATGAAGGTTCAATTATGAACCTATCACACAAATATCTGAACCTTGCAAAAGATTCAAAACTGAACTGACTCAAAAGGCTCATATTTGAACCATCATGACTGGTGGGTATTTGAACCTAGTAAGGTTCAAGTTTAAACCGTACGGATATTTTTCAAAGGTGTAAGTCGGAACCCTTCATGGTTCGAAATTGAACCCTTTCAAGAGGTTCAAGATTGAACCGATTTCAAAGGGTTCAAGTTCGAACCAAAAAAGGTGCTCTATGGGTTTTCCGACTTTGAACCCTTTAAGGTTCAATTCTGAACTTTTTTATAGCAGTGTAGGACGTATTGAAGATCCATATTAGCGTTCCATAACTCTAAAATCTTCTTGTTGTATGGATTAATTCTTATTTCCTGCGGCGACCTTTTCAGAAGGACAGTGAGCCTTCTAATTGGATAAGTTATAGCTGCAATATATTGCTCTTCCGTTAGGTTCAGCGTTTCCAGAAATTCTTCAAATGTTTCCGGTGCAGTTTCGACTTTCAATATCGCGATAGCATTTCGCACCAATTTGCTTAAGGCTTCAACCTCTTCAACGTTTTCGTTTTCATCACGCTTAGAAGGGTCGTAAATAAGGGTTCTTCCCATTGGCGGAAAAGTTATGCCAAAACGACACGATAACTGTCCACTATCGTTCTTCTAAACATCAGGTTTTGGAATGCTTGTGAGTTTGCAGCTTGACCAAGTTGTTCCATTTTTCACTTCCATCCCCTTTCGAGCAGGTAATGTTGGAATCAATGAATATGATAACCTCTTCTAGATTGGAGTTATCGCTTCTCAATTGTGGGGCGTTTTTATTCCAGAGTAGAATATGGGCGTGTGGTGATCCCCTCTTTTGGAACTCTATTCTAATGTAGTAATCATCAATGATTCCAATCGGTGACTCCTTGCTTCGCAGAAACTTGGAAAATTCTCTCAAACGATAATCAAAATATCGGCTGCAGGTGACAGGGTCCCCGTTGATAAGCTTAGCTCTCTCCATAAATCCCAAGGTTTTTACATATTCTTTCGCAGTTTCTCAAGGGTGCCCGGCAATGACGCACAACGACTCCAAAAGCTCTTCCCATTTCGTCTCAGCGGCACTCAGAGTGAGGAAACACGTAGGATTACCAAGTTGGCGAACCATAGCCAGAAGATCTTTCTCACGCTGTTGTAAATAGCAAGGGGAAGATCTGATGCTATCCAAATCTTTGTAACCATCATCGTGTTTCACCAAAGAATCCAAACTTCCAGGCGCTGTTAATGCTCCCGCTGTGTATGCTTGGCCAGCTTTGGACTTGGTTTTTCTCATGCAAATATTAGTAGCGCGCCGTAGTTTTGACGATACTAATTTAACATAGGAATAAAATATTTTTTGGAATACTAGAGGCACAACGCCTATCGCTGCATCTGAACTCCCATTTTATTTGCTGTGTGTACGTTGCCTTAGGTGGTAGCTTCAAAGCTTGGCCAGCGTAAATACTCGGGAAAGAAAGGTATTCGGAGACCTCATCATAAATAATTGATTGTGATATCTGCCCTTCTCCAGGAGCATAAGCAATACTCTCAATCTGGGGCGTAATTAGATCTTCAGATGAAAGCAAAAGGGTATCACTGTTTCCATTGTTCAATGCTGTTTCTTCATTAATTTCGTCCCATTCCTGGTCGCTGTCAGGTGCTTGTTGAGGTTCTACAGCAGAATTACTTGGTTGATCTGTACCAACAGGGGGCGTGTGCTCTACTTCAGTTGGCATATCTTCCTCATTCGATACGAACTTTATTTTGTTGATCTATACCAACAGGGGGCGTGTGCTCTACTTCAGTTGGCATATCTTCCTCATTCGATACGAAATTTACACTATTAGATTCGCTGAATTCCAAAGCCACTTCATCTGGAACTGTAACTCCATGTTTCAAATACAAAGGAGTTGTTATTAGAATCTTTAAAGCATCCAGTATTTTTCTGGGACGAACTGTTTCAAACATATAGTGGTGTTGATATTCCTTCTTCCTCATGAGTTTAATTTGAATAACTTGAGTGTCAGTGGGGCCTCTGGGCAGAATTGAAACAGAAGAGTCGATTGAAACTGGTGCATTTACGACATTACCGCGAATGCCTCTTAGCTGATCAACTCCTAGTTTTCATATCTGCATAAACGGTAATCGCGGAGAAATCATCCTACATTCAAGTTCTGTAAGATCTTTCAACTCCATGGGTAAATCAGGAAAAAAATAGCCGTTTTCTTTGGAGAGTGGTGGTACTTTCCTTCTAGAAACGTAGCTGTGGCAAGAACCACACAACAAAATATGCGACGGAAACACTCTCTCGTGTACTCCGTCAACTGACAAGTATTTTACTGACTGTTTTTTTAACAGAAGTACGGAAAATAGTCCAGAACAGCATTAGCATTTATAATCTGGACCATATGATATATTTTGCAGATAGGCGTTTTCGAAATATTGTGAGTGTTGTCTCCTAATCTGCCTTGTAGCGTTGTCCCTCTGCATTTCGGCTTCTCTATAGTTGGGATCTTGACGCCTCTCAATTCTTGACAGATTATCTCTCCGGTTTTTGGGTTCACGGTACACAGAATTTTCACGCCTAATTTGCCTTGTGTAATTATCTCTCTGGATTTCCGCCTTAGCATAATCCATATTTCCTCTTCTTTTCTTCCTGGAAAGATTAACCGTTTCTAACTCAGATTGAGCATAATTTGAATCTGTGCGCTTATCTCTCCGTTTCAAAAAATAATTTTGCATGTTATTAGTTTTCTGATCCACAACGGAAGCTAAAGGATGCTGACCAGCTGATGGGTCCTGACAAGTAACGCCCACACTAGTTGATGGGTCCTGCAGAGTTAAAGAACTCTGACTACTAGATGGGTCCTGCAGAGTTAAAGAACTCTGACTAATTTATGGGTCCTGCAGAGTTAAAGAACTCTGACTAGTTGATGGGTCCTGATTAGTTAAAAAACTTTGTGGAAAAGCTCTGATTGGCAGGCGATTCTAACACCAACTGCCTCTCGAGCTTTTTTTTGCCGCATATCTCTCTCGTCTTCGAGCTTTTTCTCTTTCTCTGTATTCTGGATTCAAACGAAGCCTTCTCATCTTTTCCGCTGATGTTTCTTTCACATTAGATGCCATTTCTGGACTCTCTCGTATTTGTAAAACAGCCGAGTTAGACAGGCACAAAGTCAATTTTGATTTCAGACCGTTGAAAATGTCCTAACTTAGTTCATAACTAGTTATATATCCCGAAAACAATCTTGGTTTACACGTAAATAGGCCTAACAAATAATAAAATATGACAATGATAGAAAAAAAATACCCGTTCAAAGAAATACTTAATTTAATTATATTAATTCTGAAAATAAACTATAGATACTGGTAAATTAATAGGCCTAATAAAAATGAGAACTATGGTAAAAAGATTCAAAACAAATAGTTATTTCGAACAATAAGTTATCAATTAGCATTCTCAAAAGGCAGAAGTAAACTTCCACAGCCGTACAGCACAGAGTTCGCAAGAGAACAAAGGAAAGGATGTTCAGAGCAGTGATGCCAGGTGGGAAAAATGGAATTTTCCTTTTCAACCCTTAAAATTTCCCGTTTTGGACCAAAATTTCCCTAGTTCAGGGCTGCCAGATTCCGCGCATAGAAAATGATAGAATTATAAGGCTCCGTGATTATAGCATGACAACTGTTTTTAGCGATGTATTTTCGTAACGACCAGCGTGGGAAATTAGGTGGTGGCACAAGGCAAATGACAAGTTTAAAAATTGCCTGGTCCAGTTTAAAAATTAAATCGGAGGGGGGTCAGTGGTCCATTGGACCACTAAGAAATTTCAAGGGTAACCTGAGTCTAGACATTAACTCAAATATTTTAGTTATCCACTTCTTTAGTTTAGCAGACGACGTGCTCTGGTCAATGGTAATGGACCAGTTTATTTATTCCAGGCCAGGGGGGTCACTGGCCTAGTGTCCAGTTTCTAAAAAATCCTTATTTTCCACCCTTATAGCAGACGACGTGCTCTGGTCAATGGTAATGTACCAGTTTATTATTCCAGGCCAGGGGGTCACAGGCCTAGTGTCTAGTTTAAAAAATCCTTATTTCCCACCCTTTTTGCAGTAGACTTTCAATAATTCAATGTTTGGAAATTACTAAAATTAGTAGCAGGGCTGCTATCTATTGTGAATCCAACGTAATTAATAAGTCAATATATAATTATTAATATTTTTATATTTTATAAAATTATTTTAATATAAAAATTATATTAGCGATATATAATTATATTAATTTAATGAGTACGTTCAATTAAATTTAATTTATTTGCTAGAAATTGTAGCTAGGGGGCTCTTAAAATGTCAGATTGCCTGATCCGGAAAAGCTCGATAGTCCGCGCCAGAGGCCTTAGGGCCCTTATACCGTCAATCATTAACCACACAACAAAACCTAGTAATCAAAGTGAAGAAGAAGATGACATAGTGAATTGGTTGAAAAAGAAAATTATTTAATAACTACTCAATTTTGTGTTTCTCAAACTTTAAATGCTTTAAATTAAATCTAAAATAATCAAAAATCGCAAGGAATTGAGAAATAGCGAATATAATGAAAATTCGAACAAGTTAAGAATAGAACATGAACCCATGATTACGCCAACTAATTTTTAGAATGATCAGTAGCTAAATTTTAGGATGATTTCAGTTAGTAAATAATTGTCCTCAATTGAATTCCATCTTTTCCCACAAGGAGGGTCTGAAATTTGCATCACTTGGCAGAGACTTGAGGTCGTCAGCGTTTAGTGACCGACTCTCAATGGGTACTAAAAAACTAGGATACATTTAAATTGAAATTCCAAATTATAATTAAATACTATTTGTTTGATACGTTGATATTAATGTAATCAATCCTTGAATACGTTAATTTAGTTTGACATTAGTCAAAGTTTAGTTTTTTCATACATTTAATACTCCTGTTATCGTTGAGTTGTTGATTTAATTTTGTAATTATCATTGAGAAATTCAAATGGAGCCTTACATTTTTCATATTAACTTTACGGAAGGAGAACCAACTTTAGACTCAGCCAGTTAGTCAGGCCTGTTTGTGTAACACTTGAAGCCCAGGCCTCCCTGTTTAAATGCAATGAATCCTCTTAGTCTGTAAACTATGTATTCTCCCAAATTATTTAATGTTCATTTTATGGAGAAGCTTAAGTTTAAGATTTTTATTTGATACATTCATAGTAACGTTATTTTAACCTTCAATACCTTTTTATTTATACTTGAGTAGCATAGTTTTTAGAATGATAACTTAATTTAAGGATGATGTCATTTTGTAAATCGCGTTAATTGAGTTCCCCTTTTCAAACTGGGATAAATTTAAATTGAAATTCCAAATTATAATTAAATACTTTTTGTTTGATACCTTGAGACTGGAGGTGGCAACGTTATGGGTATTTAAAAAACTGGGATACATTTAAATTGAAATTCCAAATTATAATTGATTACTTTTTGTTTGATACCTTGATATTAACGGAATCAATCCTTGAATATGTTAATTTAGTTCACGTTAGCCAGAGTTCGCATTTCTTACTCCTGTTATCGTTGAGTTGTTGATTTAATTTTATAATTATCTTTGATCAATTCTTTCTCTCTCTTCTCTTGACTCTAACTTAACTCGATTTATGTACTAACCGAGCGTGGCTCAGTTGGCTAAGGCAGGCGCTTTCACTAGCGTCGAGTGTGGATCAGGAGGTCACGGGATTGGTTCCTGGGTGTATCTGAAAAATAATTTCATTTGAAATAAAATGTGTTACGCCACCTTTGTGGTGTAACGAGAACTAAAGGTGAAATTTGAATTGAAAATTCGCGGGAAATTCGAAATTCAAATTGTTAATTTATGACGAATCTCATCAGTTCACACCAAATCCAGCCAGCCTTCCAACAGAGGTCGGAACAATCGTTTTCCAGCTCTAAAGAGCGGCAAATCGAAAAACTAATCGGTTTCCTATGCGGACTTTATCGCGACCTTTTCTAAAAATATCGGTTTCCTATAGACCTTTCAATAAATTTTCTATCAAAGTTTCAAATAGGAGTAAGGATCTTACGCGAGGGCAGGAGATGAAGCCTCGCGGCAGAATAGACAACATATCTATCTTTGTACTTTTGAAGAACGCGTCGTCTGCTACTCATTCTGGAGTGAGACACAGAAGAAAAACTAGAAATATGTAAACCATAGGTATAGAAATACACTATTATAGCCTAGATAAACTACCTTTGATTCAACGCTCGAGACTCAATGAAGCCAAAAATCGAATCGGTAGGGTGGGGAATAAAGCGACACTAGCCACCTAACGGCGGACGGGGAAACTAAAAATAAAAATGTTCTGTTTTTTTTTTTTTTTTCCTATACAAATTATTGAAAAAAGGCGGGAAATTCAAGTTGCAACTTTCATATTTTTAAAACTTAAAAGCTTTTGGCGTTGTTAAAAAGGATAATCGGCAAGTGGAAAGTGAATTGTACTAATTAGTAAAACCGTTTAGAATGTCTTTTTGAGTAGTGATAGCTATACAGATACGCATGGATCCAACATGGCCGCCACCCCAAGATGGCCGCCACTACCCAACTCAAACCAAACTTCCCAGACAAGTCCGGACTGACCCGAGCTCGGGCGTGTTATTTTTCAACCCTAGATCGATGAACTACCAACCCTAGATTGTGTTATTTTATGGAGAAATCTTACCTGATATTCCCTACCTTCCACCGTGCTATGGGTATTCCTGCCTTCCACCATGCTATGCCCCCGAACAAGTCTAAACCAACCCAGACTTGTGTTATTTTGCCAGATTTCTGTTTGAATTTCCCACCATAGAACCTTTAAATATGTCTGAGAAACAAAGACAAATATACAAATAAAGATTTTATTGTTCTTATCTCTAGTGTAAAAAAAAACATCTTGTTCAAAGTGACATTTTGATTTTCAAAACTTGATATTTTAGTCGAAATCTTAACTGAAAGCCGCTCTTTAAATCGTAATTAGCGCCACTAGCTTTCTTTATGCATTCTGATGACTGACGTCAAGTGGCTTAAGATAAACGATGCCGGATGAATTTTGATGAAAGACAGGCAGGGTAATCGAGGATTGTTAGAAGACAACCTTTTAAGTGAAGCCTTCCATCGGTTCTCGAAGATCTTTAGCGTTTCGACGTGGCTTGGTTGTTTTTTGCCGCTTCTTGGGTCCAAAATGTATCCAGCGTTGAAGAGAGCCACGTTGATGTCGTGAAATTGTTAAGTTTGAGAAGGACATCGAAGTCAGGATTCCAGTTAGAGCCGTACTGAAGAGAACGTGCTCCAGTTGGTGCAGGGTACGCAGAACCTTATGCGGTGGCAGGGCTTGTCGGGTTGTACGGGCCATGTCCTATAAAATTCTTCCTTGACCCTTTACCTCCCGAAGGAAGTTACATCCGAGCCACTGCGCGGCTTGGTCTTCCGGCCCAGGTCTGGTTGTTTGACCCACAACCATCAAGCTTTCTTTGTGCTTTTGGATGGCAGAAGCGACTTCACACAAATTTTACGCGACTTTTAAGAGACCAACTCCAAAATTTTCTATGATGGAAAACGCGTCATATTAAGTCCTGGCACCAACAACCAGACGAGCAACAAATAATTAAACTCGGCAGGTCTGGTTGATGGCGCCAGAACTTCCCTCATCGCGGTAGTCAGTTGTGTGGATGCATATGACACCGCAATGAAGGTCGATTCATGAACCTCCTCAACATGATTCGACCTGGTTTTTTTGTTCTATTTCCTGCATTGGGTCCTAAACCATGGCCGACGTTGAGTGGTGGGCCGCAAAAATGCGACTTCACGCAAATTTCCGCAACTTTTGTGCATGTAACCAGTAAAGATTACAAAACAAGTTACGGAAATCGAGGCACATGAATCGAATTTGGTCTCTTTTCAGGCTATTCCTGAAAAGAGACGGATGGAAAAATCGAATTTGGTCTCTTTTCACACAGCAAAAGCTGTGTGAATCCACGATCGGCGGGTAAAGTCATCTTAGTAGAGATGGTACTGAACACGGTTAAACAGGAGAGCGTAGCCAGGTAACTGGTAACTCTCTCTTTAAAACACGACTCTTATATACTAGAATATCACGTAGATGTTTCAAGGATGACGACTTAAAACTTTCCTTGTTTTGAGGAAAATATTTTATTGGAAGCGGTTAGGGTTTAATTAACTATGCACGTAGATGTTTCAAGGATGACGACTTAAAACTTTCCTTGTTTTGAGGAAAATATTTTATTGGAAGCGGTTAGGGTTTAATTAACTATGCACGTAGATGCTGCAAGGATAACGACTTAAAACTTTCCTTGTTTTGAGGAAAATATTTTATTGGAAGCGGTTAGGGTTTAATTAACTATGCACGTAGATGCTGCAAGGATAACGACTTAAAACTTTCCTTGTTTTGAGGAAAATATTTTATTGGAAGCGGTTAGGGTTTAATTAACTATGCACGTAGATGCTGCAAGGATAACGACTTAAAAACTTTCCTTGTTTTGAGGAAAATATTTTATTGGAAGTGGTTAGGGTTTAATTAACTATGCACGTAGATGTTTCAAGGGTAACGACTTTAAAAGTTTAAGAATTTTTAAAGTTTTTGATGAAGATAAACGGCCTGTTGTTTAAGATCGTCCATAGCTCAGTGGATAAAGGCAGGGTCTACTAATGTAATACCCAAAAAGGTGGCGAGTTCAAATCCCGGCCAGTTCACCGAGCTATGGACGATCTTTTTATGTATAAAATAAGGTTTGTTTAAGAAGTTGGGGTTAGTTGATAAACAGGCGTTAGTCATGAATGACGACTTCTTTTTAACTCTAGCGTCTAATACGTGTCTAGATATATATCCAAACAATACTCAGTCAAGTTTTAAAAATTATTTGCATCAGCCCCTTAACTTGACTAGTGATTATGAAGTTGGGTTGGCGGAAATCATATTTCCAAATCATTGGGTGAATATAAGCGAAGAGTTTAACAAGTTTGAAATTCAGGTTGTAAGTGACCCAAACCGTGACAACTATGCAGCTGTTAGAGAGCCTGTTGAATATCAAAAAATAGAGATACCTGTCAATCGTTATACCAAGACCAAAGAGTACGAACTGCCCCAAAATTTTGTCGAGCTGTTAAATGATGATGTAGACAGTCATCCGTATTTAAAAGGCAAATTATCTTTTAAATTAGTGAATAAATATAAAGACGGGGCCCTGGGAAAACAGTTAGATACAAACTTTCCCGTTTACCTGCAAGTTTTAGGAGAGGAAAACATACGGTTCAAAATACCAGCTGATTCTCCCTTGACCACGCTATTTGAATTTAAAGAGAATAATTACGAAGATGTTCCATATATATCCAAATATCCTGTATCAAAGCATGCTAAAAATATAAGTTTAAATTACACTAATAATTACGTGGAAATCGAAATTGATAATGTTGGAGATAGTTTTAAAAAAAAATTTGATTACAAGTACATTCCCAAGGCCGCCATTAAACGTAAAACAAACTACGAAGTTCCGCCAATAAGAAAAAAGCCTCAGCCGGAATATAGGCCTGTACCGCCATCTATACCTATTTTACCGCGAACTACGCCTTTTCTTCCGATACCTATTGCTACGACTGAACCCGTAGTATTTGTACAACCACAGCCATCCAAAATAACCCCTCCCCCACCACCACCCAAAATAACTATTCCAAAACAAACCTCTCCAAAGCCTTATTATCCAACATATTCAGGGCCTGACCCCTCTAAAACGCCAGCTTCAGGTAAACAGTTACCTCCAAATTCGACTAAACCGATACCTCCAAGTTCAAATAAACCGATACCTCCAAGTTCGGATAAACTAATACCTCCGAGCTCAACTAATTCAGCCGCTACTACAACGATTAATTCAGCATCTACCACAACAACTAAACCAACATCTACTACAACAACAACAACTAGGCCAACCCCGTCTACTTCAGATCCCTTAAAGATTCTGACTACAGACCCACCAAAGGCTGAATTACCGAAGCCAAAGCCGGAGCCAGATCCCCTGAAACTTCCGGATTCCCCCAAAATTCCAGCTCCGGACCCATATAAGCCTGATCTATCAAAACAAGAGGCCCCGAAACCCTCTACCTTCGAACCACTGACGCCGACCCCCTCGCCAACAGAGGTTGAGGAAATATATATATTTCCAGACCCCTCAAAACCTGACTTACCGAAACCCGACTTACCGAAACCCGACTTATCGAACCCCGACTTACCAAACCCCGACCTATCAAAACCTGATCTATCCAAGCCTGATCTCTCAAAATCTCCAGACTCTACAACATCCTCTACTTTTGAGCTACCCGTATTACCGACATCCTCCCCACCACCGGTTGATAAAAAACCCTTGTTTCCGCAGCCGGTTGATCCGCCAAAGAAAAAACCCGAGCCAATTATCTCTGAAAAGCCTAAACAAATTAACCCCGAAGATTATGATAACTATAAAATATTGTTCTTACCGCAAACTTTTAAAGCCAGTAAAACGCCAGAGAAAAACGCCGAAGGGCTTTATCGAGCCGTAGCCAACACTTTAGAAAAATTAGTAATAAATAAAATTCAATTCACATATCACGTAGTAGATAATTGGGGCTATGCTATCGTGTATAATTTCAAAACACCGGAATGGGTGGAAATTAAATTTTCTCCCCAATTAGCTAAATTGCTCAACCTCGACCCCGATAAATATTATACCGGAAAGCAGCAATGCGGGCCCTTAAGCCTCACGATACAAGAATATACCATAAATGAAAACAATGCCTATCTAGAATATCGAATCAATAGAACCATTAAGCATTATACCGCCGGGGAGGAGCCATGGATTTATTTATTGTTCTTGGTGTCAGGCGAGTTTAAAGCGCAACAATCTTTGGAGGATGATTTTAAAATTTATTATGAAATCGCCGAAAAGCTCAAAATAAGCTCGAACAACCACGATCCTTTAAGATTGCACAATGCTGAATTTAGCGTTATTAAACAAGGAGCGGAGCATTATTTTAGAGTCCATTGTCCGGCAAAAATTGAAATGAAATTTTCGCCGGATTTGCAGGATATATTAAATTTAGAAAATGAATACGTTGGGGGGACGTTTCTATCCAAGAGGCCTCTAGAGCGTAATTTTACGCATTTTAAAACTACTAACAGTACAGGAGTGTCATATCGCGTCCACTTTTCATTAATGTATCTTTTTACAAAGACGGAGACAACGAAAATCAAAATACCGGCGCGTGAATATACCTGTGATCTTACCCCGACCGGTGCGGTAATCCCCTTTTCGCTACATTTGAAAGTGATTAACAAATTATTAGAAGTTCAGCAATTTATGACTCGCCGTCATTTTAAAATCTTTATTCTCAAAACGGCGCCAGAAAATAGATACTACACGCGTCTCGAAATAGAGCGAGGTGTTCGCGTATCGGTAGCTGGACCGATGGCCAAGTTATTTAACATTCCCGAAGAGGGAGAAGTTTTGCAACATAGCCACTCGGGTGTAGCGTTGGTGAACCCCCGATTGAGATCAATGACACTGACAGAGGCTAATAATTTTTGGACTAGCGAATACGATGTTGATAGATTTCCAGAAGATCCAAATATGGCTGACCAGCCGTCCCTACCCGGATCTCAAGGCAAACGAGTTGATAATTACGCGTGCGAGATACCTCCCGGGGTTTATTATCATATTAGCGATGTTTTAAGTGCTATGAGCGAAGCCATGTCCCCGGCGCATAGGAAAAGTCTGAAATTTACGCAGAATGTCGACGGAACCGTGACGGTTTCAAAACTGAACGATACGGTCTCAATTTTGTTTCCCAAAACAACACCCGGAAGAGGCCTGGGACGATTGCTAGGTTTTAGTAGTAATCAGTTGGATCGGTATCTCAATAACGAGACTTCGGAGTATCCCGCTGATATCATGAGAGGCGTCGATGCCATGTTTGTTTATACCAATATTATCCGTCAACAAGTGGTGGGTGGTGGTCAAGCCCCTCTGCTACGTTTCATAAAAATGCCAGCTTTTTCGCTACTAGACGAAGAGAACCAGGAAATATTTAATAATATCGACTTTTATCCAATTTCAACTAGCGATATACAAGAAATTGAAATTGAATTGAAATCCGATTACGGGGAAAATATCCCGTTTAATTTAGGCAAAGTATATATTAAACTGTTTTTTAGGCGTCGACGTCAATAGAACTTGAGCAATGGTGCCTAATAGATACACTCTGTATTTCCAAAGAGGATCCTCCCTTCCGGCTTTACACGCAAACGTTTTCCAATCGGGGGGTCGTTTTAGTGTTGGCGGCATCTTTAATTCTTTATTGCGCAAAATTACACCCTTTATTAGGCCGGCCATTAATACTTTAGCGTCCGAAGCTGTT
Organism: Phalangium opilio; assembly: GCF_054372755.1. Taxonomy (NCBI): domain Eukaryota; kingdom Metazoa; phylum Arthropoda; class Arachnida; order Opiliones; family Phalangiidae; genus Phalangium; species Phalangium opilio. The sequence goes on from NW_028324178.1 coordinate 644,373, forward strand.
GGGTTAACGAGTAGAGTAATTAGCGATGCACAAAACCCCGGAATATCGCCTCGAGAATCGATTAAACGAAATGTCAAACAATCTATAAATTCCCTACTACATAAAGGCGTGGACCGGTTCGTCAACACTCAGAGCGGGACGGGCCGAAAACGAAAGAGGACTGCTAAAACAAGCCGGAGCAAACGTGTTAAGCGACGCACTAAACGCGATTTTCTAGACTAAACATGTCGACCTACGAAAGTGTTCTATCCGATTTTGAAATATTTGAAAAGCCAGTGGTGAATAATAATATTGTGGGGACTAAAACGACTGCTCATTATCCAATTGCCCCACTAACTAATGCTAAATATGTAGAATTTATCATTCCTCCCTCAAACAATTATCATGATTTGACTAAAACTCTTTTGAGATTAAAATTTCGCGTTTTACACGAGGACGGCACGGCCGTTCCAGATGCGGAAAAGAAAGTCTCGGTAACAAATTTAATAATTGCCTCGCTATTTTGCCAAGTAGAATTATTTCTTAATGGCGTCGCTGTCCAACAACCTAATAATATGTACCCATATATGGCCTATTTTAAAATACTTTTAAATTATGGACAAACGGCGGCCAATTCCTGGTTAACTTCTATGTTATATTATTTGGATACCATTATCGATCCGGCGACGGCTTTAGAAGACGCCAATATTAACAAAGAAGATAATGGTATTGGTCGTCGCGCTAAACGCGTGGCAAAATCAAAGACGTGCGATGTAATTGGCGAATTATTTCTGGATATGTTCAAAACGCCCAAATTCTTACTAGATAATATCGAGGTGCGAATTAGACTTCATCGAAGCTCCACGGATTTCGCTATTATTCACAATGAGCAGGGCAAAAAGTATAAGATTGATTTAACGGAATGCACCTTGTTTACGCGCGAAATTGAGGTTAATCCCGAACTGCAACTAGCTCACGCTCAGATGTTAAACTCGGGAATAAACGCTCGCTACGAAGTAAACTCTATTGTTATGAAAAATTTCTTAATAACCACCGGAACGCAAGATTTTATTAGGGACAGCCTGTTTACGGGGCAATTACCCTCGCGAACTGTCGTGGCTTTCGTTACTAATAAAAAATTTGTAGGGGAAGCAACTTCCAACCCCCTGGATCTCCAACATTTCAAACTCGATTTCATGCAATTCTCTTTAAATTCTCAAAATTATCCTGATATTCCCTTTACGCCTAATTTTGACGACGACCAATACGTTAGATGTTACAATTCTTTATTCGAGGGTCTCGAGATATTAGGTCTTGACCGGGGAAATATAATTTCTTACGATTTATATAAGAAGGGCTTTTTTGTCGTTGTTTTTGATTTGAGTAGAGAACATCTCGCTTCGTTAGGTTTAAATTCCATGCCCCAGACTGGTAACTTGCGATTATCGTTAAGATTTAGCTCTCCGCTAACCGAAAACGTCACGTGTATTGTCATGGCCGAATTTCCAAACAACCAATTAATAATATCTAAAAACAGAGAAATAATTTATAATCACCCCAACGTATAAAAGACTAAAACTTTATAAATACAATATCAGTCGCGATCCAAAATGCACCAAGTACACACCGTCACGCCAAAGCTCGACATTTGCGTCATTGAGTCAATTGAACCTAAAATATTAATTCAAAGATCGGATACGCGTACAAAAACTATATTAAAACCTAACGCCTGGTACGCTTTGTTTCGGTTTCAAAATGAACTCACGTCCTTTTTTGACGGAAAAATACCTCGCTATCATATTTGGTTGCCCGTCAAAGAGCGCCTCAAGCTGGAATGCTTCGTCAACTCGAAAGATGAACGTATAATCGATCTTCGATACTATGAACGAGGCAGCGGCAGTCGTTATTTCCTGAACTTTAGCACCAGCGAAGGATTCAGCCTGAACAAAACAGGATGGCAGACATTGATTGATTTAAAGCCGCTGATTGACGAGGATCTCAAAGCTAAAGGGATAGCTGTCTGTCGCATGCGCGAATTAATTTTAAACGAGCTCACTACCACTTTGTTTGACGTCACTTCCACTTGCGCCAACGTCGAGTGTCGAAAACAAATATGCCACTCTCAAAGCTGCTCGGAATTTGACACAAATTTCAGCGATCGAGTCGAACGTAATTTGCACGAAGCGCTGCCTCAATTGGATCGTGAGAAAATTTTGCATCAATTTGAGACTGAACACGGATGGATCGAGGATCAAGAGGATATTTACGCTTATTTTGTCAACAGTTTTGCCGATTTAAAGAATGCCTTGATTTATGGCTATTAAAATGTACTGATATAGCGTATTTGTTTAACTGATATTGTTTTTATAAAATACCTTTGTGTGTATTAAATAAAGTTGTTTATTGGGAAACCATTTAGTCGTTATTTATACTTGTTGAGACATGGACGCTAAAATTAGAAAAATTTATTACGACGTGGCTAATCCGGCCGCCTATGGGTCGCTAGCGAGGTTACAAAAGGCCTTACCGCACGTGCCAAAAGCAAAATTAGTCGCCTTTCTCGAGAAACAACCGGCCTACACGAAACATCGTTTTAGACGCTTCCGATTCAAAACCAACCAGGTGTACGCTTCGAGCATGGACGATGTTTTTCAAGCTGATTTGTTGGATCTACCGAAATTGAAACGTTTTAATAAAAATGTTCGCTATGTTTTGTGCGTCATTGACGTCTTAAGCCGCTACGGATGGACAATACCTCTTAGAAACAAAACATCTGGCGAGGTTATCGAAGCTTTTAAAAAAATATTTCGAGAGAGGATCCCTTTAAAAATATACACTGACTTTGGTGGGGAATTTAGTTCGCGCAACTTTGCTTCCTTCTTGAAACGGCACAATGTGCAAATACATTTTGCCCGGAGTCAGCATAAGGCTAGTTTAGCCGAGCGTTTTATTAGAACAATTAAGGAACAAATTGCCCGGGTTATTACAGCCACAGGGAATAAAAATTACGTTAAATATTTACCTTTAATTACTCAAGCCTATAATGAACGGGTTCATTCAACTACTGGAATTGCACCGGCTCATGTTAATATAGATAACGAGTCAATCATTTGGAATAAACTGTACGGGAAATCAAGCGGCATTAATCGATACGCACCGAGGCTTAAAGTTGGCGATCACGTGCGTCTCTCTATAGCTAGTCGGGTATTTAGAAAAATTAGCTCGGGAGGTACGTTTACTGACGAAATATTCCGCGTTGTTGACGTCATACCCAGGTCACCACCCGTCTATCGCGTAGCGGATTTAAAGGGGGAGCAAATTTTGGGTGTTTTCTACGGCGCCGAACTACAAAAAGTCTCGTTACCCGAGACTAAATTATGAACACTTCGCAAATAAACGCTCTTTTAACTTGCGACAAAAGAACGCGACCCTACTATTTAGGATGCTTCCCAGTAGACAGACTCCCAGAACGTCCTAAAAGGCCAAAATTTTGCTTTATATTCAATAACGAAGCTGCTGGAGAGGCTGGAGAACATTGGATAGCATGCTTTTCTAACAATGACACGGTAGAAATGTTTTGCACTTACGGAAAGTCGCCGCGATACTATAAAGTTAATTTAAAACGATACGGGAAACGAGTTGTTTACAATAAACAACAAATTCAACATCCATTTTTTCAACTGTGCGGTCTGCATTGTAGTCTGTACCTAGCGCTCCGTTGCGAGGGCGTGGCTAGACAGACGATATTAGATGCCATCTATGACCAGAATCTTAAACTTAACGATTATGTCGCCTTATTATATTTATCTTTACATTTAAAAAAACATGTACACAGATATTGTTCGCAATAAAACAATTTTTTATTTGTCTTAATTTTACATTTAATCAATATCACGCCATTTATGGTGTTTAGCTCTTCGTTCGTTAGATGGCACTACTGGACCGAGATTTTGAAGTTCGTCTTTCTTTTTCCGAGGTTTTTTCTGTTTTTTCTTGTTCTTCTGTTTAGCGGAGGCCGTCTCAAACAGGTTTTCCAAGTCCGTTAAATTGTCCCCGTTTGCCTCCGCTAAATTCTCTTGTTCATCGACAATTTCTTCTTGAAAAGCGTCCGGATTTGCATAACCGACAGCCGGCGTAAAAAATGTGTTTTGCAAACGATTTGCAAGAACTTCGGCCTGCCGTTTCACCATATCTCCAACATAGGTCGGCCCATATTGCTGGTAAAAATCTTCTCGTGTTGGTGTCCCCGCCGCCGTTTCGCTTTTAAAAACCTTTTGCCGAGGCTCGGTTCGTTTAGGCGTAGTAAAAGAACTGCCAGGCGTGCTTGTTGTCGGTGATGACGTGGCATAGTTCGGCCATGACAATTGTTTTTTTCGCGGGGGCATTTTAGGGGTGACCGGTAATGGCGGCGTGGGGACATTGGACATTGCTTGCGTTACGACCTCAAATTTAGGTAAAGGAATTTGTTTCTCGATACTTAAATATTTCTTAAAAGCGTCTAAATATTTATATAATTTATCGTAAGCATTCAATGGCGATTTTAAAATATCATCAATCTCTCGGTCCAAAGCCGAGTGTTCTTGGGCAGCTGTTGAAGTTACTGCGCTAGCGGGGACAAAAACCATTTGTTTCATAGTTTAGCAGCTATGGCTTGGACAATTGAAGGCAAAATTGCTGCAAGTAGCGTCGTAAGAAAACCACCTGATTGCTGCAACAACAGCTTTTTTTTGCTTTTCTGCGACAAGGTACTTGATCCGAGTTGTCTAATAATTTTCTTGTACTTTGCTAGCTTTTTCTTACGGTCTTTACTCAAATAAATGCCCCCGCCCTTTAAATTCTTACAAATTGTCTGAAGGCTCTTTAATTGGGGCGTGCTACTATTGTTTAAGAGGGTTCGCCGTTGTTTACAGCTAGTTTGACGCAAACTTTGTAAATAAGGGACAAATTTGGCAAACTTTGTCGAGGGACGGGCTACGAAGAGTCGGGAGCCTTTTCCTGATCGATGTTTAACGCGCGGGGCCATTATTCAAATGACAATTAAATTTAATCGACATAGACATACATAGGCGATTCGTGAGGTAGAACACGCGACCTTAATCGTAAATTTTCCGGAGTTTCTTGTTTTAAATCAATTAACAAATAACTATAGGGTTCTTTAGTGGCTAGCCTGTACGCATCCGTAATACGTCTCGGGTTATCTGGACTTATTTGTTGCGCTAAATATCTAATAGAGGCAACATCGCGAGGATTTTTCATTATTATAAAATAGGAAGAGTTTTGAGAAATTATCCGCGATTGGCTACCCTTGGGAAACAGTTGTTGAGTAATAATAATGACCGTATACCCTAAATGATGCGACGTCACGCACACTAAATCGGCAATATGAGTTTGCTTAAATAATTGGCTAGCTAAGTCGTCTAGTATCAAGTAGGAATCGCGATTCATTTCCCAAAAGTCCGGATCGGCCGTTGGCAAGCCTTGAATAAATTGAATTCCCGGAATCAATTGTTTCAATTTTTCGTAGTTTGGCTGCCAGGCCGCGTAGCAATAAATAACCTTTTTATGCGGTGGGTCAAACATAAGCTGATGATTTTGCAATAAGTTACTTAAAAGAAAACTCTTCCCCGCTTGCGTTGGCCCCACGATTAGAAACTGAGCGGGTGTTTGGAACTTTAAAGAATGCGAGACTGACTCGGTTGGATTCATCTTGATTAATAAACATTTTTATTTTAATTAACAGTTTATATATATATATATAATATATATAATCAAAAATACAATTAACCCAAAGACCCTTAATAAACACAAATTAGAAAATCTTTAAACAAAATAAACGAAACCCTTTTACCCAAAAAAAAAATTCCCCTATGAAGTAATTGTTTTTTTTTTTAAAAAGTTTCTCTTCTAATTCCAGACAACGCTGGCGGAAGCGTTGGGCGTTGAGGAGGTTAAAGTTGACGCGCGACTCGGAGGGTGGTAAGATGTAAACACGCACTACTGTAGCGAACACGACGGATGGATGCGCACGCGCACTTTTTCGGTTCCCGACCGCTCTTCGTTGGTGGTTGGGCATGTCTGAACCAGATGGTCACAAACATCCGTGCCATCGTTGGTCGGGAAGTCGGGAAACCCTTGCCGCAGTGGTTTGTTGTTGCACGGCTTTTTGGAAACCATCGCGCACGATGGACTGTGCTTACGATGTTCCCTGGATGGACTGTCCGTGCAACGCCACTGGTACAGGGCAATGCCGCAAAAGGCGCAGCGCGTCGTCTGTGTTTCTACATCTGCAAGATAGAAACCGTCTTTGGCCAGGGCTTCGATCGGAACGCAAGATTCCCACAAGCCCTCGAAAGTATGTCTTCGCCTAGCCTCGTAATTCATGCGAAAGAGATGTTGAAGCGGATGCTGACTCTTTAAAACCGTACGGTCGACTGGTTGTCAAATCGGCGTTCAACAATCTCTTATTCGAGGTTTGGCGAAATCTTTTGGTGATTTTAACGGCCTCTAGCTGCAACTTGTATTTGTCCCGTTTAAAATTAAAAGGGACATTGACTGTAACTTCCTTTTCCGGATTCATCGCCACACTTTCAAAGGTTTCAAAGTCAAGTTTTTCCAGATTTTCTCGATTTAACGTCAACCCTTTAATTTTCTTGACTTCTTTTCCTTTGCTAGTGCGAAACGAGTAACTTTTGGCACCGGTACTACAAAAGGAAGTTATATAATCACCGCCGAGTTCGTCCGCCCAGCAACCAATATGATTGCCAGTTGGAATGTCAAACTTTCCCGGTAGATGGCGGTAGATTATCGAGTCGGTGTCACAATACAAAGCTGCGCGGTCTAATTGAAGCAGCATCTTGTTCAATTCGAGTCGCCCGTAGCAAGAAACGAAGCTCCCCACGATGGCCGACCCCAGTTTGTAGTCTAGAACGTAATCGCTTTTGGCTTTGTACGATAAGAGAGCGATTGACTCCGTAACTGGCCGTAAGTCGACTAATTCCAGAGTGTAATCGCTCGCGTATCGTATCAATTCGTAATAATTGTTGATAAAGATGCTGCGAATCTTTCCTGTATTTAGCGCCATGCGACCCCAAAGAGAATTTAAATTAATTTTTGCGATATTACGCAGGGAAGGATTTGATTGAATATCCGCCACTGTTAGAGAAAGCTTTTCATTCCGGTTCATATCCGCGATATACGCTTCTTTTTGCAAAGGCGTTTGCGCATGAGCGGGAAATCCGGAATTCTTCACTTTCAAGGCGATAAAATCAGTCATGTACTGCGAGAAGAAATATTCCTTTTTGGGATAGTGATAAACTTCGAATATATCGAGGAGTTTATAACCATGTTCCAAAGCGGCATAGACTTCGACCGTTGGCCAGACTGATTCGAAAGCCCGCTCATTGACCGTATGATCGCAGATTTCCGCTCGCAGTTCTAAACACGTGCGACAGAGGGCGTAGGCTAATTTACCACCGCTGCGGAAAGGAATTAAGGGGATGTGAAGATCTTGAGGGGCCAGCAGGCGACAACTCATAACACCAAAATACCACCCTGGCGATTTGTCAAAATCTCTGTTATAGATAATGGGATGGCCGCTAGGGTACGGAAAATCACGACAGACTTTCGGATACAAAGAAATAATATCCTTGTAGAAAATTTTCTCCTCGCCTTGCACGTGGCAGTTGAGAACAAAATTTTCCGTTCGTCCCCCATAGAGAGCGCTACGAGCTGATATTTGAGGTCGAAAAGTTAAACTTTTGCAGAAAGCCTTAGCTTCGGCGTTTTCTTTTAAAAGCTTAACAAATTGACACTCAAAAATCGATGTGTACTCGTAGCCGGGCATATTCTCTTTAATAAAAAGCTCTCTATCTAGAGTCCGCTCGTACAGAAATCTGTTGCTAGCCTTGAGTTGGGTATTGTAGACATTTAGTTTTTGACATGGACAACCGTGAAAGTAGCAACCGTGGAAATCAAAGATTTTGGGCGGAGTTTCGCTATAACCATCGACTAAATAGCGACCCACGCGATATTCTCCACCGTAGCTTAAAGCAGTGCGCAATTTTATATCTTCCGTTTTCTCCACCCAAGCGAGATATTTTAAGCTAATTTGACTGTGATTAAATTTTGCGTTATACCCATTAGAAGGAACGATACCCATGCTGTAAGGTTTATAGTAATTGTTAAGATAAATAGTTGTTAGAGCACCCGCCAAAGTGATATTTTTTAAGCAGAAAGGGTCTAATTTTGTTAGATCAACGTAGATTTTTCTAAAAGCTTCGACGCCTTGTCTCAGGACTCGGACATCTTGAATGCAATATTTAATAAGCTCCTCTTTGATGTTGTAAATAGATCCTTCCATTGACGCGTACCAAGTTTGAAAATCTCGATAATCATTGGTCTTCATTTGAGCTACGTTAAAGTACGAAGCTTCAGGGATGACACCAATGTAATTAAGATTTTCTTCGGTATGAAAATCAAATGGAAAGAATCCTTTCGCCACATCGCCGAGGCTAAACATGCTGGTGAAATTACGCAAAGGCTGACTAATATAGTTATAGCTATCAAGAAATCTAATTTGCGGTCCCTCGAGATGAATCATAAGAATTTTACTGCCATCAAAAATAACGGCAGGGGTGACGTGTCTATGAACTAAAGCGTTAAGAATTAAGAAGTTATCAAAAGCTTTCGCGTAATGAGCTACGACTTGAGTGTTAGTAAAGCGTGGTCGGTACGTTTTACGTTTTTGTCCAGTCAAAACTACCTGCTCTACGCTAAATAAATAATTTAAAAATTGCTCGACGCAATTGGCGCCGTAAAAAATTTTGGTTTCAAAGCCAGCTTCAGTCTCTACGTCGCAAACTAGTAAAATGGGGACATGGATATTATTTCTAAGAATAGTCTCAATGTCGTAATAAATAAACCGCGAGGCTTTCATTTTGGTTTCCAAAGGCATAACAAAATGCTCGCCTGGCGGATGAACTACTTTACACTGAGAGCATTCGGGATTGCAGTCGTGATTGTCCCCCATCAGCCGCCCACACTCTAAACATCGCTTCTGACTATCGCAGGTGCCATTAAGAACATGAGTGTCGAAGCAGGGGCCGGGGAAGAAATAGCGGTGGCATTTGTCACAGCGTTTTAAAACGTCCTCGCTGGTCGAATGAAAAGCTTCTCCTTGGCAGCGGAAACAGATATAGGGTTTCGTATCCTCGGGGCATTTATGCTCTTTTAACAATTCGTATTTATAAAACGATTTTAAGCATAAATCGCAAGAGATACAACCCCCCATCATGCCGTGCCAAGTTTTCGCGGGGTGGATATGGTCGCCAATTTTTAAGAGATAGATAAATTTAGGAGCTTGGGGTCCTTTGAAAAATATGGTAAAATTATTCGCAGCATCAACTATTACAATCCGATAATGGGGAGCTAAATAATTTTGAAATTTTTGAATATCCTCTAGAGTAACGAAACCTTCGGGGACGCCGGCTTTTCGGTGCAAGATTTTCGCAATGTTACCTTGAAGAGTGCTATTGCGTCTCAGTTTGTCAAAATTGTTCCGATTAAAGGGAGGACCTTGCTTATTTTGTTGATAAAAATTGCGATCGGACATCTCTTTACCCAGAACTAAACTTCGAGCAAAACAGAGGTTATCATTGTTCTCCATAAAAATAAACTGGTTATTTTGTTTAACAAAATAATCCAAATTAACCAAAGTTCTATTTTTAATGGATTTATAATAAGTCCCTATATTCGCATCGAGGTTTAAAAAAATTATGTCAAACTGAAAATCTTCACCATTAAAGACAAAGTCTCGACTAGATTGCGTTACTCTATAGATGGTGCGCATAATTCGTTTACTGGTGAATTTATCAATTTTTATAAATTTAATATTAACGGGGGTCGTCAATCCGGGGGAGCTTAAAACAAATCGAACCCGATTATACCCGGGATTCTCGGTTACTAATTTCCGTATAACTTCGTCGAGAATTTTTCGAAAAATTCGAAAAAAATCTCGCGTTGGGATGTCATCCAAATTTTTGAAAGCTATACGCAAATCGATTTGTTTACAGTGCCATTTGCGACTCGTTTTGTCTAGCTGCCGCTCAATTGTGTAGTACCGGTTTACCTGCGCGTGTTCTTCTCTCTCACTACCCTCCGAGTCGCTGTCGCTGCTACTGCTTTCGCTCATTTTTTAAATTTCTATCAGAAATAAAACAATTAGAAAAAACTTGGCTTGCAGATTTATTGTTAAATAGATACGTACTTTACTGGGGGGCTGCTGTTTAGCTTCCTCGTCCTGTTTGACGGTCTCCACCAGCTTCTTGAAGGCGTTAAGGAATTTAACGCCTTCTTTGTTGTTTTTTTTTTAAAACTATTTTCAGTCTTTTGTGGTTACACTCCCAGACCTTATCAGGCTGGGAGTTTCTAATATCGAAAAATTTATAGACTGCCGCGTCTATAAAGTAATCCCCCTGGCGTGGGGGGACTTTAGTTTCGTAGAACTGCCCTTCCTTTCTAACGCGAAAGGAGCCCTCAATACCACTGGACCCGACAATATTTTTCTGCAGGACGTCCTGCACAAAGCTTTCGTCGTCCGAGTCCAGCAGTATTTCGAGGGGTTCTGGCTTCAGGAACTGAGTGATGGTTCTTTTTCCACTGCTGGTAGAAGGGGCTGGAAAATTTTCTTGCGACGACGGCGGTGAATTAAGGAGCGATTGTGATAGAGACTGCGATTCTTGATACTTGTTCATGGTGGCAAGTTAGATTGTGAAAATACAATGCCGATGCTCCAGCTTTTATACCAAAATCTCAGGGCCATTTTTTTAGAATACAGGCCCAGATATGGTTTTTTTTTTATAAAACCACCTTATTTTACTTTTATTAAGTGTATCAACAAGCGATTTGTTAATTTAACCTTAAATGCATTTTTTATTGACGAGTTGATACTGGAGATTATGAAGGATATTAGCGTAGATACGCATATAAAAAACACCTCTATAGTTTAATATTAATATACGTTTATTCATATTTAAATCATGTTAAAAATAATTTCACTTCCTCCTAAAATAATTTTAACCAAATTTTGCCTATAAGGAAATCTTATACATATTATTCAAATTATATTATTCACATCACGCCCAGACAGGCTCAAACAAACTTTGCAGACCCATAAAAAAAACCTGCCCCCCTCGGCCTTCTGTCAAGGTAACTCCTTCTTAACCTTCGCGCATAAATTTTTAATATCACACGATCTTATTTTAATTACTTAAATCGTGACTAGACAAGTTTTGCATATAGAAAAATAAACCTAGACCTTGGAGAGATTTCTCATTCTATGAATATATACCTAATTAACTTTTTCCTTTTTATCGAAAAAAATAGTTTCTTATCAATCTTGAAAGCTAGACACTATTAGAATTAACCTCCATAATTTACTATATAAGCCCCGTGTTTCAAGGTGAAAGTTATCAGTTGTTTAACTTCTGTTACTTAAAAAACAATCCCAACCAAGATGTCTTTCTCTACCGCTCCTCGATTACCCGCCCTGTCGTTTGTCAAAATTCATCCGGCAGCGCTTACTCCTCGTCGTGCCACTCCCCACTCGGCTGGACTGGACTTATATTGTCCAGTAGATACCATGATTGAACCGCATGGTGTCAAAATCTTGTCGACCGGGTTAGCCGTTATGCTACCGGTTGGTAGTAGCTGTTTGTCGCCGAAGGGACTATAGGTATGTTTATTAGTTATTTTATAATGCCCAACAGTATAATATTTCTAAAGAATAACAATAGACGCCGACTATCGGGGCCCCCTGAAAGTGGTCATAGCCAACGTAGGGGAAACCCCCTACACTGTCCGGCGGGGCGATAGAGTTGCCCAATTAATAGTTACACCGGTGCTATTGTTAAGGCCGTTGGAAGCAGCGGTAAATAACTTTAGTTTTAATTTAGGATTCAGCGTGTAACACGTTTTATATATTGTTTCTAGAATCTAACCCCAACGCTTCGTGGGAGTGGGGGGTTTGGCTCGACTGGTGTCTAGTCATTTTTTAATGGTGGTGGGTTCTTTTGTAAATATCTTTGTTATTATTATACATGTCTTTTTGCTAGTTATTGTATATACTTTATGTTATTAAAAATTTTTATTTGTAAATCTGTATTTTCTTTTCAGACTTATAATTATATGCTTATTGTACTAGCTATTTAAATATCATTTACAATTGGAACCCTCCCAATATACTGTGCCGCATTTTCTTCTTTGTTTACGGGTTCATTAACTCTTTACGAAATCGAGCCCATTACTAGCAAGCCAGCGATGAATATAGTTTAAGTTTTGGTTTGAGTTAATAAGATGACGTCATGGGGTTTAAAAATAGCCTGTAAGAGCTCGGGCCAGTCCGGACTTGTCGCAAAACCTTGGTTTGAAACCAATCTAGGGTTGGAAGTTTGGTTGGAGTTGGTTGGATGGCGGCCATCTTGGGGTGGCGGCCATCTTGGATCCATGCGTATCTGTATAGCTATCACTACTTTTTTGAACATTTTTAATGCAATAAAAACCTGAAATTGATTAAATATCTCATTTAATGAGAGGGCTTAGAAATGGTTAAAGTTTGTGCCGTCCCTGACTGCAAAAGCCTTGCAACAACAATTAAAATATTATTTCACAGGCGTGTTGGTTGCACTTTTTTAAATATGAATTAATTTATACTCGTTGATTTCATGTAATTAAGATTTGCACAATTAAACAAACGGTTATGTCATAAATGGCTCGCAGCTATAAAACGGTTGGACTTAGTGCCGGGCAAAAAACATTTTGTTTGCGGTAAAAACTTTCAAGAACGTGATTTTGGTGTACGCGAAGACAGAAACCACAAAACTATGAAATTACTAAAGGACGAGGCAATACCTTCTTTGTTTTATTTAAGATTTAATGAAGCCGATTCACAAGTATACATAACAATTGAATATCATATTAAGTTCGGAATGTCAGTACATAGTATGTAACATAATAGCGCACCTATGGTAAATCGGGCGCGACAGATTCGCAGAAACCACACATTGACAGTGCTTTGCCTAGTACAATACCCACCCAACATCGCGCAACAGAGTCTTCATCATCGATCCCAGATTTTCTGTTCTTTACCCACGAAGTAGAAGTCTGTACATCAGCCGTCCACAACGTCAAAGTACATATCTTGAAAAATAATAATATAATTAATTATCAAAAATATCGTGAATTGGCAATCGCAGGTTAGTAATATTAATAGGAAATCGAGGGGATATTCACTAAATCGTTGCCAGTTTTAAAATAATTGAAGGGATATTCACAAAATCATTTATGGTCGAGGGGACATGTACAAGTTTATAAGAAGAGTCATGCATAACCCTAGTTACAAACAAGTTTATATGGTGAGTTATGCATAACCCTATTAACAAGTTTATAAGGCGAGTTATGCATAACCCTATGTACACGTTCATAAGGTAATTACCTGCGATTGCCAATTCACGATATTTTTGATACGAACAAAGATGTATAATAATGATAGAGTCAAATAATATTGGTTATTAATTAGGAAAAGGACTTAATTTATAACATAATTGTTCAATTGGCGATTGATTGAGAAGAAAATGACAGACTTGGCTCTACATGGGATCTCAGAACGTTTTACGGCGGAGAGGGCACGAGGCGAAGCTTGGCCCATTTTTGTACATGTTAATGTTTTTCATAGGATCTCACTTCTTTTTGTAGACCCGCTCGTTATACTTCGGTAGTTAAATTAAAACAAGACCCTCTCGTTATACTTCGTTTGCCAATATGATCGCTAAAGTTTGTCCTTATTTACGCTGAATTACCCGTTTCGACCCCCAGAGAATATGCCGAAAAGATTGTACGCTATATCCTAATATAGGAATGTAGCATCAGTTACGACACATTTCTTTTAAACTACTATTGGTATTAGCTTTAATCATAAGCATATCAAACCACCCGTAAGCGTGAATCGGAGGGAATTTTGCCACAGGCATTGTCTAGGTAAAATTCGCGACACGGGTCTTCCTGGTGGCACAAAAGGGAAACATTTTTCAAATCGCGCAAGGGATGCTACCGGAAGCTAGGACATAAATACAAGGATTAGTATATATCTTATTCTTACCTATTATGTGCTCTACCTACATTAATACTTGTAATATTAACAAACATTTTAAACCGCGTCTTCGCTAATGATCAGGGAGGGGGAGGCGTGCACAGTTAATGTTTATTTTAATTTTATTTATTCATCTATTTATTCGGATGGGAGAGTACACTGAATTTTTTTAACTGTTAAAGTGGCGAAAAAAAACTTGCAGTAACCTACTCTTATCTTTGGTTATTATAATATTAATCTGAAACCATATGTATTGTGTAAACTTATCTCTATTAGTTTTTCTATTTTGAACAAAAATTCGAGATAATTTCCGCTTAAAAAACTTAAAATAACAACTGAAATATTTGGCGGACGACTGCTTAGATTGCCGAGTTAAAAGGTAGTAGGGGGATACGGGGAAGGAGAGAATTGCTTCGATTTCCCTCGAGGTGGCGTAGGACCTCAAATCTTTCTCTGGCCCTATTGTACAATGGTGATTACCCGTGGTCGTATTGTGAATTCATGCTTACGGGTGGTTTGATATGCTTATGCTTTAATATGTATTTAACTTTCGGTTAACTTTGGACCGTTACGTCCTTTCACCAAGAACCCACATTATTTCTGTTGGAAAGACGACTGCACCATCTAGTTTTATTATCAAGAACTAAAGAGCAATTTTATAAAAATTTCGGGATGTTTTAATTTTTTTGTGCTTTATAAAATAAATGAAAACTAAATCATGAATTTTAAGTTTCTATCTCCTCTAGATGTACCTTAGAATTTTGATGATCGGTGAGTGGGTGAGTGACAAAATAAGATAAATATCACCTGCGATATTTCGAAAAGTATATAGGGTAGGAACTTGAAATTTAGAAACTATAGCTTCGATTGACAGTCCTCGCGGCAAGAAAAATTTCAGACTTTTACCTATACCCATCACGAAGTTACAGTGGACTTAAAAGTGCCGCGAGTTGCTTCGAGAAAAGGATGTCAGTGCTCGACTTGGCTGGGAGCACTGCCGTCCTCCCAGATACTTACGTTAAGTTGTTAAAGCAAAGCGCGGGTCCAGCGGATCCCCTACAAGTTGGCATTCCTTTCGAACTCCAGTTTTGGCTTGGCAAAGGCAGGAGGCATTTGTGGGCGGGATTTATAAGTGCACTTATAAATCCCGCCCACTAGCCTTTGCCTAGCCAAAACTGAAGTTCGTTTAAGGAAAGTCAACTTATAAGGGATTCGCTGGACCCGCGCTTTGCTTTAAGGCATTTGGGTAAAAACCTGAACGTTTGCGTCTTTTATAGGCAAGAGAATGAATCATTTTCTCCTAGCAGCCAAACTCAAGGTAAACAAATGACAGTTACGTTTTGATAGCCCCATGTCTTCAAATACAAGTCAATTTGAAAATTCACAAATAGTGGGGCAACCTTGTCAGGACGTTCTGGAAGCTCAGCTACACCATTATCATTGCTCTCAATATGCAGCCCAAACAAAGAGGAAAATTTAAACCTACTTAAGGAAATACGACGAGAAATGTTCTCAATTCTTAAGTTCCTCAATGACGCTGATATTAAATACTATACACGGTTCCCATATTATACACATCTATGGAGTTTTTACCAATTTTTATTGCCTGAAGCTTCTAGACTGAAATATGTTGGAAAACATCCAAATAATCCTGAAACTGGTGAATCATTTGAAAATTTTTATGAATCAGCCTTAAGCAAATCTGGACAGCCTAGAAAATTAAATCCCCTTGAAGAATTTTTCATTCTTCTTGTTCGCATAAGGAAGATTTTGCCGGAGAAAGTCTTGGCAGACTTATATAACGTTTCTCAAGTATATATATCAAAAATCCTGAATACGTGGATTTTGTTTCTACCACAGAAACTAAATTATTTGCCCATTTGGCCTTCAGGGGAAGAAGTTAACTTGGAGACGCCTCAAATTATAAAGGAATATTTCCCTAACTTGCGAGTTATTTTGGATTGCAGCGAATTTTATATTGAAAAGATATCTGCTCCCTACGCTCAACGCGGAAGTTACAGTTCATATAAACATAGTAACACCGCAAAAGCCTTGTTTGGCATTTCGCCTGGGCCAAATGGCCACATAACATATTTATCCAGTGTCTACGTGGGTAGAACATTAGACAAAAAATTGGTGAAGCATTGTGGGGTAATCGACCATCTTAATGAAGGCGATCTTGTGATGGCTGATAGGGGTTTGGACATAAAAAGATTTAGAACCTCGGAAAATCAATCTCGTAATCCCAGATTATTTAGGACATCGAGACCAGTTTGCAGAGAACGAAGTAAATAAAAGTAGAGACGTTGCTGGAAAGAGAATTCACATTTAACGAGCCATTCAAAAAGTGAAGGAGTTTAAAATTTTGCAAAATGTTATTCCAATCACGTTGTCACCTGTTTTGGATAAAATATTTACAATTTGTTGTCATTTGTCAAATTTTTGTGGTCACTTAATCCGAGAAGAAAAATCAAATCACATATCGAAATTGAAAAGTTTTTCTTTTATATTAAGTTATCGAAACTGTTTTACTTGGCAATTTATTGTTCCCGGATGGTAATTCTTGAGAAAAATATGGAAACAGAAAGTCATAATATGTAGTGCAAAGTTTAGGGTACATAATCGAATTAATGAAGCTATCATTTCTTTTTAAAATTGCATACTCTAAATCGGACGGTGGGACATATACAACAAAAAAACACTCGTCAACATTGGATACTAGCAAATGTCCTTGAGTTTGATAAAAATAATCGTGATTTTCTTTCAATTCGTATTTGTTACTTGACTCATTAAAAGTCAAGAAAAATCCTTTACCGTTGTCTTTTTCTTGTACAATGAAAAGGGACACTTAATTTCAACAAGGTGGATTTTGTCGTCTGTTAGTAAGACTCTGTCTGGGCTAGCCCCAAGAAAGGGAAATTTTGGATTTACTAGCAAACCAACTGCAGCATGATTATCTAAATTTATTCTAGAAACAAACAGAGCAAATGCTTTATCTTCATGGTTCATACCATGGAAGACTGAAGGAGTAGTGAAAAACTTTTTTGCACAAATGTATTTACACGATCAGTTTCTTTTTCAGTTTACAAAATGTTCCAAAATTTGAATGTGTTAGCCTGATTGCTCTTTGTTTAAACTAGAAGGGGTTTTTGCTCTGAAGTCTTGTTTTTTCCTCTATTATTTTTGATTCAGCTTAATTAACGCTAATTATTTTCAAAACATTAATTTCTTCAGTTGTTAAATTTAAATACTCCGAAGGCAAGCAATAATCCAATTTATTTTCAATACAGTTACAGAGTTCCAAGTATAATTTCCTACAAAACTGGCAAGTGGTTCTCGGTAAAACTGGTATGCAACCATTGCTTTCTATTGTATCGATAACTGGCAAGTTATCAAATTTTTTTAAATAAATATACTAGCTGCTCAATTTGTTCTTTGGACACTGGTTTTGCCCAATCAGGCATTTGTTCAAAGTTTTTAACTATACTTCCAAGCTCCGCTTTTTCTGGCTTTTTGAAGTCGTGCTTAACAAATTTTATGTCACTAAACAGTAACGGTTCATCGGATTGGGGTCGCTTGACATGCCACATTTGTAGCCTGGATGTGCAAGAGCCTTTCAATATGGTCTCAGCTCCTAAACGTGACAAGTCGATGACTTCATAAATAGTGGCAGATGTGTGTTTACACTGACCACTTATCCCGGCAGGACAAGGGCAAATTGCCCATTTTATTTTACAAGTTTCAGTAGCGAAGCATTAAAGTAGGATGTAGTTATTTTTTCTCATCGCTGGCTCGCACACCGCTCTAACAAAAGACAAACTGCCATTTTCATTTGTTTCCAACCTAACGCTGGCACCCTCGCGAAAAACCGCCCATCCTTGATTTAGGTGTGATTTGGATGAAATAAAGATATTGATATATTCCTCAGTTATAATTTTTAAGAATAACTTTATCGCAGCCGTCATTACCAGCTTTAGTAGGAAAAAAACTACGGCGAAAATGCCGGTATTGAATTTGAAAGCAGTCAAAAGACTCAAAGCACGTCGCCGTCCAGTGTAATAACTGACAATTTAATAGATTCAAACAATATAAACGCTAGTATTGAGACATCACTAGTAAACAATGTTTCGTCAAGTTTTGAGACTCGTGAAGACTGTGAATCTCTAAGTAACGATGAAATAGAACGTAATGATGATCGGGACGAAAGTATCATGGAAAAGTACGTGGATATTTATAAGAGTAAGAAAAGCATCTTTGATTTTTCTAAAGACTACTTTCGTTTGCGATATAAGCCAAGATAAAGATTGCCTACCTGTCCAGCCAAAATTGACATTATACCCAAAAAAAATTCCGGAATTAAAAACCAAATATGACAGCATGCCAAACAACTCAAAGTACTTGCATAGCACTATACAAAATGAGCTCATCAATATTGGAGGAAATTTAATACGACAGATGATTGTCGGGGAAATAAACGATTCAGGTGGGCTATATTCCTTGATAGCGTATGAGACGAAAGATAATGGGGGAGTCGAACAGATATGCGTGTGTTTGCGATATACCTCAAAAATTGGGGAAATCAAAGAAAGGTTTTTAGGTTTCATTGATATGCATCACTTTAACGCAAAAACAATAATTTCCGTTATACTTGAAATTGTAACAGATAGAGGCCTTCAGCTTTTAACTGTGTATTTCAGGCCTATGATGGCGCAAGCGTTATGTCTGGTGTCAAAAGTGGTGTTAAGGTCCGAATAGAAGAAGCAGAAGGCGGTGAATGTCCGTACGTGCATTGTTGTTTTTGACCCAAAGTGTGTTATTTTTCAACTCTTTGTTGGGTCAGTATTTAACCGACCCAATTTTTGGGTTGTTGTTCCTTGATCCTAGAATTTGTTGTTGATTTAACCCAAAGTTGAGTCAACGTAAACGATAACTCAGATTAGAGCTAAACAGTAACTTCACTATTACTTAAATTGTAAAATCATATTTGGTTAGTAAAACAACTCTAGTAAAGGTTAATTGTAATTTTGACGCAACTTTGGGATAAAAGGTAGCCACAAGTTGGGCTAAATTCTTACATAAATTTGGTTGAAAGAAACCCTAATTTGTTTTATTTAAAACCTTTCAAAATAGAACCCTATTTGCGTTGTTTAAAACCTCTCAAAATAGAACCCTATTTGCGTTGTTTAAAACCTCTCAAAATAGAACCCTATTTGCGTTGTTTAAAACCTCTCAAAATAGAACCCTATTTGCGTTGTTTAAAACCTCTCAAAATATAACCCAAAATTCTGTTTATTGTATAGCTTAGCCTGCGAATGTACTCTACTTTATTCCAATTAAAAATCATCGACATTTACATAATTGATACTTTTGTATAATGAATAACCAACCGAGGAAATTAATTGATTTTTATTTAAATTTACAAAATGATAACTATCAATTGAAGAGTTAATGCGAAACTTGAGTGTCAATTCTTGCTTATAGGAAAACGAGGTAAAAATACGCGAAAGACGATTTTAAACAAGACGTTTGTTAGTCTCGCGATAGAAATTTTCATAGACTATAATGCCGATTGAAGAACTAGGTTTTAACGCACGTCATAAATAAAATTGGCATATTTCACCATAAACATAAGCTTGAGCGGTATCGCGAGGCAGACGTCCCTGGTATATTTTAATTGTTTATCCCCTGGAGACTATCTCAATCGCTCTCTCGGCTATCCATCTCTGGTACTCATATCCCTACATGATTCCATCCCTTTATACGTCCGAGAGACATACATTCTAGCACAAAGTTGGGATGTTGATCAGCAGATCATCCCTCGGTCATTCATTGTATGTATGTTTACAGTTACCCTACACTTCCCTTCAGATTGTTTCAAGTGTTAGGCTTTTGTAAAGCTTGCAAATTAAATTTAATTATATTGTATGTGGTTTCTAGTATTGGTATGCTATTGACTGATACGAAATTAACGATAAACCATTTTGAGAATATAACTATTTCACGTACTGCAGTTTAATTTATTCCTATTAAATTTTCTACACCACAACGCACCATGCCTGATGCGCTCCAAACGCCTTTAGCTGCAACTACATAACTGTGATACATTCCACGTTATGCAATGAACGTTAAACTTTCGCATACGTTTAGTAATATTCATTTCAGCACTATATATTTGTATAGTTCTATAGTTTAGAACTAAATATATATAATCGGATTAATTATAGATGGCGCGAGAATCGTAATTTACAGAGATGACGTCATACAAATTTTTTTTGGGTTTCCCCACCGGTAGGGCGAAAGAAAATTTCCGACTGGCGACCACGTTGTAAGAAGGCTTAGTCTATTTTAGTCCTACAAACTTTTTGAGGGCCGCCATTCGACCACGTTGTGTTCATTAGTTTTCTATTGTCTTTAATTGGTGTTAGGTTCGTGAGCTACGCGCGCGGAAGCGTTGTGTTATTGTGTATTCAGACAAAGTTAACTTGCTTCGCTACCCTTATAATTACGTCGTTATCGGCCGCGGCTAATTTGCGAGATCGCAGTATATAGTTTCCGACTTTTGTTCCACATAAAAAGATCTGAAGATTTATCGTAGGTGAGTACATCTAGCATGATTCTAGATATGTAATGTTTTAAATTAGGAAATTGTATTGAATAAGTTTACTTTAAGTAAAGTCAATGTTGAACGCGATTTATTAACAATTACATGGCTCGTATATCTTTGGGAGTAGGGCCTTATATTTACTGCCTTATTTGTGCTTAAAATGGCGGCGCTCTAAAGAGTGTTTAGTCATTGCTATTTTACTGACTGTTTCGTGCTGCCAAGTTTGTTTTCGTTCGAGCCTAAATGTATAGTGCAATGGAATTTCCTGCACCGTATAGGTTTGAGAAAGCGAGATTATTCGTCCACCACCTTCGCTCCCCATTTCGAGCACATAGCCAACTGTATGCTTGCAACCGTCAATCCCAGATCGAATGGGCTATGCTATTTGTTCTTGTTCACTAGATGCATTTCCAAGCCTCGGCACTTTCACGGTGATGTTCATTATTGGGTCAAATTTCAATACTTTAACGATAGATTAAGATATAATAGAAGATTAATCGTAACACGTACAGTAAGTGCCACTTAACACTCCCTCTATATTAAAGTAAAATGTAATTAAGCTTTAGTAAAAACGTATAAAGCGCGTTACGAAGTTGAACCAATGTTGGATTGAGGCTGGTTTATTGCTCTAAACGTATCGCTTTTTATGGTTAAAGCCTTTAGATTTACAATAGTTTTTGGTATTTAGGTGATAGAGAAAGATATGGGGAAGATGGATCAACAACATCGTTCGTTATCTTCTCGCCACAAATCAAGAATTGTTAGAAATCGACTATCCCAAAATATTATTCGTGATACAGAGATAAATTTAGATGATATCGTTGATAATGCCACGGAAAAGGAATCCTCAAGTGAATCTGAGAATGAGGTTCCTTTATCCGGCGATTCAATAAATGAAGACAATACTGGTTTGCAAATTCAAAGTGACCTAAACTGTGTATCATTGAATGACATTAGACCTGAAAATCCTCCTCCAGAACAATGCGCGGAGAAAACTGACGATATCACACCTAGTTTTCGTTTTAGATTAGCTAAATGGGCGACTAAAAACCGAATTCCTAAGTCATCTGTTAACGAATTACTATCCTTATTGAATACTATTCCCTGTCATGAGGATTTGCCCAATGATTATCGATCCTTACTAGGCACATAAAGATACATAAATGTAGAAAATGTTAGCCCTGGACAATACTTCCACTTCGGAATAGAATCTGGGGTTTCTCATATATTTAAAACCAAGATAGTGCCAAGCAATGATAGTTTAGAAATGTTAGTGAATATTGATGGGATACCTCTAGCAAACAGCTCTTCCAGTCAGTTTTGGCCGATATTGGGTATGATTACCTCAATAAAAAACAGTAAGCCCTTTGTAATGGGTATTTACCAGGAAAAATCAAAGCCAAATAGTTGTAATGTCTTCTTAACACGTTTTTAAGAAGAAATGGCATCAATTAGTGAAAGAGGCCTTAATATTGACCATAATCGTTATATTCCGTTGAAAATAACTGGATTTATTTGCGATACCCCTGCTCGTGCTTTTATTTGTCAAACGAAGGGTCATTCCGGGTACTATGGGTGTGATAAATGTAAGGTTAGGGGTGAGCATTTACAAGGGAGAGTTTGTTTTAATGATATTGATGCTGAGCTGAGAAGAAACGAATGTTTTAGGGACAAAAGTCAACAATCACACCATATTGGGTTTTCAACACTAGAAGAAATTCCAAATCTGATGATTATATGCATTTAGTATGTCTAGAAGTTATGAGAAAGATGCTAAATTTATGGATTTCTGGAAAGCACACGACATTTAAATTAAGACCCGAGCAGATATCAGCGGTATCTGTAACATTATTCTCACTGTCGGGGTTGACATGTGCAGAATTTAATGGGAAACCGCGATCTGTCTCCGAAATTAGTTATTGGAAAGCAACCGAATATAGACAGTTTCTCTTGTACTCTGGAGTTCTAGTTTTAAAAAATGTTCTACCAAAACGTATTTATGAATATTTCCAGAAGGGAATAAGAGAGAAGGGAGACATTAGAGCCTACTTTGGTAACGAGAGTCCGACCAACCTCAAGAAAACCGCGAAAACTTTGCGCAAGTACACAGCTTTTAACCAATTTACTGCAAATATAGTTCTTTAAGTTCTCCGCGGTATCAGGCGCCTATTTGTCTTAGGGCTGTCAATGTTTCGTTCTTGTGTAATTATAACCTCAAGTATGTATTTTATTGAAGCTAATTTTCATTTTTTAATATTAATTCAGAATAAAGTTTTCATCTATTTATTACCTTCAAATTATCTGATTTTGGTATGCTCTCAATTCCCGTGTATCTAAATTAATTGCACAGCTGGATTTCGTTTATCAACATGAAATTCGGCCATTTTTATCTCCTTCAATGTAAGTCAACCGAGACGTCACCTTCTTATTTGACGTCACAGCTAAGCCAGAAGTTAGATAGCCAATCAGTGAAGGGTAGTTGATTTGAGGTTAGTAAGACTGTTGTTACGAGTGTAAAGTATTATGGAGATATAAAGTGTGTCCCTTCTCTCTTATTCCCTTCTGATATTTCCTTTGCTTACACGTCGCGATACGTATCTTGACATCTCCAAACCTCTACATGGAGATGGCAGCCTTTGCTGAAGAACTTCTACGTTACTTCGTTAAATGTTTCGGAATTATTTATGGCAAGCACTTGGTGTCTTATAATGTTCATGCGCTCATTCACCTTACAAATGATGTTATGAATTACGGCCCCCTTGATACGTTTAGTGCTTTCGATTTTGAAAACTTTTTACAAACAGTAAAAAATAAAATGAGCAGTTCCGGGCGACATCTGAAGCAAATCATTAATCGAATTTACGAAGAAAAACATTTAGAAAACGAGAATATTCAGTCAATTATACAAAACAATCTTCAAAATGATACACAGTGATGATCCTCTACTGCCTGGATGTGGTTGCCCACAACATAAAAAAGTGGAAATGGATGGATTTATACTTGGCTCAAGTAAAAGAAATAATTGCTGAATTTTAAAGAACAAATCATACGTAACTGTCTATAACATTGCCACATTACCAGAAAGGAGAGACTGTGTTATAATTGGGCGAGACTTTGAAAAGATTGAAAACTTTTTTCAAAACCATGTTCATCATCTGATGTTGGCATTGTCAAAGCCAGTAGCCTCTCAAGAACTCTAAAAATGTGGAAACTTTCTGATGCATTAGGAAAAGTCCAAAAATATCGTATTGGAACTACACATGAATGGCTCTTATTAAATCTTTTACATCAAAAAAACAATACTTAGGTATGGATGGCTTAAAGTTATTCTTTAACTGCATCCACATCCCATTTTCGATATTTTATTAATGCTTTTATCATTTAAAGTTTATCCAAAAACTATTCATCCTTAAATATAACGTACACTTTCGTGTTTTTGCAGGAAAATGTCCGAAACGGATGCTAGCCCATTTTTTGTGGTTGAGTTCAAGGAAAGCAACAGTCTTGCAGTAGTACCCATAGGCGTAGAGTTCTATAGGCCCGTGGGGCCCGAGCCCCCCAAACATTTTAGAAGTGGCCACGGGCCCCTTCAAAAATTTGTCATCCATAATACCGAAATCATGAAGATAGTGACCTCATAAAAATAATTTTTGCGTTTAATTGACTGCAAAAAACCATTAAAACCACTACAGAGCAGTGTTTTCCGAACAGAATAGTTTTATTTGTTTTAAATGTAAACAAGACTACCTAAGGGCTGGGCCAACAGAAATTGAAACTTACTTCTTTTATATTTGTAATAACCCGGTTCCGAGAAGCTTTTGCTTTTAAAATTCCCAACGATTTCTTTGAATGTTGAAATAGGGGAGTGGGTTTGAAAGCGTGAAATACTTGTCCACGGGTGATAGGAATTTTAAAGGGAGTATAAAAACCTTCCTTTTTAAGGCTATATCATAATCCTCTCTCTCTCGCTTGAAACATAGAGGAAATGTGAAACTAGTACAATTTAATGCAATGCTTAATCCTCTCATATTCACGCTTACTTCAATGACGAACGAAAAATATCACCTT